>NC_071598.1:5255279-5608612 GCF_024509145.1 Vidua macroura | reverse complement strand
AGGGAATCACTGGGGCTGGAACAGGCCTCCAGGACCATCAATCCAACCTTTGTCCAAGATCCCACCACATGGGAAAGTTCCACAGTGAAGCGCCTGGTCTGCTCCTTTTTTAACCCTTCCAGGGATGGTGACTCCAAACCTCCCTGGGGAGCCTGTTTCTGGCATCACAACAGAATTCTGTGGATCATTCCCCACTCCCAGGCTGATAACTGAACTTGAAAATCCTTGGGTGGGATAATTCCATGTTTTTTTTCTGGCAAGGTCCTCCTCAATCTTGCGTGAAGTTGGTTTCCAGCACCCTGCTCTTGACTGGGAGCGAGTTACAGAGAGATTCCCAACCACCCCAATTCCTCTCCGTCCCTTCTCACTGCTCTCCATCACGCCCACCATAAATAAACTTTCCCAGCCTCTGTTTGGCACCCTGGGGGTATCAGTTCCCTTCTGTCTCCAGGATCACTTACCTGGGGTGGGATGATGGGAGCCAAGAGCTCGCGCGGAGCCCTGGAGGATGTGCGGAGTGCACCTGCCTTGCTAATTACCACATGCCAGCCTTAATTGCACGACTGCAGCAATGGGATCACACCACTTCCCCTGACATGTTGTGACTGGAGCAGCCCACGTCGATTCCTTAGCTACCTGTTGCCCCAAAATGAAATATTTGTCTTACCTGACACAAATTATAATTATCCCAAGGAACCTGGAGGTTCTTCCTCCTCCCTTCCCCCTCTTTTTGTCTTCCTAATTATCACTGTGGCTCCCAATGGAAGTGGTTGGTATAGCTGCTCATTAGCCAAATACTTTCTTTAGCAATTACCAGAAATTTAGGGAGCCAATTTGGAAAAATCACCACAGAGCTTTGCCTTTGGAAAATTCTCAGGTGCTGCTCCAACTCTGTGGGTGTAAATGTAAGAAGCTGCACTGATGTAGCTGCATTGCCTTGAAGCAGAGACAAATTTAGCTCTCATTTAAAACCTGGGCACCAAATTTTATTGATTGATATCGAAGCTATAAATCGAGCCTGACTTTAGCAGGCCTGAGCCTACTCCATACCAGGAGCTTCCACGGAGAGACGAGATTTACACTGGCCCAGGATCCTGATTGAAATCCTGTGACCTTTCATTATTTTGTGGTGAAGTAATTTCAGCTCAGCCCTGACAAGCCCAGATGGTCAAACCCAGGCTCCAACCCCCATCAAAGCACCAGGGAACACATTTCTTGTGAGCCCGGAATTTTTGTGGAGCTCTTGAGGCTCTGCTTCACGTTCATATCCTAGGTGAAAGGTCTCAAAACCTTTAACTCAGTGAAAATTGTGGCAACCTTGCCATTTCACAGTGTCAGACACTGAAATATGAAGAACAGAAATGAATATTCTGGGAGGATAACCCCAGCCGTGGGAGCAGCCCAGGAAGTGGCTCAGGTTGGGACGTTGTTTCCCACAGGAATGGAGGACTGCAGACGGATTTGGGGAAGTTTCATCCGCCTTTTCACGGGGTCAGAGGGTGCACAGCTGGCACAGGCCCTGGGCACCCAAGTGACGCCGTTGAGCAGGACGGGAACAGGGAACTCCAGATCAGAAGGCAAAAGAAAATGAGCTCTCTCCTCATTTCAAATGTACCACTCTATATATAGAGAACATCGAGCAGGCTAATTTCATTGGTCTTAGAGTAAAAACATCCCACACCATTGGTGGGCAGCGAATGACGCACAGAGGCAAAACATATCTATAAACAATGTGAATAACAAGGTAGATTAGAGAATTATTTACATTCTTTCCCAACTGTTTCCCAGGCTGTCGCCTGGTTAGAAAACCTTTCTCTTTCTCTCTGACTGAGCTGAGAGTATCCACACCCAAGGGGGATAAAGATCCAACAAAAAGCTTGGGTTTGGTTCCGTTCAGGAGCGTGGAACTTTGCTGCGTCCAGGTGTCTCCGTGCGCCAGAATCAGGATTTTCCAGTCCCACACCAGCCCACGAGAGCTAAGGAGGGGCCAGTCCGTGCAATTCCAGCCCCGGAGGAGAGGAGGGGATGCAGGCTTTGGGGAACCAAGTGTTGGAGGAGTTAAGCTGAGGGCGTGAGGCGCTGGCTCAGCTCCCAGCTTTGTCACCGTTTTCTGGGTGACCTTGGCCGAGTCACATAATCTTTCTCTACCTGAGAGCTGTGTGTGGGAGTGATGATGTCTCCCCGGGCAAAAAGGTGCCTTTCCTGCTGCATTCTGATGCTCTGGTGTCTGGGATCACGGGTGTTTCTGGAAATTCGGGACATTACAGTATAGATTGTCCCATCCTACGTGTGTCTGGAGCTCCGGAGAGGCGCAGGGCTCTATAAATACAGATAAAATCACCCCAAAGCCTGCTGGATCCCTCCCTCCGTGCTGCAATCCTGACAGATGTGTTCTCAGCAAGATTCCCCCCTGTTCCACAGCCGAGCAGAGTCCGGATGCCGGGGAAACAAAAGAAGAAGATTAATTAGGCTGTCATTGTGTGAAATTGGGTTTGGGGATGGCAGGCACGCTCGGCAGCCTGCATGGAGCTGGGACGTTTTTAATTAGAGGAACTGAGAGGGGGAAAGAAGCCAGGTCGTGAGGGGCCAGGGGTCTTGCCCAGGGGGCCGTGGAGTTTGTTTGGTGACATAGGGACACGGGGAAGGGTCGGGGTGATGCCCTGCTGCCCCAGCAGTGCTCCCTGCAGAGCCTGGGGACACCGAGCGTGCTGGGGTTGAACAAATATCCCTCCCTGAGCTCCTGCAGCTGAATTCACTCCGTTCTGGAAGTCAGCAGCCACTTACAACCTAAAATTTCGTGCGTGACAAGCCAGCCCAGTGTCCTCCCTGTGGAGCTGGGGGAGGTCTGGCTACTCCCTCCGGGATCCGGGAGCCTCCTTGCCAGCAAAAGCAGGTGCAGCAGGGCTGGATGTGGCCCAGGGAAGGGCAGGTGGTGTTTGCAGCACCTCCGAGCCTGGGACACGGGGCTGCGGTGCCAACCCTGCTCCGAATTCCAGCTGCTGCTGCCGGGGGTGCATCCCGGGAGCCGGGGCTGGCTGACCCCTCTGGAGCGTCTCCCTTGGCAGCTCCATAGATTCCCCAGCAGCAGCTTTTTTCCCTTTTTTTCCCCCGTATTTTTCCCTATTTTTCCCTTTTTTTCCCCAGCCTGAATTTGGGGTTATTTATCTGGAGGCTGAGCTGTGCCTGCAGACAGATGGGTTTTTGGTGTCAATTCATCACAGCAAGGCAGCACCTCCGTTCCAGCTCCCCTCTGACAGCCGCAGCAGCAGCCACCTGCAGCAGGGGAGGGAGCTGCCAGGGGCAGCTGGAGACCTGCTGGATCCTCCTGAAGATCCAGGAGATGAACATGGCACTCAAACCCTCTCTAATTTAGCTCTGCTCCATTACATCCCTCTCACAAACAAGCACCTGTTGTGTTCTTGCCTCCCTTTAGAGAGGAGGGAGGGAGGGAGCTGCCTTGGGGAGAGTTTCGGTCCAGGTGAAAATTTCCCCAGCTCCCTCTCCTGGTTTTGCACTTTCAGCTGGAGAAGGGAATGGTTTTGTGTGCCTTCCATTGCTGGAGGCAGAGTAAAACAATTTTCTCTTGGAGATGAGAGCTTTGAGGTGAGACAGGAATGCTTGGAGGGGCTTTCTCCCCTTCCCTGCCAAACCAAACCCAGCTCCCGAGTGGAGCACAGGGAGAGAGCAGCAGCTGGGCAGGGCACAGCTTCCAAACACGGAGGACCTTTGCTGCATCCCGGCGGCTCCAGCTCTGCCCAGTGCAGCCCATCATGGAATCCTGGAAGGGTTTGGGTCAGAGGGACCTTAAATCCCATCCAGCACCACCCTGCCATGGGCAGGGACACCTCCCAGTGTCCCAGGCTGCTCCAAGCCTCTCCAAACTGGCCTTGGGCACTTCCATACTCATGAAAAACTGTTGTAATGCATTTAATGACAATTTAATTTTAATTGTGTGGTGAGATCTCCCTCCCTAAATCAAACAAACCAATTGCTCCCTATTCTCATTAATTAAGTCCCTTTAACTGGGCTGGTTTACAATACACCTGATGGAAGTCCGTAATAAAACCCATCATAAACCATGGGCCCATCTCCATCGCATCGAGCCCGGGCTGTGGCGATGAATTCCAGCTCCTGGCAATGGTTTGATGACAGGAAGGACTGTAAGAATGGAAATCAATACTGATATTCCAGCAGCAAGTCTGGCTGAACAACCCCAGACCTTGAACAGAGCAATGGGAGCTGGGACTGATCTAAATGGAATCTTTTCATGGAACGGGTTGGGTGGGAAGGTGTTGGGCAGGATGGAAGTTTGACAAGAAAGTCTCACAGATACTTGTGTGCTTGGCAGAAAGATCTCTGAATGTAGAACCTGAGAACGGAACAGAGATGGAAGCAAGTTTTGATATAGAAGAATAATAGATGTGTAAATTGAGGTTTGCTGAGCCAGTCTTACTGGACAACTAAGAAAGCAAAGGTTATGTTGAGTTGGAAAGAGAATTTATGACTTAGAGCGAAGGATGAGCTGACCACAAACAAAAGGATCTTTTTATCAAGCAGAAAGATTCCACAGGCAAACAAGACCTGTCAATGTGGCAAGTTGAAAAAAAGCCTAAGAATTTTCCACTGCAAGAAAACTGAAAAAACAACTTTAAGCTTAAACTTTAACGTACTAACTCATGTGATTGGATCGTATTGACCATAATGTGGCAATGATAGTAATGATAGGTTATAGGTAATAGTAAAGGTATTGATCGGTTGATTATGTATTACAATGCTCAAGGAAAAGTATATAATGCATTGTAACCAAAATTAAAGGGTCTTCAGGCTTGTCTGCAGCTGGGGCTGACAGCTGTAGGCACAGGCTCTGTCACCCACGTCCCTGGACTGCTGTAACATCTTGGGTACAATAAACTGCATTTTGAAGAGCCGCCTGGGGTCCCACATCTCTCATTCTGGCTCTTATTGGAAGGAACCTTAAATCCCATCCCATCCCCTGCCCTGGCAGGGACACCTCCCACTGTCCCAGGGTGCTCCAAGCCCTGTCCAGCCTGGCCTTGGGCATTCCCAGGGATCCAAGGGCAGCCAGAGCTGCTCTGGACAATCAGCCCCTTGCTCAGGTGCGATTTCCTGATTTAAGGAACGGCACTGGGGCTGTGTCCAGGAGCCTCGGGAATCCTCTGTTCTCCCTGCTCCCACAAAACACACCGGCTGTCGATGCTGCTGCCCCAGAGGGAGGGAAACATTCCATAAATCCTTCTGGCTCCTTGTTTTATGGTAATCTATTGGGGTGAGAGGCCGTGGAGCTTTTCCCTGCTCCCTGGCTGTGGTTGTGTTGAGTTGGAAAGAGAATTTATGACTTAGAGCAAAGGAGGAGCTGACCACAAACAAAAGGATGTTTTTACCAAGCAGAAAGATTCCACAGGAAAACAAGACATGTCGATGCAGCAAGTTGAAAAAAGGTCTAAGAATGGAGAAAGGTCTCAGTGCTGGGCTCCACTGCAGCTCCAGCTGTACTGGGATGGCACTGGCATTGTCCCAGGGACAGCCCTTGAGGCCAGCAGCTGCAGGCTCCCCAGATCCCAGAGGCTTTGCAGGTATTCCAGAGCCTCAAGGCAGCCCCAGAGCCCTCTAATCCAGGATCTGACAGCTTTGTCTTGGAATCAGAGGGAGTTTGGGAAACTTCGCTTAGCCTGTCTGGGGCAGTTTGTCATTTCAAGTGTCGCTGCGGCCCTGGGAGCAAGTCTTGGAAATGAAAACATGGAACAAAGCTCCAATTACCCAAATCAGAGCTCTGCGACAAGGCAAGAGATCATTCCCTGGTTATTGCCAATTAACCTTTGCAGAGTGATCACCGTGATGGCCAGAAATGTGTGTTCTGTGACCTCAGACACAGCAAAGGAACGTGGGGAGGGTCAAAGATCTTGGTTTGGAGTGACAGGACCAGGAGAAACGGCCTCAAGTTGCACCGGGGAAGGTTTGGATTGGATAAAAGGGAAAAAAAAAAATAAAATCATGGGAAGGGTTGTAAAGCACTGGAATAGAATTCACGGAATCACTGGGTTGGAAGAGACCTTCAAGATCGAGTCCAGCCCAGCCCCAACACCTGAACTCAACCCTGGCACCCAGTGCCACACCCAGGCTCCACCACCTCCCCGGGCAGGACATTCCGTAGGCTGCCCATGGGAGTGGTGGAGCGTTCCAAAAGCTGTGGGTGTCCTTGGGGGCACGGTTTTGTGGTGGTGCTGGTTCTGTTGGACTCGATGGCATTAAAGCTCTTCTCCAGTCTCAAGGATTCACACTGGCCGGTTCTGATCTTCGCTGGTTGAGCTGTGCTTGCCTGAGTCTTTCCCAAAGTGTCCAAGGTTCACCCGGAGTAGTGGGAGGTGTCCCTGTGGGATGAAATTACGGAGGGACACAGCAGGGATGGAAGTGACCCACTATTTGTTTGTTCAGGGTTTTAATGCCCCCGAATTTACAACCCCAAAGCCCCCAGCTGGAATTTCTCACCTCTGCCGCCCCCTCTCCAAATATTCCTTCCAGGGGTTTGCAGCTCAGAGAAAAGCTTTGCTGTTCACCAGGAATCTATTTATTCTCTATTTTATCCTTTATTATCCCTCTGAAGAGACTCTCATGAATACTTCAGGAAAACATTCATAAATAGATCCTTAATTATTTAAACCCATTTTCCCCCTTCCTTCCTTAAGGGTGTTGCCATTCATCCACCCAAGCTGAATTTATTGCAGTGCTTAATAACTTTAATTTCAATTAAGTTCTGTGTGTACACGACTCTGAGTCTTGTATCCAGCTGCTTGCCAGCAGCTGATTGAGTTGGGATTTTTATAAATTGGGGTGTTTTTAATTGTAGATGGTCATGTCCTCATTTTCAGCCTGGGGAAGGGAAGAATCCAGGGACACCTCAGAGCTCCTTCCAGGGCCTGAAGGAGCTCCAGGAGAGCTGGAGAGGGACTGGGGACCAGGGATGGAGGGACAGGACACAGGGAATGTCTTCCCACTGCCAGAGGGCAGGGATGGGTGGGATTTTGGGGAGGAATTCCTGGCTGTGAGGGTGGGGAGGGGCTGGGATGGAATTCCCAGAGCAGCTGTGGCTGCCTTGGATCCCTGGAAGTGTCCAAGGCCAGGTTGAAAAATATCCATTGGAAAAATGTCCCAGCCACGGCAGGGGTGGCACTGGGTGGGGTTTAAGGTCCCTCCCAGCCTAAACCGTTCCACGATTTTGTGATTCCATAATTATTTCCGTTTAGTGGTCGCGTCTCGACCCAGCTCCAGATAAAGAGGCAGTCATGGATTCATGGAATTGTTAAGGTTGGAAAAGGTCTCTGAGGTCACCAGGTCACACCCCAGCCCCATGCCCAGCGCTGATCCTGTCCCCAGGTGTCACACCCACACCAGCTGTGTATGAGGTCACGCCCCGTCCCCTCTGGAATTCCTGCAGGTGGAATAAGGGCCTTAAACCTTTGGATAAATTGGGCCTTATGGAGGTGACTTTGGGCGGGAGCTGAAGAGAATTTTTCCTCAGGAACATCAAAACAGAGCAGGCACAGTGGGTGTCAATTAAATCAGATTATTTCCTCTCCATAGTGACCAGCCCGAGTTCCCCATCTCCCTTCCCGCTGCTCCCGCCTGGGAACGTTTTCTGGAGCCCAGGACGTGTTGAACAGGTGACCTGGCCTGGTAGTTGGTTGTACGGTGGAGTTTTTTTTAGTATGTGTTATTTTTTGGGATTTTTTGTTAGTGAGATGAAAGTTTTAAATTTTAGGTTAGTTTGTAATTATTTTTTAAAACCTTAGGGTGATATAGTTTGTTAATATGGGTGTGTTGTGTGACGAGGGTAATTTGTTTCATATGGTATTGGTGGTATGGTGGGTAGAGGGAATTTTTGTTTTGAATATTTATTTTAGTATCAGCAGTTGGGGTGTTAGGAGGAGTTGTGCTTTAGTGTTGATTATTTTTGAGGTAGTTTGGATTTTTTATATGCTATTAATTTTTTTTATTGGAGTTCAGTTGGTTTTAGATTTTTTGCAGTTTTGATTTTATAATTTTAGCGGTTAGTCTTGAGTTTCATTAGGTATTTTTTGTGAAAGGCTTTAGGATAGATTATGGTTTGTGGTTGTAAAGTTTATTTTTTATATTTGGTTTTGTTTTGATTGGGTTAAGTGTTATTGTATGAGTGATTTTTTGGTTCATTTGGGTAAAGTTTCGTTATTGTTTAGGGTTTTATTGGAAAGTGCTTTTTTTGTGGGTCGTTAGGTAGAGAGGGTTTATAATTTGGTTGTGTTTAGGAATATATCTGCCTGCGCCTGACAGCAGCTGCTCAGGGCCTCCCCTGGCTCCTGCTCCGCCGAACAAACAGAGCAGGGCCCAAATCCCAAATCCTACCCCAAAACCAACAGCAGGGCTGCTGCCAGGGCGGGATAATTCCCTCCCAGCAGCTGCTGCTCCGGGTTCCCGTGCCGCGGCAGCCACGGATCCTCCAGGATCGGGGGGATCCCCCAGGATCCGCGGCAAACCCGGGATCAGGGGGATCTCCCAGGGTTAAATCAGATTATTTCCTCTCCATAGTAACCAGACCGAATTCCCCATTTCCCCCAGGATCCACAGCAAACCCAGGGTCAGGGGGATCCCCCAGGATCCACAGAAAACCCGGGATCAGGGGGATCCCCCAGGATCCATGGATCCGTGGCAAACCCAGGATCCTGAGGGATCCCCCAGGATCCACAGCAAACCTGGGGTCAGGGGGATCTCCCAGGATCAGGGGGATCCCCCAGGATCCATGGATCCATGGAAACCCAGGATCAGGGGGATCCCCCAGGATCCACAGAAAACCCAGGGTCAGGGGGATCTCACAGGATTAAATCAGATTATTTCCTCTCCATAGTAACCAGACCGAATTGCCCATTTCCCCCAGGATCCACGGCAAACCCAGGGTCAGGGGGATCTCCCAGGATCAGGGGGATCCACCAGGATCCACGGATCAGCGGCAAACCCAGGATCCTGAGGGATCCCCCAGGATCCACGGCAAACCCGGGGTCAGGGGGATCTCCCAGGGTTAAATCAGATTATTTCCTCTCCATAGTAACCAGACTGAATTCCCCATTTCTCCCAGGATCCATGGCAAACCCAAGATCAGGGGGATCCCCCAGGATCCATGGATCCACGGAAACCCAGGATCTGTGAGATCCCCCAGGATCCATGGATCTGCAGCAAACCCAGGATCAGGGGGATCCCCCAGGATCCACAGCAAACCTGGGGTCAGGGGGATCCCTCAGGATCCATGGATCCATGGAAACCCAGGATCAGGGGGATCCCCCAGGATCCATAGTAAACCCAGGATCAGGGGGATCCCCCAGGATCCATGGATCCATGGAAACCCAGGATCAGGGGGATCCCCCAGGATCCATGGATCCACAGAAACCCAGGATCAGGGGGAAGCAGCGGCCGCTGGAAGCGCCGGGAGCCCGGAGCAGTGACAGGGATATTTCTGTGCCTGGGGTCGGCTTTGTCCCCACCTCCCTCAGCCCAAAGGTCACTGTGTCAAGGCGAGTGTCACACGGGTGGCACAGGGTGGGCTCGGGGACAGCAGGGCTGGGTGAGGAGCTGCTGTGCTCAGTTCTAACGGGGTCAGAGGGGTGCCTTGTCCCCCTCATTAGGCCTGCAGACCCCAATTAACGTCAGGGCTCGTTGGGCCAGGTGCTACAGACCCACCTGGATGTGGAATCCTTTGAACCCCTCAGGGAAATCCCCAGGGCCTTGCCCTAGAAGAACACACCGCAGAGCCTCCACCTAGGCTGGAAGAGAAGACCTCCCCACAGATCCTCACAACACTGACCCACCCCAGTTTGCGCTCCCCAGATGTCCCAAATTCCCCAGATGTCCCAAATTCCCCAGATGTCCCAAATTCTCGTGGTTTCTCCTTTCCCCGTTCCCTCATTTGCTGTGGTATCCCTGGTGGCCAGCCCTGTCTGCCCTGCAGGGCAGTGCCCTTTGCCCTGCCCTTTGTGCCACCCCCGTGCCCTCAGACCACTGGCCGCTGACCCCAGATTTAAACCTTGTGCACACCACAGGTCTTTTGTCCCCGATTTCCCTTTGGAATAAACCCTCACTGGAACCGGCCCGCAAAATTCCCTCCTGCCTCTCTTGGCTGAGCCCAGCGTGGTGAGTGCGGTGTGTGGACTCGGCTGCCTTGCCTGAATCCCTCCCCAGGCGGTTTTTCCGCAGGAGATCCCGTTTGTTGGGGAATGGTAGCAGCTTCCACCATCTAAACCCCACGCTGCGACACCTGGGGAACATCGGGGAACCTCAGGCCTGGCTTTTTGAGTGTCCTCCATCCTTCCTTGGGGTGTTCTCCTGCCTAGTTTAGAAAAATCAGGGCTTTTGTCCAAAAAACCCTCTTCCGCTTTTAAAAAAAAAACTATCCTCAGTTTTCCAGTGTTCAGGAATTTGAATGTTCCCTCCCAGCTGTGTGATCACCTCCCTTGTAAAAACCAACCCCAAAAACTCCAAGCCCCCAGATAACCCCAGCTGCTTTCGTGCTCTCAAAATTCTCACGGGCACTCAAATTTTAAACTGGGCTTGGAGAGCTTCAGGCAGGTCTCACAAGCAGATCCAAGTTTTGAAGCCCCAGAGACACTTTTTGAATCCTTATCCCAATTTTGTCCCCCAGTAAATAAATTGTTTTAAAGCTGAAATCTTAAAATCACTCAGGCTTTCAGTGACTGCCTTGGATTTTTTTTTTTTCTCCCCAGCCATAAAGCCAAATTATACAGGTTATATCCCATGTAATTCCTTTTCTGGCTCTATCTTATCTCCAGCTCTTAGCTGATGTGATTGAAAAACTCTGCCATTCCATGACATAAATCCCAATAAAGCCCCAAAGCCAGGAGCAGGTCCAGTCGCTTTAAAGTGGTGCTCTCTCTTTATATCGAAATATTTTTATGTCTTGATTTATTTTTCAATTAATTCTTTTTTAATGAAAGGAAGGAAAAAACCTCAAATTGCACCTCCCGATGCTGTGCTGGAACAACAGTGTGGGAAGTGGGGAGGAGAGAAAAGCATTTGGATGTGTTTGGATCTGGAGCTGCTGTATTTTGCAGCGACCTAAAATACCCAAATTTTCCTGTTTAATTGTCACTTTCTTATTTTATTTGTCAGTTTTCTGTTTTATCTGTGTGGTTGAGCTGTGAGTCTCGTGTGCCTGAGAGCAAACCACCCTCCAGGGCCAGCCCAAAAAAGGAACATTGTCTTAGACTTTAAATTCTTTGTGGCTCAAGTGGCTGAATTCCCCAACTTTTCTCCCTGTTTTCAGCACAGCAGCAAAAGGGAAAAGAAGGTTCCTTGGTTTTTGGGCAAAGCTCTGAAAAGAGGTGAAAATATGGGAAATTTCTGGTTCATCTGCTGTCTGACCTTTGTTCCTGCTTCAGTTTAGAGGGACATTGGGAAGGAATTCCTCCCTGGGAGGGTGGGGAGGGGCTGGGATGGAATTCCCAGAGGAGCTGGGGCTGCCCCTGGACCCCTGGAAGTGCCCAAGGTTCACCTGGAACAGTGGGAGGTGTCCCTGTGGGATGAAATTATAGAGGGACACAGCAGGGATGAAAGCGACCACCATTTGTTTGTTCAGGCCTTTAATGCCCCCAGACCACGTTTCAGACTGTGAAGTGACCTGGGGGAGCTCAGGTGGGACACTGAGGGCTGCACAGGCTCTCCCCTGAGGCTGAAATGCTCCTTGTAAGCTGCTCAGGGCAACAGTGGGGTTCTCCAGGATGGAAGAATTCTGGATACGGGTCGGTGTTTAAGGTCTGCACGTTCACAGAATGGCCAAGACTGGAAGAGACCTTCAAGACCTTCCAGTCACCCCAGCAGCTCCAGCACCACCCCTAAACGTCGTCCCCAGGTGCCACATCCAGATGCCTCCTGAGCACTCCCGGACACACTGACCCCACCAATTCCATGGGGCAAACTCTTCCAAGGCCCGAGCCCTCTTCCGGTGGAAAATCCATTTCCGAAATCCCACCTGAGCCTCCCTGGCAACACCTTGAGGCCGTTTCCTCTCATCCTGTCCCTTGAGACCGACCCCACCTCACCCCAACCTCCTCCCAGACAGCTGTGGCTTCACCCAGATTTCACAAATAACCAAATCTTCCCTAACGTGTTTATTAGGGATCTTTTGGAGGCAGAATTGACTTGCCCTGAGCTGGATATAATTTTAGCTGGCATGACAAGTTAAGATTAGAGCTGGCATGCCGTGGGCAGGATTTAGTGCTTCATCTCTTTGTATTCACCTCAGTCAATAAGGCAGGAAATTTATTTACTGCCCAGAGTCAGTTTAGTGCCTGTCTGGAGCATTGTTTCAGCAGCTGGAAATGGCAATACGTCCATGGATCTGGTTTGGAATGAATGACTTTCGATACCCAGGAGAAGGATGAGCAAACCTGTTTGTGCTGTATTGACAGAAAGATTAATTTCCCCTCCAAGTTGAATCCCATGGATTTGATGATTTTTTTCCTTGAGAAAGTTTTCTGTTTGATTGTTGCTTCCACTGGTTTTCCTGGAAGATGGGATTTAAGAGAATTCAATTTTTTTAGCGTGAAACAGATCTTGGGGTCATTAACAGACAAAATTGGAACTGGCACTTGAGGGGAAAGTTGTTCCCACGTGGAAGAGATGAGGGAAACCTGTTTGGGGGGAAAGGGGAGGAGAGGACAGACATTTGGATGATCCCATTTGGATATTCGCTTTCTCCAGGCAAGGGGAGCAAAGGGCCCTGCTGCCTCCCAGCCCAGTGCTGGTTTTTCCATGTCGGCCTGGGAAAACCTTCGGCTTCCATCTCAGTCCATCACAGGATGTGGAATTCCATGTTGGGCTGGCAAGAGATGTGAAAGGAGAAAATGTGTGGGTCTGTCCCCTCTTTCCTTTACCTGAGGTGATTTTATCCCTGGGACATCCTGTGCCTGGAATTCGTCCATGGAGGAGCTTCCCCTGTCCTGCCCATTCCAGGCCCAGGCTGAAGCCCACAGTGAAGTGGGGAAGGTTCAACATTGCCCAAGATTTAATTGAAGAGATTTAGATCTTGCAGCGCTCTTTAGGTTATCCATAATATATTATGTATTAATATATTAATGAATACATAGAAGAATTAGACTTTAACACATAAGCTTAAAAATAAATAGGTAATTAAGGATGTGTAATGGGCCATTTAGAGCAGAAAATGGGGGTCACTGAGAGCTTCGTCTGGGTGTTAAATTGTGAGATGTCCTGGGGGGGGTCAAGAAATGCCAGTCTGAGGGGAAAACTTGCAGCCACTCAGTCAGTCCATGTGAACGATTCCTGGGATCACACAGGTGGGAAAGAACCCAAATGTGGAATGCTCGGGGCGGCACCAGGTGCAGAAGGGCTGGGAGCAGCCAGGTGTGAACATCAGCCTGCAAAGCCCTGAACGTGAGCAGAGCCTGGGTGTGAACATCAACTCCTGGGTGTGAACATCAACCCCTGGGTGTGAACATCAGCCTGGGTGTGAACATCAGCCCCTGGGTGTGAACATCAACCCCTGGGTGTGAGCACAGCCTGGGTGTGAGCACAGCCTGGGTGTGAACATCAGCCCCTGGATGTGAACATCAGCCCCTGGGTGTGCACATCATCCCCTGGGTGTGAACATCAGCCCCTGGGTGTGAGCACAGCCTGGGTGTGAACATCAGCCTGAGTGTGAACATCAACCCCTGGGTGTGAGCACAGCCTGAGTGTGAGCACCAGCCCCTGGGTGTGAACATCAACCCCGGGTGTGAACATCAACCCCTGGGTGTGAGCACAGCCTGGGTGTGAGCACAGCCTGAGTGTGAACATCAGCCCCTGGGTGTGAACATCAGCCTGGGTGTGAACACCAGCCTGAGTGTGAACATCAACCCCTGGATGTGAACATCAACCCCTGGGTGTAAACATCAACTCCTGGGTGTGAACATCATCCCCTGGGTGTGAACATCAACCCCTGGGTGTAAACATCAACTCCTGGGTGTGAACATCAACCCCTGGATGTGAGCACCAGCCCCTGGGTGTGAACATCATCCCCTGGGTGTGAACATCAGCCCCTGGGTGTGAACATCAACTCCTGGGTGTGAACATCAACCCCTGGGTGTGAGCACAGCCTGGGTGTGAACATCAGCCCCTGGGTGTGAACATCAGCCCCTGGGTGTGAACATCAGCCCCTGGATGTGAGCACAGCCTGAGTGTGAACATCAGCCCCTGGGTGTGAACACCAGCCTGAGTGTGAACATCAACCCCTGGATGTGAACATCATCCCCTGAGTGTGAACATCAACCCCTGGGTGTGCACACCAGCCCCTGGGTGTGAGCACAGCCTGGGTGTGAACATCAGCCCCTGGTGTGCACACCAGCCCCGCCATCCTCTCCCTGTACCCGGTTAAACCCAGCAGCCAGGAGCATTGTTAACATTCCATTCCCTTTTCCAAAGCCTCTTTTCCCACTCATTCTCCTCCGAGGTGGCTGCAGGTAATTTCTGGGTTTTCGGTTTATTCCCCCTGCCTGTGCTTTATGTGGAGGGAGCAGCTCCCGGCTGGGGAATTCTCCAGGGCTCTTCTCTCCCAGATGACCTTGGGCACCTTTAGCCCCTTGCCCAGGGAACGTGCTGGATTTGCAGGGACTTTTCTCCCTGCCTGAAAGGAGGGAAAACCGCAGTGTCCTTATGAGAAATATCCCAGAGCTGAGAAGAGAAGGTGTAGTTCCAAAAGCAGCGAGAGAGGAGGGCGCTGCCAGGGCAGACAGGGCTGAGCTGCCGTGGCTGGAAGGAAACAACTCCATCCCCACTCCTGTGCTCCCCAGAAATCCTGTCCTCACTCATCAGGGGAACAAACAGCCCAAGCACATCCTGAGCCCTCCCAACACGGTCAGCAGGGAAATTTTGGCTCCACACCAACATAACTGAGATTATTCTCTTCCATCAGGCGTGAATTCCCCTCTCATAAATATGTTCTACATCTTATTTTGTGTATTTTGCAGTTCCTCGTCCTGTAATCACAAACTGGTGGTTTTCTGTTGCATTTATCCATGGAATTATTTGAGATTACAGTTCTGTAGTGTGTATTTATGTGTGGCACACTGTGGTTCCTCTTTTGTGTAACCCAGAGCACTCCAGCTGTGGCTGTGCAGTCCATTACAGCTGGATTAGATTCCCACCAGGAACTGAGTAACCACTCACCTCCTGCCATGGACTGTAGGTGGAAAAAAAATTCATCATCCAACTGGAAAAGGAGAAGGAAAACTGGTTCATTTACCAGTTTTCATTTACCTGGCATTATTTTCAAACATTCTTTTTTTTTTTTTCTCTATGAGGCCAGAGCAGACTGTGTTGTTAGACCAAATAAACTCCATCTCATTAAGTGCCTCCTGACACTAAAATAATGTAAAAAAACAGCGCATTGGAACAATGATTCCCCACATTTGTATGGGTTTTCTCCCAAAAAATTCCTTCCCGAAGCCAATAAGGATCTGCAAGGAGTTTTTCTTCCCCTTTATTGGATGTTCACTTGTTTTCTGTGCTTGCCTAAAGTCACAGGACAGATTAATGTGGGGGGGGGGGGGGGGAAACGTGATTAAACCGTGATTTTGTGATTACACTGTGAGGTACATACTCATTGTTATTTAGGAAGAAATTCCTCCCTGTGAGGGTGGGGAGGGGCTGGGATGGAATTCCCAGAGGAGCTGGGGCTGCCCCTGGATCCTGGCAGTGCCCAAGGCCAGGCTGGAACTCCCTGGGACAGCGGGAGGCGTCCCTGCCATGGCAGGGGTGGGAATGGATCTTTAATCCCAAACCAGCCTGGGTTTCTGTGATTTTTAGCAATCCAGACCGAAATGTGGCCTGGATTCCCAGTAAAGCAGGGTAAGTCCTGGGGACTTCGACAGAGCTCCGTGAGTTTCGGGCATTTGAGAAAGTCTTGGTATTTTTTTATTAGTGAGCACATCCCTCCTCAGTAAGCCAAAAGTGGGGGGGAAATCAGCAATTCCTCTTTCTGCTCCAGTGAAGCTTCTGATTCCCTGGGAAGTTTGAGAGATTTTTTTTTTTTCCTTTGCTTAAAAAAAAAAAAAAAAAATTAATTGGAAATGACAAGAGGAAAATGATCCAGCTGAATGCTTTGATAAGCAATCAAGGCTTAATAGATTAGAAAATATAATTAATTACTTAATTATACTCAAAGTGGTTGTTGTTGGGAGATTGTTCAATGAAAAGCCATTGTTGGGTGGGAGGGTGTGCCCGTGGAATTAATGCTGGCCTGCAGGAAGCCTTTGCTGCTGGCTGGGGCTGGTGGGGAGCAGACAACTTGTTCCATGCTCACATTGCACAAATCCCAAAAGGTTCACAAGCAGGAGCTGCCCCAGAGGGTGCTGGGCACTGCCCAGTGTCTTGGTTTGGAAAGCTGGAATTAACTAGAACAGGCTGAGGTCAGCTGGAATTAACTAGAACAGGCTGGAATTAACTAGAACAGGCTAGGATGGGCTGGAACAGGCTGGGATGGGCTGGAACAGCCTGGGATGAGCTGGAACAGGCTGGAATGAGCTAGAATTAACTAGAACAGGCTGGGATGGGCTGGAACAGGCTGGGGTCAGCTGGAATTAACTAGAACAGGCTGGGATGAGCTGGAATTAACTAGAACAGGCTGGAATGAGCTGGAACAGCCTGGGATGGGCTGGAATTAACTAGAACAGGCTGGGATGGGCTGGAACAGACTGGGATGGGCTGGAATTAACTAGAACGGGCTGGGATGAACTGAAACAGGCTGGAATTAACTAGAACAGGCTGGAATGAACTAGAACAGGCTGGAATTAGCTAGAATCAGCTGGAGCAGGCTGGAATAAGCTGAACAGGCTGGAACTAGCTGCTGACAGCTTGGCCATGTCCCCGTGGATGCTGTGACACTCGGTGATGCTCCCCAGCACCGAGGGGCTTCTGCTGCTTCCCTTAATTGTGCTGGGGTTGTATTCTCCTGCCCCCTGCCTCTGCTGCCTCTGGAACTGTGTATTTGGCTCCTAAGTCTGAGAGGAGAAATGCTTTCCTGGGGGGCTGGGCCAGGCAGGAGCAGCAGTTTTGGTGTTTGGTGCCTTTGGAATGTCCCTGCTCCGACAGTTGTTAAACAGGCACCAAAAACTGGTGACTCCATGGAAGGGATGGATGTAACTTTGATGTAACTCCTGAAAAAAAAAAAAATATAGATATACAGAATTATTGGAAAAACAAAGATACAGAACAGTTGAAGAGAGTTTCTGTTTTTATCGAACTGTTTATCCACTCCAGAATCTCCCTGGCAAGGGTTAAAGGAAAGGCTTCACATGGCTCTGGTTTTGGAACAAAATCACAAACCAGCAATTCCCACCTAGAGGCTTTTAGAGGGGTTTGAGGTGCCGGAAACCCCACGGATGAGACCACCCCGAGCTGGAGACAGGAGCTCCATCTGTGTTGTTATTCCCTAGAGAACAACATCTCACTGATAAAAGGATGTTGTGGCTTCTCCTCCTGGATCTGGGGCTGTGTGATGTGGCCCTGCCATCTGGAACACGTTCTGGTCATTTCTGTCGTGCCTGATCCTCAGAACAGCTCCTCGTGCTGCCCCCAGACAGCTCCAGATTTAAGCAGGCATCGCTGAGCCCTTTAATGGTTTGGAGCACAGATTCAAAATGGCCTTGGATTTTCAAGTGATACCCTCCAAATTTCACCCTGCTCATTTTAATTTCACGGGAGTTCTGCAAAAAAAAGAATAATTCTGATATTCCAAGAATGCAGTGCACATTTTTCTGTCCTGGTCATATTTCCCTGGAAGAGCCTGTGAGCTCCTAATGGCGGCAGTAACTTTTCCATAGGTTGAAATAGGTGACTGGTTTGGGTTTATTTCCCGAAAACACATTTCCCATCTATACAGTAAATGAACTAAAGACAGCTATAAGGAACTGTTTACTCACCAGCTTTAGCTACAGAAGAGGAGAAATTCCTTTGGAATTGCACAATAAAACTTCAGGAGCACCAAATTAGTCGTGTTTTGCCTCATTGACACAGAGTATTTTCCAGCCGAAAATTTTCCCTGGGGAGCTTTCCTTGCCTGGCTCAGGAATCCAGGGCTCCAGGTTAAATCTCCATCCAAGTGGGCTGCAGGAATGTCCAACACGTGCAGTTCCTTCCCCCTCCCCATTGCTGGGTAGGGAATAGAGGACTGGATTTTCCCTGGAGTGGTTCAAGCTGCTGCCACATGGAGGAGGCAGCAGAAATCTCAGTGAAATCTTGGATCCCATGAGCTGAGATCCATCCCTGGGAGAAGGACTGATGGATCCACCCCTGGGAGAAGGACTGATGGATCTACCCCTGGATCCCATGAGCTGAGATCCACCCCTGGGAGAAGGACTGATGGATCCACCCCTGGGAGAAGGACTGGTGGATCCACCCCTGGATCCCATGAGCTGAGATTGGAGAAGGATTGATGGATCCATCCGTGGGAGAAGCACTGATGGATCCATCCCTGGGAGAAGGATTGATGGATCCATCCCTGGGAGAAGGATTGATGGATCCATCCCTGGGAGAAGGACTGATGGATCCATCCCTGGGAGAAGGACTGATGGATCCACCCCTGGGAGAAGGATTGATGGATCCACCCCTGGGAGAAGCACTGATGGATCCATCCGTGGGAGAAGCACTGATGGATCCATCCCTGGGAGAAGGACTGATGGATCCATCCCTGGGAGAAGGATTGATGGATCCATCCCTGGGAGAAGGACTGATGGATCCATCCCTGGGAGAAGGACTGATGGATCCACCCCTGGGAGAAGGATTGATGGATCCACCCCTGGGAGAAGGATTGATGGATCCATCCGTGGGAGAAGGATTGATGGATCCACCCCTGGATCCCATGAACTGAGTTTGGAGAAGGACTGATGGATCCATCCCTGGATTCCATGAGCTGAGATCCATCTGTGGGAGAAGGACTGATGGATCCATCCCTGGATTCCATGAGCTGAGATCCATCCCTGGGAGAAGCACTGATGGATCCACCCCTGGGAGAAGGATTGATGGATCCACCCCTGGATCCCATGAACTGAGATTGAAGAAGGACTGATGGATCCACCCCTGGATCCCATGAACTGAGATTGAAGAAGGATTGATGGATCCATCCCTGGGAGAAGGATTGATGGATCTACCCCTGGATCCCATGAGCTGAGATCCATCCCTGGGAGAAGGACTGATGGATCCACCCCTGGATCCCATGAGCTGAGATCTATCCCTGGGAGAAGGATTGATGGATCCACCCCTGGATCCCATGGTACTGGCAGGAAAAGGGTTGCTCAAAAACGTTGTTCTCATTCCCAGCCACTGCCAGGCACACATTTGCTGCTCCCTGTGCTCTGCTGGGGCTGTTGCTGGATGTGGCACTTGGAAAAGCATCCACGGATCCCAGCCTTTGGAAAGGCTTCACATTAATTCTGTTCCACTTGCATTTAACTGCCAATCTCCATTAGTGTCTCAACCCTAAAAGCTCTTTCGGGGCTGTTCAGGGGGCTTGGGCTGCAGTTTCTTTGCTCATTTTTTATTTCCCTGAGTTTGGATCAAGCCCTGGCTGGAAGAATTCAGGAAAAAAAAAAGAGTAGAAACCCCATTGCCAAGTTCTGGATTTATTTGTAAAAGACGCCTGTGGGATAAAAGGTGGAGAGTGTTAATCTGGGGTGCAGACGTGGGAAGGGGGTCTGAGAAGGACAGAGGGACGCCCAGGTGAAGGAGCTGGGGGACAGCTGGGAGGTTTGGGGTCAGCGTGGGATCTGACAACATCAAAAGAACACAAATTAACGGGAAGCAGCTTCGGTGGGAGGCAAACAGTTGGTGGGAATGAGCTGAGCTCGGTGGGGTCAGATCTGCCTTTGAAGATAAGAGCTCAGCTACTGCAGCTGTGCTCCTGAGCCTCCCAAACCCTCCCTGCTGCTGGATTCTGGGATGGATGGCACAGCTAAAAGAGTTTTAGGCACCAAATCACCAAATCCGCGCTCAATTGCATCATCCTGTTGACAGCAGCTCGGGTTTGAGGGTGATGTTCCAGGACACGCCAACGCCCTCCTTCCTCACCCAGCCCTGTTTGGAGAAATGGCCATGGCATTCCCAAAGAAACAGCCAGGCTTTGGGAGGAACAGCCTTTCCAGGGGGCCTGGCATTTAATAAACAATATTAAAAACCAGCCAAGATCAGTTTCCATGGCAAAGAACAGAGGAATGCAGCGAGGCTGCTTGGAGTTGGGAAAAAGGGATTGGAGAGGAGAGGGGAAGGTGCTGGGGCTGGGTTTTACCGCTCACAGCATTTCCGATCACCAGGCACTGGGATTTAGGGGCACCACATCTGCAGGATGGAAACTGAATGCATCAAAAGATGCACCACGGTCAGAGAATCGTGGCATCGTGGAATGGTTCAGGATGGAAGGACCTTAAAGCTCATCCAGTTCCATCTCCGTGGGCAGGGGCACCTCCCATGTCCCAGGGGGCTCCAAGCTGGCCTTGGGCACTTCCAGGGATCCAGGGGCAGCCACAGCTGCTCTGGGAATTCCATCCCAGCCCCTCCTCGCCCTCCCCTGTGTAAATCAGAAGCCACCAACTGAATTAATAGAACTAAAAGCCCCAAATCTTCACTGCTACTTGCGCATCTAGAGAATAATATCTGTCGCCCTGATTTTTAAGAGTTTTCTAAAGCCTTCTGAGTTTACATTCTTGTAGAGAACTTTCCCACACAACTTTCTGTAAACAACCTGTTGTTTTGCATTCTTTCACAGAGGCGGAGAAATTTGACGTACAGGTAGTTTGTGCAGTGTCGTTGGAGAGGTGGCACGTTCACCCTCCAATCCACTGGCACCTTTTGAGAACTATAAAAGATTGGAGTCAGAAAAAAATAAATTAGTCTCTTCATCGTGACCATAGCTGTGGTGCGTCGTTTTTCCTTGTGTCCTCTGGTGACAAATATCCATCTATTTCTCCATATTTTTATGGAAACAGGCTCAGTTGTGTCTTTCTAGTTTCACAATTCCATAAAAAGTTAAGGATTTAAGGCAGCTGTTGCTGGTTCTAGCACAATTAAACACTGATGAGATCCAAGCTAAACTGAACAACCTCGATGAGAATTAAAAAACCCAGAGAAGTTTTGTTTTTCTGGAGCTCTGGCCCAAGTTTGTGGTGCCAAGTCCCCCCTGCCCAGAAATTTGAAGTTTCCATGGGTTGGATGGAATCATTAAAGAAGTTAATCCTGGAGGGGTCCAGCTCTTCCATCTGCAGTGGACACAGACCTGGACAACAGCAGGGCTAAATTTCACTTTAATAAGTTTAAAAATGAAATAATCTGAACAGCCTCCTTTAACCACAGACTTCCAAAAACTCCCAGGTAACTTAAATATATCAGGAATTTCTGGGACTTACAGAAGCGTTCCAGGAGGCTGGGATCCAACTCCCTTAATTTTCCCCAATTTTCACCTCTGTTTCACAGTTTTGAAAGTCAGCAGATGATTCAGTTTCCATCTTTAGCCAGCTGAATATCCCAGTTCCCCACGTTTTCCTCGTGACTTTTTAAAAGTTGAGGAAAGAGGAGAAACACCCAACCTCTGGAAAGAGCCTGAAATAGAGGCAGCCCCAGGGTTGTTTCTAGGCAGTGTTTTGGCCAATACCTTCCATCAGCAGCAGGCCTGGAAAGCACTTTCCAGGTGTTTTATCCCCAAAAAAATCAGCTTGAAAAAAGCTGGAACTTTTAGGATTTTATACAGGGGAGACAAATTTCCCTGAAACCAAAGTATCTTGAAAGTTCTGTGATAAAAAAATCTCAGGTTTTTTTTTACTGATAAGGGAGTTCAAAAATGAACAAAACAACGGATACCTCACCGAGAAGAAAACTTCCTGAAGTTTATTGCTGCTTAAAAGCTTCCTGAAAAGTTGCCTCTTAAAGGAACAAAGGTAATAATTCCAGAATTAGGTTTAAGCTTCCCAAGGCTTCTGCAGGATTTGAAAATATGGACGTGGGACAGGGGAAATAAGAAGAAATTCACCCTTACCCAAAACAAAGCAGGAAAGGCAATAACTGCTTCTGGGGACAAATTTAGGGAAATGGATTTTCCTTGAGGAGGTCAAACAGTAGCAGTTTGGGGTTAAATGACAACAAGGATTTTTAGGAACAGGGAATTCTCTCAGCTTCTTCCAAGAGCTCCAAGAGGGGAGTTACCAACAGCCAGAGTTGTCTTGTGACAAGAGTGAAGAGAATTCCTATTGATGAAGCCCAGAGGGCAAAAAGCCTCTGTAAAAAATGCCCTTATTTCCCTGCTCAGGATGCAGGAGCCCTTCCTTACACCAAGCCAAGGAATTCTGCCGTTCCCTGGGCTGGGGGATGTGCTCAGGCTCTCAGTGCCACAAAGCTCGTTATGTAAATTAGCAAACACCTCTGATTTACCTGGGGAAATGGTGGAGGGGGGCTCCAAGGAGTGATTCTCAGTTTCCTTCAGCGATGCTGCGTCCTTTATTTGAATATAAACGAGCTGCCAAAGGTCAGGGGGGTGCAGCAGGGAAATGGGGGAGTCCCCGTGCCTGGGAGATTCAGCAGTGGATGTGGCACGTGGGGACACGGCCAGAGGTGGCCCTGGCAGTGCTGGGGAAGCTTGGATCAGCCCCGGAAGAGGGGATGGGAGGATAACAGGATGGAAGGAGTGTTGGAGAGCAGCCAAAGGAGGGACACGAGGGTTGGGAAGGGCCTGGAGGAGCCCTGGAGGAGCAGCTGGAGCTGTTCTGCTGGAGAGGAGACTGGGGGAGCACTCAGGAGGGGCAGCTCGGATCCCTGCCCTCCGGGAAGGGAGCAGGAGCCAGGGAAGGGCTGGAGCTGGGCAAGGGCAGGCTCAGGCCGGAGATCAGGAGCAGGGAACGCCCTGAGCTGGGAGGGACCCACAAGGATCATCCAGGCCAACTCCTGCTCTTCCACAGACACCCCAAAATCCCACCTGGGCGTCCCTGGGAGCGGTGTCCGAACACTTCTGGAGCTCCGACAGCCTCGGGGCCGTGCCCGGCCCCTGGGCAGTGCCCAAGCCCCCTCTGGGGGAAGAGCCTTTTCCTAATCTCCATCTAAACCTCCCCTGGCACAGCTCCAGCCTTTCCCTGGATCCTGCCCCTCACCCCAGAGGGTGCTGGGCACTGCCCCAGGGAATGGGCACGGCCCCGAGGCTGCCAGAGCTCCGGGAGTGTTTGGACAGCGCTCCCAGGGATGCTCAGGGTGGGATTTTGGGGCGTCTGTGCAGCATCAGTGACCCCAGTGGGTCCCTCCCAGCTCAGGTTATTCCATCATTTTATGAGGGTCAATGTTCCAGCACAAGAAGTCTGCACACGCAGATTCCAGCTGTCGTTTGTGTCACGGAGTCACAGCAGAGCCCTCGAGGAGAACATCTGGAAGGATATACACACACAGACATGCACTTCATTATTTTCCTTTTGTATTGATACCCAGGCAAAAGGGGGGGAAACATCCCTCGAAGCTCACGCCCTCATTTGTCAGCCCCAAACCATCTGGTGGAGGCTCCATGGTTGATCACCCTCCCCTCCAACCTGCAGCTGTTTGCTTTCTGATAGATAAATATGTGCTTAAATAACACGCCCTACCTCAGCCTGCCTTTTTTTTTTTTTTAATGTTCCCTTTGACAACCGAATGTTTCCATCATGCCCAATAAAGCTCTTGGAGCCTGCCCCGTTCCTGCTTTCCGTGCACATTAAGGCTGCATTTCCTCAGCCTCACCTTCCGCAGGCAGCGCTGCAGCTGCTCATTATTCCCAGCACTTACTGCGAGAGACTCATTTCCAGCAGATCATTTTTTTCCCCTTTACAAGTCCATAAAACCGTTCCTGTTGCTGCCCACAGAGCCCCCGGCGGATCAGGGCTGTCAGGGAGTGCTGGGAGCTTTGTTCTGCTTCCAAAGGGCGCCTTTTCCCCATGGAATGTTCCCTTTTTCCATGGAACGGGAACGGCCGCATCCCATTGTGCTGGGCTGTAGGGAAGGGTTTGAAGCTGAGCTCGCTCCACACCTGCAGCACAAAGGGGGGAAAGGGGAATCGTGTCAAGCGTTGCCCAGCTGGGCACCGGCACTTTGCAGGACTTTGTCGCTCCTCCTGCTGTGGTGACATCGTTGTCATACAGAGATGAAGGCTCAAGGCTCTTCCTCAGGCTGGTCACAGTCCCTGCAGGTCTTGGGCCTTCTGGTGGCTGCTGTGTTTTGGTGCAAGTCCGTGTGTTTTATCCCAGGGTGAAGGACAAGCAGGGGAACCCCATGACTGGGGGTGCTCAGCCTGGAGAAAAGGACACTCAGGGCTGACCTCAGCACTCTCCACAGCTCCTGAGAGGTGGCTGTGCTCAGCTGGGGCTGGGCTCTGTCTCCAGGAACTGACAGAACCAGAGCACACAGCCTTGAGCTGCCCCAAGGGAAACAGAGGTTGGATGTGAGGAAGAAGTTTTTTACAGAAAGAGTGATGAAGTTCTGGAATGGCTGCCCGGGGAGGTGGTGGAGCCACCATCCCTGGGTGTGTTTAACAAAGCCTGGGTGTGGCACTGGCTGCCAGGGGTCAGTTCAGGTGTTGGGGCTGGGCTGGACTCGATGATCTGGAAGGTCTCTTCCAACCCAGTGATTCTGTGAATTCTGTGATTCTGTGAATTCTGTGATTCTGTGATTCTGTGATTCTGTGAATTCTGTGATTCTGTGAATTACAGGGAATTAATGGATGCTTAAATAGAATCATGGAATTGTTAAGGTTGGAAAAGGCCTCTAAGATCAAATCCCGTTGCCAACACGGCACCACCACCACGGTCCCCACTAAACCACAGCCCCAAGTGCCACAGCCACATGGTGTTTGAACACTTCTAGGGATGGGAACTCCACCACATCCTGGACAACCTATTCCAATGCTTTACAACTCTTTCCATGGAGAAATTTTCCCAGTATCCACCCTGAGCCTGCCCTGGCCCAGCCTGAGGCCGTTCCCTCTCCTCCTGTCCCTGTTCCCTGGAGCACAGCCCGACCTGGGGCTGTCCCCTCCTGTCAGGAGCTGTGCAGAGCCACAAGGTCCCCCCTGAGCCTCCTTTGCTCCAGGCTGAGCCCCTTCCCAGCTCCCTCTTGGGGCTCCAGACCCTTCCCCAGCTCCATTCTCTTCCCCAGCTCCATTCTCTTCCTCAGCTCTGTTCCCTTCCCCAGCTCTGTTCCCTTCCCCAGATCCTTTCCCTTCCCCAGTTTTTGTTTATATGAGTGGGAGAACCCTCCTGGAGTGGTTTGGGTGGAAGGGGCCTTAAGGATTACCCAGTTCCACCCCCTGCCATGGCAGGGCTACTGCCACTGTCCCGGGGTGCTCCAAGCCCCGTCCAACCTGGCCTTGGACACCTTGAAGTCCTGTTGATTTGATGAAGGATAAAACCAGTTTAATTTGATGGAGATAAAATAAAATTTTCTGTGTTGGGCTGCAGAAGCGGTTTAATGGTTTCGCTTTTCTGAATTGGAGGGGTTTTTCTAATGGATTTGATGGCCCTTGATTTGCAACGCTGGGGCAAGAATTTGAGATTCTGAGAGTTCTGAAGCCCCTTCTGGTGACCCCCAGAAGGTCTTTTTGTCACTGTGGTCCTTGAGTGACTGCACTGGGGCCGCCCCGGAGCCTGACATCCAAGGATTCCATTAACATCAGCCTCAGCCAAGAATCCAGTAGGAAACTGATGGGTTAGGGAAACGCGCAAATATTAAATACAGGAAAGATTTATTCTGATTGTAACATCTCCCTCACGCTGGGGGAGCATCAAGGCCTGCTGAGGGTTGCTGGGAGCCTGACTGGGGTCAGTCCTGGCGGGGTGGACGCGTGGACGCCGTGTGCTCACCACCAGCTCCTGTGCTCCACAGATCTGCTCCTCCTGGGCTGCCTCCACTCCCAAACACACACACGGAGCCACATGACGAGGGGAGTCATCTGGGGATAAAAGCTCTGTATTCATGCATTTGGCTCGTGGAAAAATCTGTCCCTCAATCTGTGCGAGATCTTTTTCTTGTTTGCTGTTTTGCTTTCTCCCACCCTTCATCTGTCACTCCTGTCTGGAGTACAAGCTCTGCAGGGCAAGGGCTCACTGAGCACACAAGCGTCGGGTACCAAGAGCAGCTCCAGCTCTTGTCGAGGCCTCTGGGCACAGCAAGCAGCAGATTTTGGTTGATGAGAGGTTTTTTTTTTTGTTTTTTTTTTTATCTTTAGATTTCTTCTCCCAGCGTTTTGCCCTCGTGCAGGCAGGGAGCAAGTCGGGATAGCACCTGGATCTTACCGGTGAAGCAGGCATTGGGTGTTTGTTCCAGGTGGCTGCAGTGGGTGTAGAGCCAGGAAAGGGAAAGAAATTCCTCCCTCTGAGGGAGGGGAGGGGCTGGGATGGAATTCCCAGAGAAGCTGTGGCTGCCCATGGAGCCCTGGAATTGTTGGACAACACCTGGAGCAGCCTCGTCTAGGAAAATTGTCCCTGCCCATGTCAGAGAGGAGCTTTGAGGTCCCTTCCAACCCAAACCCTCTGGGATTCTGGGATTATCCCATGCAGACGCTGTTAACAGCTGCAGCCCCATGTCCCACCAAGGAAAATGAACCTGAAAAAGCAGAGTTCTCTGTTGGCTGACCCCTTTGGACACACTGGCATTGCCTTGCCCAGACAGAACCAGCTTAGGAAATACCAGAGTGGCTGGAACCCCTTTGGTTTGTGCCTGGCTGGTTGTTCAGAGGAGCTGCCCCGTTGACATGAGCAGCAGATATTCCCAAACCCGGCTCCCGGGGCTGATTTTACTTCCCTGAAGGATTTTTTGAACCTCTGCCTTTCCTTTCCGCCCATCACCAGGGCTGTGCCCGAGCCCCAGGACCGGCCCGAGAGGGCAGCGGCTGCTTTTTCTCGTTAACATTCCCCGTGTCGGGTTGGGAAGGAGACAGATTTGTTCGGCTTTGCGAAACCCCGGAGCCCTGCCGGCGTGAGCGGCGAGCTGGCTCGGCAGCCCGGGCGCTCTGCAGCCCTCTCCCGGCTGCATCCAGGAGCGCTCAGCTGCGCGGGGAAAGCGCTTCGCTCCCGCTGGATGGGGCTGAACTCTGCTTCCCGGAGGTGTTCCCAGGCTTCGGCTCGGATTCACACACCCCGCTGCGGACAGGGCAGCTTGGGCTCCTGAGGGATCCTGCCGCCCGCAGCGCCGGGGGATGCTCTGTCCTGGGCAGAATGGTGTCAACTTGTAGTAGTGCCAGCTTGGGGATCTCCAAAGCCCGCAGTTCAGTTTAGAAATCTCTTATTGGTCCATTGCTCCTAGGACGTTTGCTTGCTATGCAATCTAGGCAGTGGGGAAAAGAAGAAAATTAATCAGGCATATATATCTATATATCTATATATCTATATATCTATATCTATATCTATATCTATATCTATAGATAGATATATAGATATATAGATATATAGATATATATCTATATAGATATATAGATATATAGATATAGATATATAGATATATAGATATAGATATAGATATAGATATAGATATAGATAGATATAGATATATGTGTGTGTGTATATATATATATGTATGTATATGTATGTATGTATGTGTATATATATGTGTATGTATGTATGTATATATAATTTTTATATATATTTATATATATATGTATGTATGTATAATTTTTTAAATATTTTATATATATGTATGTATATATGTATATATATATGTATGTATATGTATATGTATATGTATATGCATATGTATATGTATATGTATGTATGTATATATGTATGTATGTATGTATGTATAATTTTTAATATATATTTATATATATGTATGTATGTATGTATATATAATTTTTTAATATATATTTTATATATATATATATATATGTATGTATATATATAGCCTGTCCTTGAGGAGACTCCCCACAAGATTGTTGTTCAGTCACAAGTTGATAACAATCCTGTCACGAGACGGTGAGACAGGAACACGGTCCATTGCTTGCACGGGGTGCAGTGGTTGGAAGGGCTGTTGCACATCGAGTGGTCTTGTAGCAGAAAGGCAGTGAATTCACATCTGTCCTCCTCAGTGCTGTGAGCCATTTCCCAGTGGCTATCTGGGGGGGCTTGGAAATGGGGCAAAATTCAGATTTTTCTGCTTTGCCTCTCCGTGATGAACACGCAACTCGGAGCATCTTTTTCTCTGCATCTTCACCACCTTGGCTGCATATTCTCTCTGCCAGTTTGCTGAGATTTCATAGAATCAGGTTTGGGTTGGATGGGGCCTTGAATCCCACCCAGTCCCGCCCCCTGCCATGGGCAGGGACACCTTCTCCTACCCCAGGTTGCTCCAAGCCCCGTCCAACCTGGCCTCAGATACTTCCAGGGATCCAGGGGCAGCCACAGCTTCTGTGGCAGCAGTTGTCTCGGGGTTGATCATTAAACCTTCATTTCTGGTGTTTCAGTGCTCTCCTCTCCTGCCATACAGTGCCTGCTTTGCCAGTTGGTTTATCGGGGGCTTCTGCTTGGTTTGGGGTTTTTTTTTAATGCCATCCAGACGTTTGTTCTGCTTTAACAGTGTCCCTAAACTACTGTTGCTCGCTAATAATTCCCATTGTTTCATGTAATAGCGGAATGGATTTGCTCAGTTCTGCAGCAGCAGAGACTGCTAAGCCCAGGATAGTCCCCACCATCTTTGTTCCAGCTTTCCCAGGGATTCTGAAATGCCTTTACTGATGATTCCCCTGCACATTGCAACACTTGCCCAGAGGAATGAAAAAGTCATTTGTTTTCTGTAGAGTATCAGCAGAGAATTCTCTCACTGGGGAATGTCCTTGCCCGCAATGCTGGACGCTCTCACATTCATTTTCTGCTCCCTTGATCTCTGATAGGCAAAGATTCTGCAGGACGTGACTGAAGCACGAAGCCCTGGTTGTGATTAATTTTTTGATGGTGTGATTGAGCCCCTGGCCTGCCCCTCCTGCCCTCCCTGTTTGCCATTCCAGGAGTGTTTGGAGCTCGGTAACGATGCTGCTGTCACCTCCCTGCTTTGCCTGTCAGAGATGAGCAGTGCTCGAACGCTTGCTCTGTCACCGTGAAGAGAGGCTTTAGCAAACACGGAGTTGTAGCATTCCATATCCAAGGATCTTGGGGATTTTTGGGAGCTTGGAGTCCTCGTTTGACTCTGCAGCGTCGCATTTTGACACAGGGGAGTCGGGGTGAGCTACACAGCTGTAACTACCAGGAGTACCTTTGTAGTTGGGCAGCCAGGAGTTTTGAAGGTGCAGGGAGGTGGCTTTTCCTCGAGCTGCTGGGCTGGGCAGCATCACTCCTCACTGGATGAGGAATTCCTCTGCTGAGCAGCATCACCCTCAGTGGGTGAGGAATTCTCTGCTGAGCAGCATCACCCATCCATGGGTGAGGAATTCTCTGCTGAGCAGCATCAGCCTCAATGGGTGAGGAATTCTCTGCTGAGCAGCATCACCATTCCATGGGTGAGGAATTCTCTGCTGAGCAGCATCACCCATCCATGGGTGAGGAATTCCTCTGCTGAGCAGCATCAGCCTCAATGGGTGAGGAATCCTCTGCTGAGCAGCATCACCCCCAATGGGTGAGGAATCCTCTGCTGGGCTGAGCAGCATCACCCATCCATGGGTGAGGAATTCTCTGCTGGGCTGAGCAGCATCACCCATCCATGGGTGAGGAATCCTCTGCTGGGCTGAGCAGCATCACCCCCAATGGGTGAGGAATCCTCTGCTGAGCAGCATCACCCCTCACTGGATGAGGAATTCCTCTGCTGGGCAGCATCACCCTCAGTGGGTGAGGAATTCTCTTCTGGGCTGGGCAGCATCACCCATCCATGGGTGAGGAATCCTCTGCTGGGCAGCATCACCCCTCACTGGATGAGGAATCCTCTGCTGAGCAGCATCACGCTCAGTGGGTGAGGACTTCCTTTTCTTTCCCAGCAGAGTTTGTGTTCCATGGGTTTGGAGCTGGGAATGGGTTTGCTCCCGGGGTCAGGATGTGCTCCAGCCTCTCCAAGCTCTCTGCTGACTTGGAGCCACTGCCCTCGGGCAGCCCTGAGCCCAGAGCCTGCAGCCTTTGTCCCTGGCAGTGCCACCCCCACCAGGCACCTTCCTGCCAATCTTCATCCCCATCCCTCCATTACTGCCCTCCCTCAACATAAAATAATCATTTCCCTCGGGCTCTGCCCTGCTCCGGCTCAGCTCCTGGTGCTGCCAGAGGCAGGGATTGTTCCTTCCTTTGCGTGCAGGTGGTGGTGACACAAATCCTCACCCCAGCACAAGTCCCATGGATGAGTCACCCTTGGTACCCTTTGGAAACCGGGGGGCTGCAGTTTGCTCACAGCTGGTGGAAGTGACACAGCCAGGAGGAGAAGGAACTCTGCTCCTGGATTCGTGTTGGTGGCACCTCACCAGTTTCTCTGTCGGGAGACAGTGGAGGCAATTAAAACTTTGGAATTTCCCAGGAGGAGAACCCTGCTGGGACCTCCAGTACAAACAGGAGCTCCCTCCCGTGTCTGAGGAGCCGGGAGTGCCGACGGCTTCTGGCTTCTCTCCCTCTGGAGGGAATTTCTCTCCCTGTTTCCTCAGCAGAAATGAATCAGTCCTTGGACTGTGCTCAGTTCCCACTCGTGAGGTTTTGCCTCCTTCTCCTCCCTGAATTTCAGATGTTCCTGATCAGCAGCTCTGGGTGTGGAGAGGCTGCTGCAGCCCAGCCCAACCCCAGCTCAGGTGAAACTACAGCAGCAGGAGCATCTCTCTCATTTTTCCTCCATCTCTTTCATTTTTCCTCCATCTCTCTCATTTTTCCTCCATCTCTCTCATTTTTCCTCCATCTCTCTCATTTTTCCTCCATCTCTTTCATTTTTCCTCCATCTCTTTCATTTTTCCTCCATCTTTCTCATTTTTCCTCCATCTCTCTCATTTTTCCTCCATCTCTTTCATTTTTCCTCCATCTCTCTCATTTTTCCTCCATCTCTCTCATTTTTCCTCCACTCATTCCTTCCCTTGACACCCATTTTCTGTAAAGAACGACCCCTTGAGATGACTGAAAAAAACCCAAATTATCTGCTCTCTTAGGCCAGCGTTGAGCATTGAATTTCAGATGATGGCAGAGCAGGACTTTGTCCTCTTAGAGTTCGGTGGGGGTTCAGGGGCTGGATATTATGTCTATTTTTAATATTGCCATATTAAATGGAATTGGTGCCAATTACAAATGTGCCAATTACAAATGTGGTTCTAAGCAATTTTTTAATCAAAATTGATTGAGATTCGCCTGATTGCAGCCAAAACCTTTAGGGTCTAGGATAAATAGGTAACAGTGAAGGAAAATTTCCCATTTCTTTTATCCCTTTCTTCTCACGCTGGTGTGGGTTTGATCCCCAGTCACGACGTGCCTTGTTTATACCCTCTCATATCTTTGGGACAAAATATTGTACAATTTGAGTCGTGTTCCCCCTGCTTTAGGAAACACAGTTTTGCTCTCTCGATGTACAGGATCAATGCACAACTTGAAACAGTATTTAAAAACCTTTGGAGAAGCCATCAATTCCTGGAGAGCTCTTTTGCAGCCCATCAATTCTGGGCAGATCTAATGAAAAGCAGTGTTTGAATATGAGACAGGGACTTATTCCACTCATTCCACATCTGTCACTGTGGCAGCAACATTATCAGATGTTCCTATTAAATCCTGGATTTATTTGTTGGGAGTAATGGAGGGAGCAGGTTGCCATCTTTTGGATCACCGCATGGAAGAGCAACTGCACTTCTTCCTTTATTGCCATAATTCTCTTTTTGAAGAATGTGCCCCATTCCCCACACGATGCTCTGGCCCCAGCTCCATGTGAGGACGCTCCAGGCCCTGGAATACCATGGAAGGTCCAGCTCCATGGAATTTCGGGGCTGAAATGGCAGGAATTCAGCGAGCTGGGAGTGCTGGAGGTCAGGAGAAGGCTCCGGGGGAGTCGTTACGGGATTCTTGACACCTTCTCTGCTCTTTCTTTGCGGCCCCTTGGGCTGGAGGCACCTTTGGCCTGGCCTGAGAGGTCGAGTCCAAACTCACTTCGGTCTGCAGCTCTGCCGTGAGTGGGGAGCACAAATTCCTGGGGGAAAAAAAATGGGCTTTAAGTGTCTAAATAAAAGCTGAGTTGGCTTCAGTTTTGGAAAGTCTGTGCATCTGGGCACCCAAAGATATGGAGAGGCTCCCAACGGGATTCTTCCACCTGCGGATAAGGAACTGCTCCAAGGGACTGGGCTGCATTTGAGGGACTCATCGCTGTCCCCAAGCTTTGTTTGACCCCCAGGCTCCCATCCCTGTCAACTTCCAGAGGAAACAATCCCAAGAGCACTCAAAGCAATTATTAATGGCTTTCTAATTAGAATATCTAGATAGTTTGTTTATTTGATCAGCCCTCCACGGCGGAAAATCAAAGGCTTCTGTGCATCTCATGCCGAGTTTTTCATCAGTGGGGCTTTTCGTCAGGAGCCCGACACGTCATAAAAAACAGATCAAGCCATTTAAAAGAAATATTTTGCCCAAGGAACAATAACAAGGCTTAGAAGGCTTTTTCTTTTTTCTGGGAGTTTCCTTTAGGGAAACCTTTTCATTTCCTGATTGAAAGATCAAATCTGCCCATGGAGGGAGCAGTGGGGTGTGGATGATTTTCCTCCTGATCTCTAGAAAAACACACTCAGTTAAGGAGTCCGTGGAGAGGTTCTGCTTTAAAGGGGAAGGCATTTGTGTGATTGGAAAGGAGGATTAGGAATTTATCTGTAGGGAAGGCGAGGAAAGCTTCAAATTCAGTTCACAGTGTCAGTGGAACTGTCAGTGTGATGTTACAGGGCTTTCAAACCTGGAATGCACTCGGCAAGGGTGACCCAATAAATCACAAAGTTCTCTCTTTGCTGCACCCAGGCTGGCCTGCAGATGGTTTAGAAGCTGGTGAATGCTTTCATCTCAAATTAGAAATTAATAGCTGTATTTTAATTCAGTTTGTATTAAATTGACCAGTTTTATGAAGTATTATATAATCCCATAGATTCCTAAATTGCTTATTACCAAGACGTGCAATTTCTTAGGTTAATATGCCTCTAATCACATCTAACACAATGATGTTTGTTTAATTCCTGTAGTTACTAATTATCAGTTGGCTTTTTATGAGCTACAAACAGACCTTTAATAGGGCCTGGAGAAGGAACTGGGGGCTGCAGCATCTTTGTCCTGTGTCTCCTGTCTGTTGTTTCTCTACATTTTCCATGCCAAGACGTCTCTTCTGTCAGTCCATGCCAATTTTGGGATCTCATTCCCATAGAAATACAAGAATTAACAAGATTAATGATAATTTTGTAGAATTTAGGCTCCAAATGTCCCCTGAAACCAACTTTTTTCACTAGGACGTGGTCTGAGACATGCCAAAAATAAACTTTTTTCTCCAGCTTAGATTTTTATATGGAAAAGGTTTCCATTCCATACACTGAAGAAGCCACCCTATGCCCAACCCCATCATCCTGCAAAATATTTCAGGCTTGATTCCAAAGACCTTGATTTAATTCTCAGACTGGCAGGATCCAAGTCTAAGTGAGTGGAGCTCGGGGTGGGATTTGAAATCACAGAATCGTGGAATGGTTTGGGCGGGGAGGGACCTTAAAATAATTTCATTAAAACCCCCTGGCATGGGCAGGGACACTTTCCCCTATCCCTGGGCAGCAATGGATGCAGGATGCTCGTAGGATCTCTTTGTAGAATTTCTCACAGTGGAAATTAGAGTAAGACAAGGGGAAACGGCCTGCAGAGAAAGGAATCCAAGGAAAAGCTGGGCTTTATTTAAGACAAGCTCAATTCTGGACAACACTTGGATTTATATTCCAGTTTATTTGTGTGTGTACAAGTGCTTAAGAGATCAGGAACTGCCCCATCCCTGTGGAACTGACCAGGAACTGCCCCATCCCTGTGGAAATGATCAGGAACTGCCCCATCCCCATGGAACAGGTCAGGAACTGCCCCATCCCTATGGAACTGACCAGGAACTGCCCCATCCCTGTGGAACTGACCAGGAACTGCCCCATCCCTGTGGAAATGATCAGGAACTGCCCCATCCCCATGGAACAGGTCAGGAACTGCCCCATCCCTGTGGAACTGACCAGGAACTGCCCCATCCCTGTGGAACTGATCAAGAATTGCCCCATCTCCATGGAATATCAGCCACTGGTGGATGTTCAGCAGGTTGTCCTGGATTTCCTGGAGAAAACCAACATTTAGCTGGTGTTTCTGCTGGAACTCCTGATTTTGGGGCAGTGGCTCAATGCCCTGTGGGACCTTTTCTCCAGCCTGAGGCTGCTGCCTCCTCCCTCGATGCCGGGGGCAGCTGCACAGACCATGGAGGTGATTTGGGAGAAAAGAAGAGAGAGGAGGCCCAGCCACGGCCCAGCCATGGATTCTGTCTGCAGTGGGAAGTAAATTGGAAATGTACTGAAATTGCAGGAGACTGACTGTGGGAATTGCACCTCCAGCCCCAGCTACCCAAAGGCTCCTGCTCCAATGCAGGCACCAACCCCAGTGGGGCTCCCAGTGGGATCTGCAGCTCTCAGAAATCCTGGGCTAACTGAGGAGCTTGGAGACCCTCACCTAAAACTGCAAAACTGCAGCTGGCAGTTTTCCTGAGCTGCTCACATGTCACAGGGACCAGCTCAGTGACAGCAGAGCTCACAAACCTGCTCAGAGCCCAGCACACTGATGCTCAAGCACCTAAACATTTTAATAAACAAGATTTTAATTTTTTTTTTCTTTCAATCAATGAAAATTACCTGAGGAAACACAGACTGCAGAACAAAAGGCCTGTTCCAAAAAGCAGCCAGGCACTTTTGTGTTTGTTCCAAGTGGAAGCAGAACACACAGACCTGCTCATATTTCAGCGCTAAGCTCAGCGCCTGTGTTTGTCCTTTGGAATGTGTTTGATGGGAATGTTTGATGGGGCATTTTCCTGAATAGGGATATTTTTCTGCGCTGCCTCCAAAGGGATGTTCCAGGGCTGTTGCCTGTGATTTTTCAGCGGCGTGAAATGCGCTGGAATTGTTTATCCCAGCTCTGTCTGCCTAATGTGCCCAATCAATCTGTCTCTGAGGTGAAGCTGCGTGCTCCGCTAATCACCGCGCTACCACAGAACATCTTGCTTATTTTTACTCTAAATTATGATCGGCTTGGAAATGAACTCTGAATTTGATTTATCAACAGCTCTGATGCTAATTCACCAATGAAGTCATGGTGCTCTGAGACTAAATATTAGCGCTAATGAGAAAACATCGCTTCCCCGTTTTGCAACTCCGAGTTTCCACCGCATGTGGACAGCTCCTAAAGTTGCGTGTAATTAATTCATGCAATCATTAACTGGGCAAGCACTTCCAGAGGAATCAGTTTACCTGGATTAGAGATTCCCAGCAAATGTGAAACCAGACGATGTTCGACTAGCAGAGGAAATTCATGCTGTGTTTTTATGGTTTAAAGAGGGAAATGTGTCCCCTGTAGGGCATGGCTGGCTGTCCCCTGGCAGCCTCCAGCAGGAGGGGCGGAGCAGGTGTTGAGTTTTTAAACCAGGCTGTTCCTCCTCTTTGAAAACAGAGGCGCCAGAGTAGAAGGGTTTGAACTGCAGTGTCTAAACAGTGCCTGGATACAGCCAAGCTGTCCAGACTGAGGCAGCTGAGACAGCCTGGGACTCAAAAATGCATCATTTTCCCTGCCAGGATGCGGGGCTTAGGCTCTTTCTGGAGCAGTCATTTGTCTGAGGCTCCTGTGACAGTGTGAGCCTTTGCACCACCTCCTTTCAGGGAAAAAACAAACTCCACTCCATCCAAACTTCTCCCCAGAGTCTGCTGGGCTTGCCAGTCCTTCCACAGATTAACATCCCTGTCTCCTGTTGGGAATTCTGGCAGTGAGTCACCCAGACAGCCACGGCCATTCCTGAGTCTCCACAAAGACCTTCCTGCCCTGCAGGATGATGGATGATGAGGGACATGTCTTCCAAAACGAGCGTGAAGAACAAACTCATCGCATCTCCACCACAGAATAGACCTGTTCCCAAAACCTGGGCGGCCAAAGTTTGATTTAACAAACACCAGGGAATTGTTTCAACCCGGGACGGGTGATTTCATCTGGTTGAAGTGAGGCAGAGAGTTCGCATCTGCCTGACCCCCGAGGAGGCTGTGCTGCAATGAGGCTGCTGCTGTGGGCACAGAGGGAAATACCCAGGCAGGAGCTGCAGCTGGGCACAGAACTTGGTATTCCCTCCTGGAATTACTTTGTAGGGAGGTGCCACATCCTAGGGATCGTGTTGGGCTGGATTCCAGCTTGTCTGAGGTGTCCTGTTGGGAGGCAGAGCAAGGAATTAAGAATGTGTGAGTGTTTAACACAGGAGAGGAGAGAGAGAGAGAGAGAAAAGCACTCTGGAAATGAGGTCACTGGGCATCACTCAGACCCCAGTCCAAATCCTTGAAAGCTCCCTGATTCCAGTGGGAATATGGTGAGGTTACATCCCTACTGCTGTGCTTTCCAAGTTCCAGAGCAAGGATTTTTGTTGATGTTTGGCTAAAAATCTAGGTTTTAATGGCTGCATCTACAAAAAAAACAGAAGCCCAGGCTGAATTCTAAACTGACTATTATTAATAGAACTTTCTTGTGTAATAATCACAGCTAATTAACTCCCAGACATTTTCAACCTAAGTAAAACTGAGAGAATTCAGTGCTGTGTCAGAGAAAGATAAAAGACAAAGGATCCAGATTGCATTTGCATGTTTGGATGCCTGAAGGTTGAGCTGAACATCAGTGGTGGCTGTCAGAGGTTAAAAGCAGGCGGGGCATGTTGGAAAACACCTTCTTCATGCAGGCCAGAATCTCCCTGAATTTCGGGTAACACCTTCTCAAGGCAGGCCAGAATCTCCCTGAATTTTGGGTAACACCTTTTCAATGCAGAGCTGAATCTCCCTGAATTTCGGGTAACACCATTTAACATCAGGCCAGATTCTCCCTGAATTTTGGGCAACACCTTTTCATGCAGGCCAGATTCTCTCTAAATTTCAGGTAACACCTTTATAATGAAGGCCAGAGTCTCCCTGAATTTCAGATAACACCTTTTCAATGCAGAGCAGGATCTCCCTGAATTTTGGTTAACACCTTTTCAATGCAGGCCAGAATCAACCTGAATTTTGGGAAACACCTTTTTCATGCAGGCCACATTCTCCCTGAATTTCACGTAACACCTTTATAATGCAGGCCAGACTCTCCCTGAATTTTGGGTAACACCTTTTCATGCAGACCAGAATCAACCTGAATTTTGGGAAACACCTTTTTCATGCAGGCCAGATTCTCCCCTGAATTTTGGGTAACACCATTTCAATGCAGAACAGAATCAACTTGAATTTTGGAAAACACCTTTTTCATGCAGGCCAGATTCTCCCTGAATTTCAGGTAACACCTTTTTCAATGCAGAACAGAATAAACTTGAATTTTGGGAAACACCTTTTTCATGCAGGCCATATTCTCCCTGAATTTTGGGTAACACCTTTTCATGCAGGCCAGAATCTCACTGAATTTTGGGAAACACCTTTATAATGCAGGCCGGAATCTCCCTGAATTTTGGGTAACACCTTTTCAATGCAGAACAGAATCAACTTGAATTTCGGGCAACACCTTTTCATGCAGGCCGGAATCTCCCTGAATTTTGGGAAACACCATTTCAATGCGGGTCGGAATTTCCCTGAATTTTTGATGGCTCCAGCTACTCCAGCTGGTTTTGAGGGGAGCACTTGTGCTGCAGCGAAACCTCTCCAGTGTCACTTGGACTTGACAAGGAGGATTTGCATTCCTTAAACTCCCACCGCTAAATCTTTTGTCTTCCTCCCGTGGCTGGGGATTTATGTAAATTGTGCTCATAACAGGAGCTCTGTTTGAAGCGTGCGGCTGCTTGGATGCAACATTTATTACGTTTAGAGTGGAGGTCTGTGGGGTGTGGGCTTCAGAAGTCAATACTGGGAAACTAATCCAGGCCTGGAGCCCAAAACCCGCTGAACAATTCCAGCTCTCGCAGGGGAACAGCTCCAGGCTTTGCTTAGTTAACTGTTTGTGATTTTGGATAGAATAATGAAATCATCATGGAATGGGCTGGGTGGGAAGGGACCACAAGGCCCATCCGGTGCCACCCCTGACATGGCAGGGACAACTCCAACTGTCCCAGGCTGCTCCAAGCCCCGTCCAGCCTGGCCTTGGGGACTTCCAGGGATCCAGGGCAGCCACAGCTGCTCTGGGAATTCCATCCCAGCCTCTCCCACCCTCCCGGGGAAGGACGGACAGTGTGGCAGAGAGTTCTACCTGGTGCCACGTACGGGCCCAACCCAAACTGCTCATTGCGTGTCGGTGATTTTGGAGCTCGTTCTCATGCTGATTTCTGTTTTCCTGCTGCTGCAAAAAAAAAAAAAGTTCAGTGCTTCGGGTAAGAATTGGGCAGTGCTGGTTTGGGAAATTAAAATGGAAATGAAAAGAGAAAAATTAAATAGAAGATTTTCAGAAAATGCTGCGCAGAGTCACAGCAGCTCAAGAGAACTGTGGCTGCCCCTGGATCCCTGGAAGTGTCCAAGGCCAGGTTGGAGCCACCTGGGACAGTGGGAGGTGTCCCTGCCATGGCAGGGGTGGCACTGGACAGGCTTTAAGGTCCTTTTCGACCCAAACCACTCCATAATTCCATGTTAAATCCCTCCAGGGATGGGGACTCCACCAGCTCATTGCAGTGCTTGAGGACGCGATCCCAGGGCTGTATTTATTTGTCTGTATTTTTAAAAATTTATTTGACTGGAATTTGTTCTGATTTTTTTTTTTTTTTTTTTTTTGTCTCTTGGAGGCCAAAGCAGTTGAAAAGGCCCAGCTTAGGTCACAGCTGGGTTGTTTCAGTTTCTGCACAAACAGTTCTCACCTCAAAGAGCTCCAGACTCCAAGGACGAGCAGGGGCAGGACTGAAGCTTCTCATTTTACAGCTCGTAAAATGACTTGTGCAAGGTTATATCTGAGTGTCTCAGGTATTAGTTCCATAGCAGGAGTGAAAAAAAAAAAAAGAAATTACCTCAGAACCCAGAACAAAAACACTTCTAAAATTAATTCCCTGCAACTGAGATGATACTGAATGTGTTTTGTTGATCTCTGAATCTGTAAAAATAGAATAGTAACAGCTCTGTGTAGAGTGAACAGCATCCCCAGTGTTTTCCATCATTTTCCTGGATGAGTGCTGGCACAATTGTCCCCACAACTGCAGCAGATTCCACGGCCAAGGCTGTGTCCTGGAAAAGCTTTCTGGGGGCTCAGGTGTCACCTACAGGGTTAAATAAAAACCGAGCCCTTGTGTCTTCCTGCAAATGCAAAGCTGTTTCCCAGGGAAGGACAGGACTCTTTGTGGGACAGTCCTGGCGTCCTCCCTTTGACCAACAGGGTTTGAATTGCCCTTGTGGTTATTTTCCTGCTTCTAGAGGCTTCCCAAGGGCTGTCAGAGGTGGAGGGGGCTGGTGGCATCTCTGCCTTCAGTCTTTACTGGAGGACAAAGCTTCTCACATTCATTTGACACAATTACTTCTTTAATTTCCCTTAGTGAAATCCAGGCCCCAAAAGAGGGTGAGGAAGGGCAGCACGAGGGCCAGGCCTGAGAACCCCTAGCTGGGCCTCATTATCCTAAAAATGCTCTACAAATTAACCCGCAACATCCTGATTTTATTTAACCTGCAAATTAACCTGATACATCTCTTTTGTTTTATTTTTGCACCGATAAAGAATATCCACCCTCCCTCCACCCAGCCACCCTTACTGCAGCGATTTGTATGGGCACAGACCTTGGAAGTGAAAATTAGCGAGAAATTCTATTAAATCACTGGAAAAGGGCTGGAAAAACTCAGTGTTTGTCACTTTTCAGGGATGTTGTGGGAATCCTGGTCCCTTGTGGAATCCTCTGGATCCCTCCCCCTCAGGGAAATCCCCAGAGCATTGCCTTGGAGAGACTCACCATAGAGTTTCCCCCACCTGGGTGGACAGAAAGGACTTCCCATGGAGTCGTGCACTTCCCCATGAACCAGCCCCTGTCAGCGTTGAGTCAGGAATGGAAATGAAGGTGACACACAGACTCTAGGTCTCATCTGAAGGCTAGTCTGAGTTTATTAGGAACCCATTCTTCTATCCACCATTCCGATACAGGCGGGCCTGATTTGTCATTTAACCAACGCCCCTCACACCACTGGCTAATTAAGAAGACGCCCTTTGGTAAACATCTCACGAGAAAACAACTGTTCAAAACACCAGCTGCAAGATTGTTTTAATTCTTTCTCTCAGCCTTCTCACAGCTTTTCCCAGAACCATGCCTAGGAAAGCGATCTGTTTCTCTCCCTCTGACTAAACTGTCGCATCCACAACTCCTTATGTCCCAAATTCCCCAGATGTCCCAAATTCTCGTGGTTTCTCCTTTCCCCGTTCCCTCATTTGCTGTGGTATCCCTGGTGGCCAGCCCTGTCTGCCCTGCAGGGCAGTGCCCTTTGCCCTGCCCTTTGTGCCACCCCCGTGCCCTCAGACCACTGGCCACTGACCCCAAATTCAAACCTTGTGCACACCACAGGTCTTTTGTCCCCGATTTCCCTTTGGAATAAACCCTCACTGGAACTGACCCACAAAATTCCCTCCTGCCTCTCTTGGCTGAGCCCAGCGTGGTGAGTGCGGTGTGTGGACTCGGCTGCCTTGCCTGAATCCCTCCCTGTCACTGCAGGACACGAGAAAACACGGCGCACGCTTCTGCTTTTGAGATGGTAAAAAGAGAGAGTTTTATTTCTCACTCTAACATTTACAGTTTTCTAAAGATGCCAGTGGATTGGAGGGTGAAAGTGCCACCTCTCCAACGACTCCAAAACTACTACTTTATCAACTTTCTCCTCTATGAAGGAATGCAAAACAATAAGTTATTTACAGAAAGTTGTGTGAGAAAGTTTGTTACAAGAATGCAAACTCAGAAGGCTTTAGAAAATCTTAAAAAATCAGGGTAACACCTCCCCAAGCGGCTTTTCCACAGGAGATGCTTGTTGGGGAGTGGTAGCAGCTTCCACCATCTAAACCCCACGCTGCTACAGTCCCTTCTGTGCAAAACACGTTCACTCTCCTGTGAAAATGTAAAAAGTTTAGTAAAGGACAATAGGAGACAAAGTAAAGCAAAGATTACAGCCCCAGCCAAGACCCCCCTGTTCCATTCGGGGGTACCCCTTAAATACCTTTTAATTTCATCAGCCTGTTGCACATTCATAGGCCCTTATGCACAGTAAACTCTTCCCCAAAGTAGTTTACGTGTTCCAAGAACTGTTTAGCACGGCTCCTCCTTGGCTCTGCCTTTTTAGAGCATGCACATTCCCTGGTTGTGGGTTTGGTCCTTCTCTATCCCCCGCAGTTGTTGGGCCCTGGCCCACGCTGCCTTCAGAGGGTGAGTGCTGATGGCTGGCAGATCTGTGCAGGTGTCCTCATCCTGTGCTCGTGGGATGTTATCCCAGCCCAGCAGGCATTTTAACACAGGCACGCTTACACCGCTACTGCACTGAGCTTAATTGACAACAGAAATGAAAACTGTATCTTATAACAAAGTTACTTTAACACCACACATATAAATCCATTTTAGTATTCGCGAAAAGCCAATATTATAACATGTATCTGTAACACTCTGACTCCCGTTTGGAGCTTGCAGCCAGGCCTCAGGTGCTTAATGGGCTGTGTGTTATTGCTGCCGAGCCAGGACCTCCATCCCTCAGCTCTCCGGAACACAAACAGTCCTTGTCTTTTATGGAATCATAAAGAGCTGCCTTAAAGCTGAGGCCAGCTCAGCCCTGACAGGGACTGGCACAGATACTGCTCTATCCAGGGGAGATCCAGGTTCTTGTGAATCCACAAGTGAGCGCAGTTGTCCCATCAAATTCCTCCCAGCAGCTCGTCCTCGGCGTCCCTGCCACTCAGCTGCCATGTCAAATCATATTTTCAGCTGAATTCCAGCTCTTGGAAGGATTTTGGGATCTCTCCAGCGTTCTGCAGGGGATCCACATCAAGAGGAACTCTGACCCTGCAAAGTTTCCCAATTAGCTTTAATGCCTTTGCTTTTTCCATGCTTTTTTTGGGGTGAAGTGCACCGAGCAATGAAAATTTGGGAGAAATTAGCTCTGTGGTCTTCACTTAAAGTTCAGCCTGGAAAATCAAAAGGCATTTGCTCCAAGATTGGATTATGTGTAGGATATCTCCAGCTATAATGAGCTCAGGTTTGCTGGCAGCGTTAGAATCAACTCTCGCCTCTCTCTCTCCTGCCACATGTGTTTTTCTCCCTCAGAGCATATTTCTTTCGACTTGATCAGCTCATCTCTTGCAGATGATAAAATTATCTGCAAAGATTTGTATCTGATGTTGTGCCATAAATCATATTTAGTCGTAGAATTAACATTTGCGAGCGTAGAATATTTATGGAAGGAAAAGAAAAAAAAAAAAGAAAAAAAAGCAGGTGGGGGGCTGGCAGTTTCTGAGGATTTACATAAGGAAGAGTTGGGATTCAGGATGGATCTGGCAGGGTTTGGAAATACATTTGTACAAGGTGGGGATGTGCTCAGCTCTGGTGAGCAGCAGTGGAGCTGCTTTACAGCGTTTATCTGGGGGAGGTTGGAAGATAAAGAACACGAGGAACCGTGACCTTGGGTGAGCAGCTTTGTCCTGGAAACAATGAACAGATGTTCCAGCTGTGCTGGCACCACCCCCACCGCCAGCTGCCTCTGCCTTTGACATTCCCAGGCCGGTCTGGGCGCGCTGGAAACACTCAGTGCATTTCCAGGCGCTGGGAAAGGGGGAAAGTTTACGGAAGCCGCTGGGTTTACAAACCCTTGGGTTTGTATTTCAGAGCTGGGTCATCCAAAAGAGTCAGATCTGAGCAGTTTGAACATCTGCCCGCAAACTGGGGAGAGGGAGAGAGGGAGGGAGGGCTGATCCCTCTGCTCTGGCTCCAGCTCTGCCAGGCAGGGGATCCATCCGGGAGTGGGGACACAGATCATGGAATCCTGGACTGGTTTGGGGTGGGAGGGACCTTGAAATCATTCCATTCCATCCCCTGCCATAGCCAGGGACACCTCCCACTATCCCAGGTGGCTCCAACCTGGCCCTGGACACTTCCAGGGACCCAGGGGCAGCCGCAGCTTCTCTGGGAATTCCAGCCCAGCCCCTCCCCACCCTCCCAGGGAGGAATTCCTTCCCAATATCCCTCTAGCTGTGCCCTCTGGCAGTGTAAAACCGCTGTCCATATAAAAGATCCCTCTCCCTCCCTTTTATCAGCCTCTTGAGGCGCTGGAAGGGGCTCTAAGATCCCCCTGGAGCATTTCCTCCTCCAGGCTGAACACCCGCAGCTCTCCCAGCCTGGCAGCGCTGCTCCAGAGGGGCCTGAATGTGCTGCAGGGAGCTGGGAACGCTCAGGGCTGTCTCCTGTGGGCTGATCCCGGGGGGTTGAGGCCGCATTGGGATTTCTGGTGATGCTGCACGGGCACGAGGCTCTGGCGCTGGTGCTGACAGCTGCTGTTCTTTGGTCCCGTTTTTGGTGCAGGTCCCTCACCACATGAAGACTTTACCCTACTACAGCTACGACCAGCCCGTGATCGGCTACTGCCAGGCCCACAAGCCCCTCCACGTGAACAAGGGCTACGAGACGGTGTCCCGGGAGCCGGCGGAGGCCTCCAACCTGGACCTGGGCCGGGACCACAGCTTCATCGCCACCATCGCGCGCTCCGCCGCCCCGGCCATCTACATCGAGAGAATACCCAACTGACGGGGGCCGCCTCGGGGACAGCTCTGGGAGGGACCTTTCGTCTGGGAGGAGGCCAGGCGAGGCGCTCCAACGCCACCGTTCCGGCGGCAAACGCTCCGAGGGCCGCGGACGGCGGCGGCCGGGAGCGCCGGCGCGCGGAACGCGCGCGGAGGACTTCGGGATTTTCTTTGCTTTAAACTTTCAAACGAATTCCTCGATGTAAATATTAAAGAGAGAGATTGTCGAGTTCTTATTAAAAAGAACAACAGCAGCAGCAGCAACAACAACAGCAGCAACAAATAGATTTCACTCTAGCTACATAAAGGGATGGATTAAGAGTTTTGTTTGTATATTTGATTTTTCTACATTGCACGGTTCCAGGGAAGGAGAACCACAGGTAAAAATAAATGGGGTGGGGAGGGCGAGGCTCTGGGGAGGGTCAGCCATGTTCCCTTATTAAGTGTTTATTACAAATATCCGTTGACTATTTTTGTTCTTTTTAAACCAACAAAAGATAGCTCTATATTTTCTTTTTTTCCTTTCGGGGGTTGGGTTTTTGTTTTTTTTTTGGGTTGTTTTTTAAGTGGTTGAGCATTAATATTTCAACCTTCAGACATGGGCATTAAAGCTTATGTTGAACCAAAAGGACCTTGGCAATTGATGCAGCAGAAACAAAGAAACTCGGGTGCATGTACATTTAAGACACAGGCTGTACACTATGGAGGGGGCTTTTGATTTTTTTATCTTCATTGTGCTTCATTGTTGACACTCTAATTCCTTTTCGGGCTCTAAAAAAATAAGGGGGGAGATACTGCAACGGAGTCACGACTCAGATTTCCAGGCCAGTGGTGCTTGTTAAGCAAAATTCGTGGACGTTTGGGAACCAAAATGGAAGTGAAGTGCTTGAAATGGATCAGGAGGAAAATCTTTTAAAGAGTATTTAGTGCAACTCACTGGATGACACAATTTCTAAAACACAGCAGAATGTGTAACGTCGTTTTTTGGTTTGGGTTTTGGTTTTGTTTTTTATTAATTATTATGATCAGTTAGCTTTTGTGTAGTTTTTATCAATAAAATGACAACAACAAACAAAAAAAAAGAAGTGGTGGAAAAAAAAAAATAAACATATTATTTTGTGGTTGGGACACCACAGCCACGCTACTGTTTGAATGATTTCTCTGGGTGTGTGACACGGGGATCCCATGGAGAGAGGGGACAATGTTGGCTCCTGTTCCTCCCCTCTTGGAAGGAAATCAGGGAATTGTTCTGAACTAAAAAAAAAAAAACTGAGCCCGAAGAAGCTCAATTTATTTGGTTTGTCTAAAAAAAGAGGTGATTTGGAAGCTGGGGGAGGGGAAGAGAGGGAAAACAACCTTTTTTTTAAACTAAAAGTTGGGTTTTTAATCAGAAGGGAGGGTTTTCATCTGCAAACCTGAGCTGGAGCTAAACCAGCTCAGATTAGAACACAAGGGATGAGTTTTTATCTGGGGCGGGGAATAACACATCGACAAAGTTTAGGACAGAATGAATTTGGTGATTATTTCAGGTATTTATTTGGGTGTGTTACATGAAATCCTGGTCACAAGGCTTAACGAATTCCTGCAAGTGCTGAGTGCTGTCTCACAAACACAATATTCTATTGTCTCCTGTGTTTCTCACCTGGAAAACTGATTTATTTTTCCCTGGAAGGCAAGGAAGGACGGGGATGGATGTGCCGGGCTAGGCAGGGAAACGTGGACACACAGAGTGAACCTGATGCGTGGAAGGTAATGCATTTAGAATTAAGTCTTGGGCCAGAAAGGAAAAGAAAATGGAGTGAAAATCCAGGTGAGGAGTTTCCAGCTCAGATCTCCTGAGATCTGTCAGCCTTGGCAGAGCCATGGATGGAGGGAAAAACTGCTCCAAGCACGAGTTTAAAACACTGACCCGTGCAGCTGAAAATGAAAGAGCTCCCACTCATTTCTGTCAGGTCCAGGTCAGCAGGAGGATGCATTCCAATAAATATCCAAAGGGGAACAGCATTCCCGTGCTCCTGAAGGATGAGAATGGAAAATGTTTTTATTTTAAGGGTCGTTAACAGAATAATCCTGGTGTAATTTCTGAGAGGATCGTTCTGTGTCTGCCAGGACCAGGGAAGGAAATGTCACCCAGAAATATTTCTGGTCTTGGTGTGTTTTTTCCTTAACCCCCCACCTGCTGGGCATGTGGATATTGGAGAATGTATTGTTTATTTTTTAATTTCATTTATAATCTTCTTGAATGCAACTTCCTCCTCTGCTCTGGGAAAAGCTACTGAAAGAGAAGGCAAAATTAAACAAACTCTCCCTTTTTTATTTCCTTATTTCAAAATAACCTAATTTTAGCATTGATTTGGAGGATGTTTGGAACTGACATTAGATTACAGATTTTCTTGGTAATTAGTGGGAATTGTGGGAACAAAACAAACTCTTGTGGGCACAATCTCTGGGTAAATTCGTGGTTTTCTGCCTGAAATGTTGCTGGGTTTCCTCTATTTATACCCTGATGCCAGTTTGCATAAGAAGCCCATAACTTCTGTTTGTGCCCTTAAAAACAAAGGAGAAAATGCTCCAAGAATGAGTTGATGGCATGAAGTTAAACCTTCCTCAAGTGCTAGAAGTCTGGAAGAGCCAAAATTTGTGTCCTGGATTGCTTTGGATCAAAGCAGAAGCTATTGGGCGGAGCTCAAGTGATCAGACCAAAAGGACTCTTTACAAACTGATGTGGGGTTCCAGATTTTAAAAAAATCAAAATTTTAATGTTCCTGCCTGCAATTAAAGCCAAAGAAATTTACACAAAATTTGCTCTCCAGCCATAATGTCAAAAGCCAAGATTAATGTGTTGATCCCCAGCCTTTTGTTATGAGTTTTATATTTGTCGTGTTCTTTTTGAAGTCTCAGTTCCTGATTCTGTTGCACCTTCAGCTTCAGACCGTGTCCAAACTCTCTTTAGGCCAGGCCTTTCTACTCCTCTTCACACAGTTCTGCTGAGGGAAGTGGCTGCTCTGCAAGGGAGAACGGAGGAACTCAACCGGTTTCCAGGTAAGACCCAAAAACTAAAAATTCAACTTTGATGGTGTTCCCAGGGATTCCTCTCCCAGCAAACAGCAGAGGGGCGTTAACGAAGGGACCTCGTTAGTGAGTGGTGGCTTTGGTGGCATCTTGGAGGTCACAGAGCCCCCAGAGGAGCTGCTGAGCTCCCAGCCAAAGCTGTGAAATTTATGATCTCCAAAAAAAAACCAACTACTGATGGGTTTAAATAACAGATTCCCCAAGATTTTGGGGAAAATCAGATGCTGCTTTTCCCCCTCGCTCATCGTCACCTTGCAAATGTCCGTGGGGCACTGAAATTCCCCCGTCCTGGGAATGCTGGGGTGGGATCTGCATCCCAGAGCCTGTCCCAGCACTTCTCCCGCTCCGAGTTATTTCCAAGGCTGGCGATATTTCGCTGTGAGATTTAAAAATCTTTTGGAATAAGCTGCCCTTTTCAGTAATGAATTGCAAGTGTTCCGAAGATTGATAAACACAATTTCATCCTGACTCCCCACTGGAAAAAGTCCCTGAAGGAATTTGGCACGATGGCCATGGCAAATCTAGTGCTTTTATAGATATTTTCGAGCTGCAGAAGATTTAAGGCTCTAATGTAGTGTGCATTGAAAGTTATTAATTTTTAGGTGTTTTTGGCTCCTTTAAATGTCACTTGTCACTTGTTTAAAGCTGTAGAAAGGAAGGGGGGGTTGGTGGGGTTGTGAGTCCATCAAGCTGGAACCTTGCCTTAAATTAAGAAAAATAAATTACCTGTCTGATATTAATGCCTTCCTCATAAGAGTGAGAGCAATAAAGAAAGCTCAGACTGACTTGGAGTTTGGGCTTGTTGGAGGGCAGGAATTAAAAACCTTCTGGATCCCCAGAAAATGGAGGAAAGCAATTTTCAGGGACACACCACCCATTCCTCAAGGCAAGAGCAGGAAACGTTCTGATCCACAGAGATCCTGCTCATCACTGAGAAGATGAGGTTTGAATATCTTGATTTTAAAAAGTGTCATTATCAGTATGGTAAAGATAAGAATAAATTAAAAATAAGAATAAACCTGCCCCTTTTTGGGAAGAAGATGTGGCTGGCCCATCCCTGGAAGTGTTCAAGGCCAGGTTGGATGGGGTTTGGAGCAACCTGGGACACTGGCAGGTGTCCCTACAAGGTGTTGGAAATGGATTTTTCAGGTCTCTTCCAACCCAAACCATTCCATATTCTCTGATTAAAAACTCCCCAGCCTGATCCCATTCTGTAAAAGAGTTAAGCAGAAAATCTCAATAAAGGAACTCAAACTCACAGCAGAGCTGGGTCCCAAGTGGAGCAAAACACCAAATATCCCTCATTTGCTCCGTGCAGTTACTCCAGCAGCACTTAGTGCCCGTTCCTGGCCTTGGGGGCCGGCTGCTGGGATTTAATAAACCGTGGGCAGCTTAAAGTAAATCAGGCCTAGCAGGGAATGCTGTCAGTCCTAACTGGAGCCAGGGGACACATCCCAGCCCTGCCACAGGCACGCCAGGACAGATCCCAGGCTGGTACAAACCCACCTGCCCCTGAGGCAGGGTTCTCTCGGTCTCTCACTCTCAAGCTGCCCCAAGGGAAACAGAGGTTGGATGTGAGGAAAAAGTTTTTTTACAGAAAGAGTGATGAAGTTCTGGAATGTTCTGCCCGGGGAGGTGGTGGAGCCACCATCCCTGGGTGTGTTTAACAAAGCCTGGGTGTGGCACTGGCTGCCAGGGGTCAGTTCAGGTGTTGGGGCTGGGTTTGGACTCGATGATCTTGAAGGTCTCTTCCAACCCAGTCATTCTGTGAATTCTGTCAATTCTGTGCTAAAAATGGGATTCATTTACATGCCAAAAAAAGCCTTTTTCCTTTCTTCACCCCTTTTTTCCCCTTGGGTGCCAGGGTTTAGTTGAGGTGTTGGGGCTGGATTGGACTCGATGATCTTGAAGGTCTCTTCCAACCCGGTGAATCTGTGATTAAACCCAACTCTTTGCAAGCTTGCTCTCAGTGACAACTTTTGGTGCGAGCGGGACAGAAATCAGTGACAAAGTCAATCCAGGCCTCTGTGCCCGCCCCCCTCCCCTGCTACCCCCCCGGTGATATTTTGTGTATTAAAAAGGCAGAGGAAAATCAAGTTGATAAGGCACAAACTCCAGCAGCTCGTGACTTTCAATCAGCGCCTCGGGCTCCCCAGTGCTCTGGAGGGCTCTCGTTGCTAAAAGGGTGTGCTCAGAACAGCGGGATCCAGGGCATCTTGAGAGGCTGATGAGGGAGGGAAAATAAAGCATTTTCTTCCCAAATCCTCCTGGGATTTAGGGTTGAAAGAGAGGGCAGGTTGGCAAATACGGTGATGTCAGTGTCCTGCTGGGATAGAAAATGTGGTCACGATAATTTAGAGCAAAATCCATCATAAAATCTTGCCATAAAATCATAGAAGGGCCTGGGTTAGAAAATCCCTTTTAAATTCCGTGTTGGACAAAGGGAGCAACACTCCAATAAACTGTTGATGATATTCAAGTTGTAATTTATAAACGGTCTCCTCAAACATTGCGGTATTTGCAATGTATTTATATCATATTATGTAAGATAAATGGCTGGCAAACATTCATAAAGTATTTATTGGACATGCCACTGTTTGTTCAATGATTTATAAATCAATGCTGGGAAAGGGAAAGTAGTGGCAGAGTTTCAGATAAATTCATTGCAAAATATTTGCTGTGCATCAATAATTCTGATATTAATTAGTTTAGGCCTTATCTGCATGTGCCTTGGGAATGATTTACAGTTCACTTTCTCTCCAGACACAGGAAGGGGCCAGGCCTGGATGTTCACAGTCCTGGTTCTGTCCAGACCTGGATCTGCTCATGGTTTGTGCATGTCTTGGTTTGAAAAGCCAGGTGTCTGCTAAGGAAGGCAGGAGCCTCCCTTGAAATGGAAAATGTAAAAAACCTCCCTCTGAATTATTATAATTTTGAAATTAAGGGGCTCTCAGGCAAAGATGTGGGAGCAGGAATAACAGTTCTTTATTATGAAAATTAAAAATAGAAATGCAATAGTACAAGAAAGAAAACAAACCCCTGCCAGAGTCAGAGCAGGCCCTGGCAGGCTGTGGGTCAGGCTGGTGGCAGCAGTGCCATTCCATGGGGGCTCAGCCCTCCTGCAGTGCCAGCTGTGCTTCTGCTGGAGCAGGATCCTGGACAAGGCTGGAGTTTTCCTCTGGAGCTCCAGGGCTGCTGGAGATGGGCCTGGGCTCCCTCTGGGAATGCAGTGGGGCAGAGAGCTGCTCCTCTGGGAATGCAGTGGGGCAGAAAGCTGCTCCTCTGGGAATGCAGTGGGGCAGAAAGCTGCTCCTCTGGGAATGCAGTGGGCACAGGCTGCTGTGGTGTCCCAAAACCTCAGATTGTATCCAGGTAGGAATGCTTGGCTGCTCCCCTGGGCAGAGCCTCTCCCCATGGGATGATGGAATTTTCTCAGCCATGCAGGGACACTCACTGGCCATGAACAGAAGAGATCTCCTGGAGGGAGGATTGGCTGTGGGAGAGATAAAGAAAAAACTGCCCAATGAACAGAAATAACTGCCCCACCTCTGACAGATGGGAATGGAACACACACCCCCATTTCCAACCTAAGACAATGCATCTTCCTTGAAGACTCATTGGAGCAGGATTGGGATCGGTAGGATATCCCTGAGTCTCTCCAGGAATTAGCTGTTCCCTCCCTCTGCTCTCCCTGCAAGATTAAATCATGGAATCCTGGAATGGTTTGGCTTGGAAGGACCTCGAATCCCACCCCGTGCCACCCCTGCCATGGCAGGGACACCTCCCACTGCCCCAGGGTGCTCCAGCCTGGCCTTGGGCACTGCCAGGGATCCAGGGGCAGCCACAGCTGCTCTGGGAATTCCATCCCAGTCCCTCCCCACCCTCACAAGGAGGAATTCCTTTCCAATGTCCTGCCCAGCCCTGCCCTCTTGCAGTGGGAAGCCGTTCCCTGTGTCCTGGCACTCCAGCCCCTGGAAATGTTCTCTCTCCATGTTTCCTGCAGCTCCTTCAGGTCCTTGAAGGCTACAGTGAGGTCACCCCAAAGCTTCTCTTCTCCAGGTGAACAATCCCAAGCCTCCCAGCCTTTCCTCCATCCTTCTGATCATCCTGGGGCCTCCTCTGGGCTGTTTCCTTCCTGCCCATGATTCAGAAGAGCTAGAAAACGCAAGGGTGAACCTTCAGAGTGAACCTCAGAGGTGCTGAGCCCTCTGGAACGCTGGTAATGGTTTAAGCCCATCCTGTGCTTTCTGGGACACCTCGAAGTTCTCAGAAAACACTCTGTAGAAACTGGATTATCAAAACATGTTTTAAAGGGAGTTTAAAGTTGTCTCACCAAAGGGTTTTTACATTGATTAAAAAGAAACACCCCACATTCGCAGCAGCTCTGTTAAGACCCAGATGAGAGGTTCTAGGCTTGGTTTAGTGGTTGATTCCCTTCATCTGGAGCTCATCAGAAGCTCCTTGCTTTTCTTGGGGGGCTCTGGTCACCTCCTTCTCCTAAAATCAGCTAGAACGAGTAGATGTGAATCCTTAAAGAACCGACATTGCCCCTGGTGAGATGCAAATGCCTCCTGGTTTATATTTCTCTATGCAAATAAGTTTTGAAGTAGTGCTTGAATTTCATTCTGGTCCAGTGGATCAGCATGAGGGCTCTTGGTGCTTAAACTCGTGAAAGTTCAAACTGGAGCTGGGTTTAGAACTGTAGAAATGAAAATAACTTGTACTAATTGGGTATTGTAAAGTGTGCATCCCTCTCTGCTCGTTGTTTTAATGCGGCTTTCTTAAGGTGTAAGAAGTTATTGAAGTTATTTAAAGTGGGGTTTAGCTTTCATGTGATGGGTGATAGAAACATTCAGAGATGTGGTAATGCCCTGGTGAAGATGGATAAATAAATTAAAATCCATCAGCTGCTGTCAAGGCAAGGATACCACAGTACAAAGCAACACACCTGGACACTGACTCCAGGATCTTTGGGTTGGGATCAGGGAACTGATGTTTTATTCCCATTTAATAAAGTTTTTAGTTAATAATTGCAGCAAAATGAAATGTCTCTGAGGGAGGGAATTTTGTGTAGCCCTGTTTTGCCTTGGGGGATTTCTGGGTAGGATTTGTGTAGCCCTGGTTGGTTTGTGGGAATTTTCAGGTGGAATTTGTGTAGCCCTGCTTTGTTGGGAAATTTTTTGGGTGAGATTTGTGTAGCCCTGGTTCGTTTGTGGGAATTTTCAGGTGGGATGTGTGTAGTAGCCCTGCTTTGTGTGGGGGAATTTTTGGGTGGAATATGTTTAGCTCTGGTTTGTTAGTCAGAATTTTCAAGTGGGATTTTTGTAGGCCTGGTTTACTTTTGAGAATTTAAAGGTGGGATTTGTATATCCCTGGCTTACTCTGGGGAATTTTCGGGTGGGATTTTTGTAGCCCTGTTTTACTCTTAGGAATTCTCAGGTGGGATTTGTATAGGTCTCTTTTGTTCGTGGGAGTTTACAGGTGGGATTTTTGTAGCCCCATTTTATTGTAAGAAATTTCCAGGTAGGGTTTGGTCGTCCTATTTTTACTCTAAGGAATTTTCATGTGGGGTTGGTGTAGCCCTGTTTTGCTCTTGGAAATTTTTGGGTGGGATTTGTGTAGCCCTGCTCTGTTTGTGGGAATTTCTGGGTGGAATTTGCGTAGCCCTTGTTTGTTTGTGAGAATTTTTTGGTAGGATTCGTGTAGCTCTGGTTTGTTTGTGGGAATTTTCAGGTGGGATTTGTTCAGCTCTGGTTTGTTTGTGGGTATTTTCAGGTGGGATTTGTGCAGCCCTGGTTTGTTGGAAATTTTCAGGTGGGGTTTCTGTAGCCCTGGGAATTTTCAGGTGGGATTTGTGTAAAACCTTCAGTCCTCAGTGGAAACCCCACCTCGGGGCTGCTGTGATTGCTGGGCCTTTTCGCCCTCCCGCTGCAATAACCACAGAGAGCAAACCTTCCCTGATAGCCCTGGGCAGCACCCCAGGAAATGTCAGGTATTTCAGGCAAGGAAATGAGTTTAAAAGCTGGGAAAGCTTCAGGAAGCACTGCAGGGAGCCATCCCTTCCTTCCTCCTCAGCATCCCTGACCTCAGCCCCGAGATGATCAGTATTACACTAAAAATGGGGAACCCGTCGTGTCCAGCACCTGTTCTGTGCCACACCAGCCCTTCCCGTCGTGTCAAACCTTGTATCTTTAAAAGAGCAGATTGCCTGGGCAGGGCCTGGCTGTTTTAGCAGGGTTTTGGTGGAGCTCTGCATGCCCTGCCAGGCTTTGATAAATAATGTAAATGACAGACAGGTCGATAGAGATGTAGATGAAGTAAAACAAGTCCGTGCTGCAGCATCTGAAGGCTCAGAGTTAAATTAACTGATGGAGATGATAAAGGGCTGCTTGTTAGAGCTGCACAGGACCTGGTGCTAGGAACACCTCCTTGAGGTTGGAGCTCCTCATTCAGGGAAATTCTGTCTGTGCCCATCAGGCAGAAAATCAGTTTATAGCTTCAGAAGCGCAGGAAAATACAGGCACGGATCTGAATTTAGCAAGCAGATGTACTGTGGGAAATAAAGGGTGGAAATGTAGGGAGGAAAGCTGCTGACAGCAAAGGAAAAACCTCTCATTGGCATCATGTCCAGAGGGTCTTTACACCAGTTGTATTTTGGGATGAGGTTAAAAGAGGGATGTGAGTTTTCACCCCAGCAGGAACCTTATCATTGCATCATTAAGGCTGGAAAAGGCCTCCAAGTGCAGCATTTGAGCAAATCCCACCCTGCCCATAAATCCTGTCATGAAGTGCCAGCTCTGCTTGGTTTTTAAACCCTCCAGGGTGGGGTTTAAAAGCTGACCCTCCACTTTTATGTGACGCTTCTTCTCATTTTTATAGACAGAGTGGATTTTGGGCAGCAGCCAGGGCAGAGCTGGCCAGGCCGGGCAGGACCAGGCCTGGGGTGTGGTTATGAATGCAAAGCTGCATTTTTAGCAGTTTTTGACTTGCCAGGTGAGGAAAAACCTGCTGCAAAGACCAGCAGGTGTTCCACAGGTGTGGTGATTCCCCAGGGAGCGAGGCTGGGATCAGGTGGATCCTGAACCTGCCCTGTGCCAGTGGCTGAATACACTTTGTTGGTAAAAACAGTCATGGATTAGGAGGGATGGAAAGGCCCAGAGCAGCTGGGATTTGTGCTATAAACTCCAGTTATCCTCCCCTTTTTTTTCTTCCAGAGCCTGAATCCATCAAATTTTAAGTGCTTTTCCCTGCTTCAGCACTCGCTGCCTCAGTTTCCCTGAATTAAATTATGTGGGGAGCATCCATGGAAAACATCAGAAGCTTTTCCCTCTTGTTTGCATGACCAGCACACAGAATTCTGGCAGATTTTTCACCCCTGCTTTGTTCTGGGGGATTTTGGGTAGGATTGGTTTAGCCCTGGTTTGTTTGTGGGAGTTTCTAGATGGGATTTTTGTAACCCTGCTTCAACTCTGGGGATTTTTGGGTGGGATTTGTGTAGCCCACTAGGTCTCACTCTTCAAACTGCAGAAAACTCTTTAAGAAAAGCTGGTTGGCAACACCAGCAAGTGGAGATTGTTTTTAAACCCCAATATTTTTTTTTTTTTTCATCATGAGCTCCTTGTTCAGGGACTCCCCAGTGTCCCAGGAGCAATTTGAGGGGGCACAGGGGACCCCAGGAGAGCTCGAGGCCCCCTCAATATTTGTCCTCTCTCCTGTGAATCCCTGCTCTGTAACCATCCCCAGGAAAGGAGGGAAGGCAGGAACCCTGGCTAGGAATATTTATATTGGAATCTTAGTGGTTGTTTTAGCGTAAATAACAGCACAGTGGAATCTTTCCCTGCAAAAACATCTCCATTACTGTAGAAATATGGAAATACTGTAAAAGCCTTTTAGAGGCACAGTGTAAGCTGACAACTTCGTGTCAGGAGTATTGGAAAGTTGTCTAGACCAAATTTTCTTGGTGTATTCTCTGAAATAATTGATTTTTGAGCCAGAGCAGGAGTGATGTTATTCAATTAAAAAGGCCTAACATGAAGACTTTTGAACCAACAAGAAGTAAAGTTTTGGAAAAAACAACAAGTCCATTTAAACAAGGGAAAGAAAAACATATTGGGTTTTGGGGGATTTTTTTTTAGGAAGACCTTGATGAATGTCAGCTTTTAAAACCCATAAAAAGCAGCAGTTAAGAAAAATGTGGTTGGGGTTGGTTTGGGTTTTTTGGGGTTTTTTTTCCCCTTTTTCTTTTTTTTTCTTTTTTTTTTTTTTTTTTTTTTGTTGTTGTTGTTGTTTGTTTGGTTTGGTTTTTTTCCTTCTCTCTCTCTCTTTTTTTTTTTTTTTTCTGGTATAGATTTAGCTGCATCATTTTAGACCTCATATGTGGAACTGAGTCTTTTCAGTCAAGTTTCCAACCTTCTAAAAGCCATCAATATTTCAGAAGCACAAGAAAGTTGGTTTACAAACTGTTGGGTTGTATTAAATAATATATCTATACTTGTGAAGAAAACAAAAAAATCAATGGCTACTGCAAGTTTAGCTCTGAAAGAATCCTGAAGAAATGTCAGCAGCTCTTTTCTGGACTCCTTCTATTGTGCCCATCAAATGTTTGAAATTATTTTCAATATTGGCTTTTACTTTGTGGTAAACTTTGTGCTGAACATTCTTGGGGGAGCCCAAAATCATTTGTTTTATTCTCAAGGGTTTACAGAGATCTTTAAGTGTTTCTCTGCAAAGTGGCTGTGGAATGATGGGCAATGAAATGTCCTGCCCTGTCCATGTGAAAATCCCAACTTTTCCCTCTCGCTGCCCCTATTGGAGCCAGGGCTGGTGCCAGGGATTGTGTGTAGGTTGTGATGCTCAAACTTCCTGCCTCAAGTGGCCAAAAGCTTAAGAAATAAAAGCAAACAAATTAAAACTAATTTTTTTTCCAAGCCACCAGCAGTTTGATGAGAGAACTGGAAAGATTTTGGGGGCAGTGGTGATTATTTCCTTTTTTGGTACTACATTACAATTAGTATTTCCTTTCCTGTTTTAGGTGCTTTTACACCTAAAAAAACCAGAGATTATAGCAGAAAGAATGGCTAACACTGAGCATATAATTGAATATTCTGTTCAGTTCAGAAATATTGTTAAACATCCTCTGACCTTTGGGGTTTTGAGAGCAGCTGCAACAATTCCCACTGATGATCCTTGTGGGTCCCTTCCAGCTGGGGATATTCTAGGATTTTATTGTTATAGATGCACTTTTTAAAATAAAACCAGTTTATAAAATGAGCAAGGACTATCCCCTTTGTCTGTATTTAGTCAGCATTACAGTACAGCCTGGTTTTATGTGGAACTTTATGTAGAATCCAATCCTGGATTGCAGTGGAGGCGCTGGTGCTGCACAGGGAGCGAGGTCTCAGTAAAATACTTGGAGGGTGTGAAAGGTCAAGCACTGCTTGTGGGGAGCAAGGACATCCCAATCCTGTTCCAGGAGGGGACAGATCCAGTGGGATCCATAAAAGCACCAGAATTTAACACACCAGCGTCTCCTGGTGGCACATAAAATTCATTCCTTCTGCAATTCGTTTGGTTCATACAGGTTTCTAAACCTGCCCAGCCCTGGCTGTCCAGGTGGTGGAGTCCCCGTCCCTGGAAGTGTCCAAAAAACCCCTGGATGTGGCACCTGGGGACACGGCTTGGTGGTAACCGTGGTGGTGCTGGATCATGGCTGGACTCGATGACCTTCAAGGTCTTTTCCAACCTCAACCGTTCTGTTCCTTTTAGCAGTGTCTTGGTTTGACAGGACAGGTGTCTGCTAAGGAAGGCAGGAGCCTCCCTTGAAATGGAAAATGTAAAAAACCTCCCTCTGAATTATTATAAATTTGGAATTAAGGGGCTCTCAGGAAAAGATGTGGGAGCAGGAATAACAGTTCTTAACTAGGAAAATTAAAAATAAATACAAGTGCAAAATAAGAAAAAGAAAAACAACCCTGCCAGAGTCAGAGCAGGCCCTGGCAGGCTGTGGGTCAGGGTGGTGGCAGCAGTGCCATTCCATGGGGGCTCAGCCCTCCTGCAGTGCCAGCTGTGCTTCTGCTGGAGCAGGATCCTGGACAAGGCTGGAGTTTTCCTCTGGAGCTCCAGGGCTGGTGTGGATGGGCCTGGGCTTCTTCTGGGAATGCAGTGGGGAAGAAAGCTGCTCCTCTGGGAATGCAGTGGGGCAGAAAGCTGCTCCTCTGGGAATGCAGTGGGGCAGAGAGCTGCTCCTCTGGGAATGCAGTGGGGCAGAAAGCTGCTCCTCTGGGAATGCAGTGGGGCAAAAAGCTGCTCCTCTGGGAATGCAGTGGGGCAGAAAGCTGCTCCTCTGGGAATGCAGTGGGCACAGGCTGCTGTGGTGTCCCAAAGCCTCAGATTGTATCCAGGTAGGAATGCTTGGCTGCTCCCCTGGGCAGAGCCTCTCCCCATGGGATGATGGAATTTTCTCAGCCATGCAGGGACACTCACTGGCCATGAACAGCAGAGATCTCCTGGAGGGAGGATTGGCTGTGGGAGAGATAAAGAAAAAACTGCCCAATGAACAGAAATAACTGCCCCACCTCTGACAGATGGCAATGGAACACACACCCCCAGCCTAAGACAAGCCAGTTCCCAGTTTATTGCCCCAAATTCCCTGTTTGTGCTCCCAGCTGGTGAATCCATCTGTAAATGGATTGGGGAAAGGTCAGGGATGGGAAGGAGCAGCTGCTTTAGGGGAAGGTAGAAAACAGCAGCTCCATAAATTGCCAGAATCAGTTAAATCTCCATCTTCAGCCTTAACACCCACAACCACCTCCCTGCCCGGGAATTTGAAGCAGAAATGTTGAAGTTGTGGCGCTTTGCTGCCCTTTCCTGCCTGATCCCAGCATGGAAAATGGAGCTGACATAAACTGGGAGTATCCAAATGATTTGTAAGTATCTGGGCTAATGAATGAGTTAGAGCTCTGTCAATATTTGCAGCCAGGGCTGTGGAATTAGCGTGGGTAATGCATGCAGGAGATGTAATTTTCAATTTAGTTATCAATGTAAACATGCATTTAAAGCCAAAGGTAAGCCTGGTTTACAGAGCTTCGCTTGCTGGGAAAGCAGGGAAATTTATAATTTACATTTTTCAAGGGAGGGCTGCTCACAGGCACACAAATCAGGAATATTTTGGTGTTGTTTTGCTGTGCAAAATTCAGTTCTTTCCTAAACACCAAACCAGATTCTTTCATCCCATGGAAGATGACTTGATGTGTTATTCCAAGTATATTTTTTCAGGTATATTGTGTGGTTTTTTCCCTGAGAGCAAGAAGTCTTTCCCAAAACAAATCTCTTTGTCTCTCTGTGTTTTTCCCTGTTATTGTTGAGCAGATCATAATCTCATCCATAATGGATGTGGGACTGAAAAATTCCAGGGAGTTCACATTTACCAGCGTTGCCGAGGGAAGGAATTCTTTCCCGAAGATCCAGTTTTAATATAAAAGAAGAATAGCTATTATTACCATGTTCAGATCCAAAAACTGATAATGGAGCCCTGCTGGTGTTTAATATCAGCTGAATTCCATGGGCCTTGCGCTAGGATAATTTTTGAAGGTTGGATTTGTGGTTCTGTGATGAGGAGCTGGAATAATTAAATCCCTAAAAAATCTACGGCCCTGGAACTGCATGTCAGGAAAATAACCTCTCTGATAGATTTGTTTTGAATTGTAATGAAATTGAAGGAATTTGATATATTTGGGATATGATTAAAATGTAACCAAATGTGGCAGAGGAGCTCGGTTTATCCCACAGTTACCGGTGCAGGAGAGCACAAGGGTTTGCTCACAGCTCCTTAAATCAACAATTTTACTTTATATCTCAGTTAACATTCTACCAGGGAAAGGAAACAACTGATCCCATCAAAACTTGGTTTTGTTTGATGCCACTTTTTGAAGTGTTTCGGGTCGGGCCTAGCAGGGGGAGGTGCATTATCTCCTGTCTGCACAGTGCAGGCACCACCCACCACTCCTTGATCCTTGCCGAGTTCCCCGTGGCTGTTGCTTTATGGAAATAACTGGAATGCTAAATCTCAGCCCCGGTGGAATTTTACTGCAGGCCATTGCACCAAAATCTTCTAGAAGTTTCTCCCCTCCAGGCAGGGGGAAAATGAAAATCAATCTTAACAGAAAAATGTTCTTAATTAACTCAATGGAATAATAGAATATAACATTACAATGAAAATAACAACACGATAAATTTACTGGAGAAACTAAAAACTGAAAACTACTGGAGTTGTTTGCTTGCAACGACTTGTGGCTTCATCAAAAACACAGCAATCATTGTGTTCTCTTCTGTCCATATTGGTCCATATTAGTCTAAAACTGCCTTTTTCCATTCCATATTTAACGGTTTTGTTCTGCTCTTTTGGAATCGACGGAGTTGGAGCAGCAGCAGGAATGGGATGAAGGCTCTGGCATCTGTGAGGGAAATGTGGGCAAAAAAAAGCCCCCACAGAGACAGGGGAGGGAGGGAGGGAAATAACCTTAATTTTGAGATTTTGGAATTAACTGGGAGGTGGAGGGCTTGAGTGAGAAGGAGAGCAGGTCCCTTGTGCCGGTGACAGCAGGAGAGCCGGGGGACAAAGGCCATGCAGGGACCAGCTGTGCACTGAGGCACTTGAGGAGGCGAAGAGGCATCCCTGGAACATCTGTGCAGCACAGAAACCACGGGGGGAAGGAGCTGCCAGGGAATCCAGGCTCGGGCACCGCTTGGGGACAAACAACTGCTCCTGTCTGAGCCCTTTTTTGTGTGCACTCCTCTCACGAGTCTCCTGGTGGCACATAAAATTCATTCCTTCTGCAATTCGTTTGGTTCATACAGGTTTCTAAACCTGCCCAGCCCTGGCTGTCCAGGTGGTGGAGTCCCCATCCCTGGAAGTGTCCAAAAAAACCCTGGATGTGGCACCTGGGGACACGGCTTGGTGGTAACCGTGGTGGTGCTGGATCATGGCTGGACTCGATGACCTTCAAGGTGATGATCTCAAGGTCTCAACCTCAACCGTTCTGTTCCTTTTAGCAGTGTCTTGGTTTGAAAAGAAAGGTGTCTGCTAAGGAAGGCAGGAGCCTCCCTTGAAATGGAAAATGTAAAACCCCTCCCTCTGAATTATTATAAATTTTGGAATTAAGGGGCTCTCAGGCAAAGATGTGGGAGCAGGAATAACAGTTCTTTACTAGGAAAATTAAAAATAAATACAAGTGCAATGTAACAAAAAGAAAAACAACCCTGCCAGAGTCAGAGCAGGCCCTGGCACGCTGTGGGTCAGGGTGGTGGCAGCAGTGCCATTCCATGGGGGCTCAGCCCTCCTGCAGTGCCAGCTGTGCTTCTGCTGGAGCAGAGGCAGCGGGGAAGGAGCTGAGCACCAGGTGGGAGAACTGGCACGAGAAATGTCCGTGAGAGTGGCAGGGCTGCAGCAGAGATCCCTTACGGCCCACGTGGCACCCGGGCTGAGGCTCTTGCCACAGGCTTTGCAGCAGCTTTTGGGAAGCATTCTGCAAGCGTGCTCTGCAGTGTGCCTGCTGCTCGTGCAGCCTAAGAAATCCATTTCCTTCCACAGCCCTTTCCCAACAGCCAGGGATGGCTCAACCTTTGCTCCTTCGTCAAAGCTGGAAGAGGTCACTGGTTCCCACCGTCAGATGTGAGGCAATTCCTTGATCTTCAAATCCTTTCCCTTGGATTGACTCCTGTAAAGGTGGCTGAGAGGTTCCCAGCTTGATTTTAGGAGCAGAGCAGGGGCTTGCTCCCTGCTGCTGTTTGATAGCAACCCCCAGCTATTTTCCTGAGTTTCATGGCCACACATGGCTGAGTCTTTGTAGTTTTAGAAGCACCTTTTGTGCAGGGGACACTGAACCTCCTCAGAGCTTTGAAGTCCCCAGAACCACAGCCCAGCTCCGTATTTCAGCACTGAGGTGACATCAGAAAGGGCTCGATTCCCTCTAAAACGGAGCCTTTCAGGTGCCAAGTGCCCTCGTGCACAGTTCCGGGCGCACTGTGAGTCTCAGCTGCTCAGATCCTTTCCACCCAGGATAAATTAGACACACCACGTTTGTTTGGAGCAGGGAGGGCCGTGCTGGTGGCTCGGGTGGTGCTGCCTGTGGGGCAGGGCTGTTTGAAAGTGCTACAAATGCATATTCTACTGTTGGCTTTTCGCAAATATTAGGATGAATGCTATATGTATAATGTTAAAATTGCTTTTATTTCTGCTGTTAACAAAAGCTTGGGCACTGTAGTAGTGGTAGCTGATACAGTTAGGAGTGAACTGTCTGTTTGGTCGGGATAACGTCCAGTGAGCATGTGACGAGGACCCCGCTATTGATTTGCCATCTCTCAGCCTCTGCCATCTGAAGAAAATATGGACCAAGGCCCGAACTGGAAGGGATAAAGAGAAGGAGCCAAAACCACAGCCAAGAAACACGCGTGCTCCAAAAACGCAGACCCAGGGAGGGGCCGTGTAAAATAGTTCCTGGGATATGTAAACTAGTTTATGCATATGCATAATGGCCTATGAATATGCAGCAGGCTGATGTAATTAAAAGGTATCTAAGGGGTGTCCCCGAAGATAACAGGGGGGTCTTGGGTGAATGCCAAGATGCACCCGGCCATAATCTTTGCTTTACTGTCTTTGTCTCCTACTGTCCTTTATTAAACTTTTTAAATTTTCACAGGAGAGTGAGCGTGTTTTTCAGAGAAGGCTGCATGTGCCTCTCCCACACCCAATTCCCCCTTTGCTCCCTGCTGCACACAGCGACCCCGTCACAAGGCCGTGAACACCTCCAGGTGTTTATTTATTCTGGCATTTCCTGCAGGCTCGGCATGGGATGGGCCAGCCGGGGGTTGCTGTTTCCTTTCCTAGGCACGTTCGGCATTTCCATGCACGGCATGGGTTCCATCCTTTAATTTTATCCCCCGTGTTTGACAGAGAGGTGTCGCCCTGGTTATCAAGAGTTTTCTAAAGCCTTCTGAGTTTACATTCTTGTAGCGAACTTCCCCACACAACTTTCTGTAAACAACCTATTGTTTTGCATTCTTTCATAGAGGAGGAGAAATTTGATGCACAGGTAGTTTGTCCAGTGTCGTTGGCGAGGTGGCACGTTCACCCTCCAACCTACTGGCACCTTTTGAGAACTATAAAAGATTGGAGTCAGAGGAAATAAATGAGTCTCTTCATCCTGACCAAGGCTGTGGTGCGTCGTTTTTGCTTGTGTCACCTGGTGACAGAGAGGCAGGGGTGGAAAACCCCTTTTTGTCACCCTCCAGCTCTCACCTGTGCAGGTGCCGTGTGTGGCGCTCACAGCGCCGGAGCGCGCCTGGCTCTCGGTGGCCACGGGATGGAGGTTCAGGGCTCGCTGTCCCGCTCGTGGCCAGGGGCCAGACACGCGAGTGGCCGCCCCCGAGCCTCTGCCGGGACTGTTGAGGGTGATGGCTGCGGCGTGGCTAGCACAGCGGAGGCACGGGGAAACCGAGGCAGGGGAATAAGGGAGGGACACTTGTCTGAGTCTCCAAGTATTTAATGGCGAAGTCGGGGCAGAGCAAGTGACAAATCTGAACCTGAGTACTTTTATAGGGCAGAGGGAACACGGGGAGGACGCAACCTTTGACCAACAGGAGGGCATCAGGGGAGGGGCGCAGGGCAAGGGCTCCCCAGTAGAAGCCAGCACGGGGAGGGAGCAAACCTTACAATCCAATTCTGCTTTGAGGAAGGGATGAAAGACACGGAATGCTCCAGAACCAAAGGAGTGTGCTGTCTTTGAGAGACAGGGGTGAGACAAGGGTACAAGGGAGGTGTACAGGGGGGTTGACAAGTGGATTGACAAGTGGATTGACAAGTGGATTGACGCACATTTTGGCGGGGAAAACTGTGGTAAACGGCTCAGGACTGAACCATTAGGGAAGCCAAATGGGGTGCATAGAACGAAGCATTGCAAACTTATAACAAGGAATATTAAAACATACGACAGGAGAACAAACTGTAAAATAACAGACTACCACACCAGGGCAGGAGCAGATCCCATGGCAAAACCCTGCGGATGGAGCTGGGTGCTGCTTCTGGGGGGAGGGAAGCTGTGCTTGTCAGATCACTGCCTTGGCGTTGATTCCTCCTGGGTTTTCACAGTGACTTCCTGCATTTGCTCTGCTGGATGAGTCAGGAATGCAGAGCCCTGGGCTGCTGCAGTGTCCCTGCTCTGTCCGGCCTCACTGCATCGGCTGCTCCCTGCCCAGCTCGTGCCTTCCCTCCCCACCAATTCTGAATTCACATGGTGAGGGAAATTAATCCACAAACACCAGAGGTTTATGTCCAACAAGGAGACAGAGAGGTCCTTTTCCTTTATTCAAACAAAGGGAGAGGCCATGGGGCATTCCCCTGGGGTCTCTCAAATTTTTGGAGGACGCAGCCTCCTTTTTATCCCAATTTTCTGGCCACATTTCCCTTCTTTCTTTCCCCATTGGCTGAGGTACTTGAGAGGTTCAGACTTCCTGTAACACCTGATACCGAAGATTCCCCTCTAATGTATGACCCTCCCTTTTATTTTGTAATTCTTATGGAATTTAGGGGGTTTCCCCATTGTTTCTTTCATCTTTCAATATCCAATTTCATTTATCAGCAAAACTACGCTTTATTTGTAAAGGCAAATATCTTTTTCCATTCATCAATCAGCGGAATCCTTCCCATTGTTTCTTTTATCCCTTAGTGCTAGTTTTATCTACCAGCAGTTTGTTTGTAAAGACAAACCCACAGTTTGTTTGTAAAGACAAATCCCTGGTTCCTCTCAACATTTCATAAATTCACAGGCTGAGAGGCAGGGCACGGAACTCTCCCAGAAAAGAAGAGCTTCTTGTGCTATTATCCCAGTGAAAAAGTGCCCAACTCCTGTCTCAGGAACCCTTCCACCTTTCCCTGAGAGCTCCAGATACCCAAACTCCATTCAGAGGATTGGAAGTGGCTTCTGGGCCACCCGGGTGGGCTTGGGCAGGGCTGTTCTTTGTCCCTTTTTGGGACAAAACCCAATTCATGTCTCAGAAACCCTTCCAGCACTCAGGAGCTTTCCCTGAGAGTTCCAGATACCCAAACTCCATTCAGAGGATTGGAAGTGGTTTCTGATCCCGGGTGGGCTTGGGCAGGGCTGTTCTTTGTCCCTCTGTGCTGTGAAGGCCAGGGCTGTGCCGGCAGGGGCAGGTGCTGCTTTCCAGGAGGGGAAGGGTCCCGCTTCTGCAGGGGCAGGGGGTCATTCTCCAGGAGGGAAAAGGTCCCAGATCTGCAGGGGCATGGGGTCGTTTTCCAGGAGGGAAAAGGTCCCAAATCTGCAGGGGCAGGGGGTCATTCTCCAGGAGGGGAAGGGTCCCGTGTTGTGTCCCAGGAGGGGAAGGGTCCCACTTCTGCAGGCCCAGGTGTCGTTTTCCAGGAGGGGAAGAGTCCCATGTTGTGTCCCAGGAGGGAAAAGGGTCCCCGTGTAGTTTTCCAGGACTGAAAGTGTCCCACATCTGCAGGGCCAGGTGTCATTTTCCAGGAGGGAAAAGATCCCAAATCTGCAGGTCGTTTTCCAGGAGGGAAAAGGGTCCCGTGTTGTGTCCCATGACGGAAAGTGTCCCACATCTGCACAGGCAGGGTGTCGTTTTCCAGGAGGGAAAAGGTCCCAAATCTGCAGGGGCAGGGGGTCATTTCCCAGGAGGGAAAAGGGTCCCGTGTTGTGTCCCAGGAGGGGAAGGGTCCCACTTCTGCAGGGCCAGGTGTCATTTTCCAGGAGGGAAAAGATCCCAAATCTGCAGGTCGTTTTCCAGGAGGGAAAAGGGTCCCCATGTAGTTTTCCAGGACATAATGTGTCCCAAATCTGCAGGGCCAGGTGTCATTTTCCAGGAGGGGAAGAGTCCCAAATCTGCAGGGCCAGGTGTCATTTTCCAGGAGGGGAAGAGTCCCAAATCTGCAGGGGCAGGGGGTCATTCTCCAGGAAGGGAAGGGTCCCAAATCTGCAGGGGCAGGTGTCGTTTTCCAGGAGCGGAAGGGTCCCGTGTTGTGTCCCAGGAGGGGAAGGGTCCCACTTCTGCTGGCCCAGCTGTCGTTTTCCAGGAGGGGAAGGGTCCCATGTTGTGTCCCAGGAGGGAAAAGGGTCCCCGTGTAGTTTTCCAGGACTGAAAGTGTCCCACATCTGCAGGGCCAGGTGCCATTTCCCAGGAGGGAAAAGGTCCCAAATCTGCAGGGGCATGGGGTCGTTTTCCAGGAAGGGAAGAGTCCCAAAACTGCAGGGCCAGGTGTCATTTTCCAGGAGGGAGAGGGTCCCACGTTGTGTCCCAGAAGGGAAAAGGGTCCCCGTGTAGTTTTCCAGGACGTAAAGTGTCCCAAAACTGCAGGGCCAGGTGTCATTTTCCAGGAGGGAAAAGATCCCAAATCTGCAGGAGCAGGGGGTCATTCTCCAGGAGGGAAAGGGTCCCGTGCTGTGTCCCAGGAGGGGAAGAGTCCCAAATCTACAGGGGCAGGAGGTCATTCTCCAGGAGGGAAAAGGTCCCAGATCTGCAGGGGCAGGGGGTCATTTCCCAGGAGGGAAAAGGGTCCCGTGTTGTGTCCCAGGAGGGGAAGGGTCCCATGCTGGCTCCAGCTGGTCCTGGCTGCGGGATGTGCACCAGAGTGCCTGGGACCACGGTCACAGCCCTGTGCTCCCCCCAGCTGGGAGGAATTTAGGGATACATCCTTCTGTGATAGAGCAGAGGATGAACCTTTTCCTCACCCTAACCCAAATTTTCCAGCTGAGAAAAGCAGCCACCGTGTCTGGGATTGCTTTGCTGCTGTGGGGTCCCTGAAACTGGGGTCAGGTCTTTTTATCAGGAGGGGATCCTGCTCTTTTCTGGCTCCTGGAGAAGTGCTGAGGATTCCTCAGCACCTCAGAGAGAAAACCTTGCTGTTTTCTCCTGTTCTAATTGCATGGGCAGGAGGGGAATACGAAATCAGCTCTTTCAGATTTGTCAATTTTCAGAAGCTATTAAGCCATTCCGGTTTAATTTTGGTTCAGAGCCGTTCCATTATGGATGCAGGGAGGAAGCCATCCCTGATGACCCTCGGGACATGCCAAAGTGCTTTAATATCAGTTTGGGCAGTCAGAGATGTGTGAGTAATAAAACGTCTGCTCTGGGAAGGGCCTTTGCCCACCCTTGGCAGGGGAACCTGGCAAGAAGCTCCTCCACGGCTGTGCTGCTCCTTCCCATCCCTCTGCCTCCTTCAGGAGCCCTCTCCATCTTTTCCTTCCCTTTTTTTTTTTCCTTTCTTTCCCAGCAAACCTCTGAAGTTAAGGCACCACAAGATGCAACATGACATAATCAATACAAAAACTTTCCTAGCTTGCCAAGCCTTGGGTTATTTTTTTTTCTTTTTGTTTTTTTTTTTTTTGTTTTTTTTTTTTTTTTTTTGAAGTGTCTTGCTATCTGTCAGCATGTGCTAATTGAGCCTACACGCCCATATGGCACCTGCTCCCTGGAGGGAAGCGTTTCCATAGCCCTGGAGAGCACAAAGAGTGCTTGGGAGGGAAGCACTTGCCTGGGAATGTTGTATTCCTGGAAAACAAACTGGGGATGGTACCCACAGGGCTCAGCTGGAGCCTCCGGTGTCATTGCTGGGCCGCTTAGGACGCTGACACTGGGTGAGTTGCGCTAGGCTTGGCTTAAATTTAGAACTGTGGAAGGTTTTAGTTCTGAGGAGGGTGAGAAAAATGATGTTGGGGGGGGGGGGGGGGCGTTTCTGAAGAGCCCAAATGGGGCAGCAGCTCTGTCAAACCTGAGGGATGGTGGCTGTGCTGCCCAGACGTCGCCGGGAATGGCTCAGTAACAGAGGCATCCACTCCAGCTGAGCTCAGCAGCTGGAATTCCACATCCCCCCCACCTCCCCCGGGGCCGTGTCACCAAAACCTCAGCCAGGGTTCAAGAGCTCTCCGGGCCCTCAGGAGGCATCTGCCACCGTGGGGAAGGGAGGTGCTCGCTCCCTTACATCCACAGATGGGCAGACAGAAGGAGAAGGGGCTGCCTGAGCCATGCGCGGAGAGGGAGCATAAAAAAAAAAAAAAATAGCAGAGAGTCATGAGTTTTTGCTCTGCAAAGGAAACAAAACACCCTCTGAGTCATTCCGAAGGGCTGGGGCTCTGTCAGCGCGGCCACCAGCTCGGGCAGATGTGACAAGAGGCCTGGGAGGTGTGAAATACCTACAAATGTGTGAATATGGGTGACGCAGAGCTGGAGGGCGCTGCAGGAAACACGTGGAGCGGTGGGCAGGCAGCCGAAAGTTTGGGATCAGTGGGGCTGGCACGAGGCTCGTCTGCACCTCCTGAAACCCCTGGTCAGCCCCAAATGACCAAGAGGTCAGTGGGGCTGGCACGAGGCTCGTCTGCACCTCCTGAAACCCCTGGTCAGCCCCAAATGACCAAGAGATCAGTGGGGCTGGCACGAGGCTCGTCTGCACCTCCTGAAACCCCTGGTCAGCCCCAAATGACCAAGAGGTCAGTGGGGCTGGCACGAGGCTCATCTGCACCTCCTGAAACCCCTGGTCAGCCCCAGAACTGCAAGAGCAGCACTCAAGAAGAGGAACTGAGCCGTTTCTGGTAGAAAAACCATTGGAAAAAAAATTCAGGGTTGAACTGTTATGCCACAGCCTTGGTGCTGTATAAACCATAATTTCCAGGGCTTGGGGATTTTTGGGGTGTGCAGGGGTTAAACAGCTCGGTTGTCTACCCAGAGTCTTCAGACCTGGCTTTTTGGGAATGTTGATGACACAACCACACAGATTTGACTCTGAAATCAGTGGGTTGCTCTCAAAAGGAGAGATGAGCCTGGGCCTAGGCCTTTTCTCATTCCTTTTGCTGTCCTGAGCATTCCTTGGAGCTCACTGAGCGGCACAGGAATTATAAACAGGAATCGCTGTGCTTTGGGTGGATCAAACTGTGCCTCCCATCCCCTCCCATCCCTCAGGGCTGCTGTGCTGCAGAAATGGCGCTGATTAAAGTCTGTGTTTGTGTTTGATGCTGTACCTGGACAGAGGAGGGACTGTCCCCCAAAAAGCTCCGGGCTTTTGTTGGTTAAGCACGATGGAATCGCTGTGTTTGCTGAGACCCCACACCTGTCCCAGCTTTGATGTTGACCAGGGCCTAAAATCACCTGCAACAAGCAGGTGAAATGAAATCCCCCCTCCCACACAGCAGAGCTCTGTGACCAGCCTGAGAGCAGCTAAAGCCCCACAGGCTAAGGCTTGATAAAGTGATTTTATGATCACCCAAAATCCATTTAGTTTTCCCATGTCCCTTTCTGGTTTTGCCTGCCTGCTGTCTGTAAAAGGGCGAGCTCTGCACTTGTAGCTCTTGTTCAAAATGAATTTACAGTGCTTTTCAGTGCTTCGCAGCTGTTACCGAGTGTTGGTTGGGATTTTTAGGCGAGGTTTCCTACAGAAACTGGGGTTTGCTGGAATCCAGTACTTTTGCACTCACTGCAAAAAAACGCTGCCGATAAGAAGTCCCAGCACATTTGTGTGTGGAAGAGAGGCTGATAACATTCACCCACCTCTCTGCAGTAGATTGTCACAAGAATTGTCATCTGAGAATCCGGTGATCCTCGCGTTGCAGTGCTGAGGGGCTTTGCCACTCCTGTGACACCAACGTGAACGCCCTCGGTCACTCAGAGGGGAGGCTGGAACTTCCACGTGCAGATTTATGGGGTTGGGACCAAACATTTGATTCCCTCCAGGGCCTGATCCTGCCAAAGGCACTGAGCATTGCAGCTGCCTCCTGGAGGGGCTTTAGGGCACCCAGGAATATTGGGGCCAGTGGTGCCTTAGGATTTCAGCTTTTCTATTTCCATCTATTTGCAACCCTGCAGTTCTTCAGTGCAGAACTCTGAACTCCAAACTCGCTGGGAGCTGCTGCTTCCCCATTTTGGGCAGACACAACAATTCCTCTCCAGGCTGGGAACCAAGGACACCTCATTGCCTCGGGGCCCAGAGATGGAAACAAAAGTGACCTGGGGGCAGCAAACTTGGGCTCAATGACTTCATCACCTGAAGCTGGAATTGGGAGATGAACCCCAATATGCAAATGGACCAAACTTACAAAAGTGTGAAACCCGTGAGCCGCCGTCCATTTTTGGGTGTAGCCCCTGGGGGGCTTTGTCTGCCCTAAATGCACCTGAAGGCCCTTCAGTAAATAGAAATTATTTTTATTCCCTTAGTTTTGTCTGGCCTCTGGTTTTAGGTAGTCCCAAAAGGCATCACCAGGAGGTGGATGTGGATTATGAGAGCTGAGCTGAGCACGTGACTCCTTAAATTTCCTTGGTGCGTGTAATCCTGCAAGGGCTGCCCACCCTGGAATTTCCTTTGGAGCTGGGGTGGGGATTCACTGGAGCTGCCATGGGTCTGGGGTGGGATCCCTTCAGTGCCAAACAGAGGGGCTGAGCACTGCTGAGCCCTCAGGAGCACCTCCTGCCCCTGGCAGGGCACACCCCGCTGTGGAGGGGCCACAATTATTGGGATATGAGGCAGCTGGAGCACAGAGGTGGCAGGAAAATCAATAAATAACCCCCAGCCCGGGAAAGTTGGCTTTGCCGGCTGGAGTTTGTTTGGGAAGGGAAGTGCTGGTGACCAGATGTGTGTAGGAGCAGGGAGGGGGTGCTGTGGGTTTGCAGAGCTGGTGGCAAACACAGAGCGGGCATAAATTGGATTAGAGCAGCTTGGACGGCTCCGTGCGGCAGTGGGCGTGCGGATCCAGCCTGGCAGGGCTGCTCTGGGAATATCCCAGGATTCGGGATGGAGGCACCAGGGCTGCAGGGAGTTCAGCAGTGTCTGCGCTTCAGCTGGGGCCTGCCTGCTTACACAACAGGCTGGGATTGCAGCAGGGATGTTTTCCTGCCTGTTTTTCCGTGTGGGTGGAACTTGGTAGACAGGAATCCTCAGGTGGGGAAGGGGAACGAGCGCCTGGGGCAGAGGGAATGTGCTAAACCCGGCACTGACACGGAACCGAGGCCTCAGCCTGGCTATAAATTGCCACCTTGCGAAGCAATTTTGGCTTTTGCTGTGTTCTCACTTGTGATAAATTTGCTGGGAACTGGAGGTGTTTCGCCTCGGATGCCTCGAGCTGTTCCCTGAATCTTTCCCAGGGCTTGGAGAGGGAATTTGTCTGTCTCCTGTGCACACTCTGCACATCCTCAGAAACCCAGGGAGGTGTTTTCCTAAGGAAAACCTGCTGGTGCAGAGGGCTTGTCTCTCGGAAACAAAGCTTTCAGGGAGGTGGAGTGTTTCTGGCTGGGAAACTGCTCTTGGCACAGGCGGAGTGTGAGGCAGGCGGTGAAGGCTGAACCTGTTGGTGTTCATTCCCCTGGCCTGGGGAAGAGCCCAGTGCCCAGTTCCTGCCCTGCCCCATTCCCAGATCCCAAAAAACCATCTTGGCTACCAAAGGGACCAGACAGAGTTATCCTGACTGAGCTTGTCCTGTATTTATGGAACAAGCTTTGTTCTGTATTTATTTATTCAGTGTATGTTATGTATTATATTTATGGAATTTGTATTTATATTATGGAACAAGCTTTGTTATGTATGTATGTGTTTGTTTATTTTTATTTATTGATATTGTTATGTATTTATTATTTATTAATTTAGGAACAGGACATTCCCTTGAGATAACAGTGATCCAGCTGAGCCTCCTTGCATCCTCCCAGACAGGAGAGAATTCCAGCTTCAATCTCCTCCATCACTTCAGGTGATGCCTTCTCTAGCCCATCCTCTGGCTTGGGTTGTTAGTTTTTTTAAAGCCCCTTTCAGGAGGTCTCGTTCTGTTCCATTGTGCCACGAAAACAAAGATGCCAAACCCTGATTTTCTCAGGAAATGTGACTTATTTTTCCTCAGGCAGCCCACGGGGAGGGCACTGAGCACCCCAAGGAGCAGAGCTGACACCCTCCCTGACGGGGAGGCAGCTCCAGTGACGGCTCTGTTTGGATTCACAGAATTCACAGAATCACAGAATCACAGAATTCACAGAATCAGAGAATCACAGAATCACAGAATCACAGAATTCACAGAATCACAGAATCACAGAATTCACAGAATCACAGAATTCACAGAATCACAGAATCACAGAAGCACAGAATTCACAGAATCACAGAATCACAGAATTCACAGAATTCACAGAATCACAGAAGCACAGAATCACAGAATTCACAGAAGCACAGAATCACAGAATTCACAGAATCACAGAATCACAGAATTTACAGAATCACTGGGTTGGAAGAGACCTTCCAGATCATCGAGTCCAGCCCAGCCCCAACACCTGAACTGACCCCTGGCACCCAGTGCCACACCCAGGCTTTGTTAAACACACCCAGGGATGGTGGCTCCACCACCTCCCCGGGCAGAACATTCCAGAACTTCATCACTCTTTCTGTAAAAAACTTTTTCCTCACATCCAACCTCTGTTTCCCTTGGGGCAGCTCGAGGCTGTGTCCTCTGGTTCTGTCAGTTCCTGGAGACAAAGCCCAGCCCCAGCTGAGCACAGCCACCTCTCAGGAGCTGTGAGAGCGCTGAGGTCAGCCCTGAGTGTCCTTTTCTCCAGGCTGAGCACCCCCAGCTCCCTCAGCCGTTCCTCACAGGGTTTGTGCTCAAGGATTCCAGCCTCTCCCCGAGGATGAGTGACTGTCCCAGTGTCACCTGGCTGGAAGGCTCCTTGCGTGGCTGCAGGTCGGCGAGGGATGAGCTGAGCCAGCTATGGAGACATTCCCTTCCCAGAGAAAAGATTTGTTCCAGGCTGGAATCAGAGCTGCTGCGCTCCTTTCTGGATTAGTTACTCAGCTCTCTTATTCAGGCACTTTACTTTTTGCAGGCTCTTGCTGCTGGTTTTATTTTGGGACATTCTGCTGTGTTAGGGAGTGACCGTACTCCAGTTTATTGTGAGGATCATAAAATCCTGGAATATTTTGGGTTGCAATGAACAGTCTTCAGCCTGCCCAGGTTGCTCAGAGCCCCAGCCATCCTTTCCCAGGCGTGGGGATGCTGCAGTCCCCAGCTGCCTTCAGCTGCTGGCTTGTTTTAAATGCCGGGCTGGAAGATGGTTCAGGAACAGACTGGGGAGGAGAGGAGATGTCCCAGCTCTCCAAGCTGAAGCCTTTGACCCAGTGCCACATGGTGAGGGCAGGGGCGTGGCTTTAAATTGATTCTAGTGACAGCTGGAGAGGATTTGGTGCCTGTTGGTGATGTTTCTTGGCAATTTGGTGAGTCTAAAGAAGTAGAATGAGGCTCAGGTCCTTGTCACCTTCTGTGCAGCCTGGTGGGTGACACCAGTGCTCTGGGCATGTTTAAAAATGCTCCTCAACTGCCCTGGGCTGGTGCTAAGTGAGAGGAGCAGGGAGGGAACGGGGCACAGCACAGAACCATGGAATGGCTTGGGCTGGGCTGGGTTAGGCTGGGTTTGGTTGGGCTGGGATGGGTTGGGTTGGGTGGGGTTGGGCTGGGATGGGTTGGGATGGGTTGGGTTGGACTAAGTTGGGTTGGGATGGGTTGGGATGGGTTGGACTAAATTGGGTTGGGATGGGTTGGGTTGATTTGGGAGGGACCTTCGGGCCAGGGTTGGGTTGGATCGAGTTGGGTTGGGTTCGGCGGGGCTGGGCTCGGTTGGATTGGATTGGATTGGATTGGATTGGATTGGATTGGATTGGATTGGATTGGATTGAGATGGGTTGGACTGAATTGGGTTGGGTTGGGATGGGTTGGGCTGATTTGGGAGGGACCTTTGGGCCAGGGTTGGGTTGGGTTGGGTTGGGTTGGGTTCAGCTGGGCTGGGCTGGGCTGGGCTGGGCTGGGCTGGGCTGGATTGGATTGGATTGAGCTGGGTTGGGCTGCATTCGGTTGGGTTGGGTTGGACTGAGTTGGGTTGGGAGTGGCTGGGCTGGGCTGGATTGGGTTGGATTGAGTTGGGATGGGTTGGGTTGGACTAAGTTGGGTTGGGATGGGTTGGGATGGGTTGGACTAAGTTGGGTTGGGATGGGTTGGGTTGATTTGGGAGGGACCTTCGGGCCAGGGTTGGGTTGGATCGAGTTGGGTTGGGTTCGGTGGGGCTGGGCTCAGTTGGATTGGATTGGATTGGATTGGATTGGATTGGATTGGATTGGATTGGGATGGGTTGGACTGAATTGGGTTGGGTTGGGATGGGTTGGGCTGATTTGGGAGGGACCTTCGGGCCAGGGTTGGGTTGGATCGAGTTGGGTTGGGTTGGGTTCGGCTGGGCTGGGCTTGGTTGGATTGGATTGGATAGGACTAAGTTGGGTTGGGATGGGTTGGACTGAGTTGGGCTGGGAGTGGCTGGGCTGGGCTGGGCTGGTTTGGTTTGGGCTGGGTTGGGTCAGAGGGACCTTTAAGCCCATCCCATTCCCCCCTGCCATGGAGAGGGACGCTTTCCCTGGATCGGGGTGCTCATCTCCACATCCAGTGCCCGGAGCAGTGTCCGGCTCCTGACAGGGGTCCTGGTTGTGGCCGCACGCTCGGGCCCTGGCTCTGAGCACACACATGAGCAAGCAGCTCTCGCTGGGCTCTGCTTCCTCCTCCAAATGCTCTTTGTAGCCTTTGGGCAGAACAGTCACCCGTGAACAAGCAGGAAAAAAACCCTTTTGAAGCCTTATGGAACCGGGCAGAGAGCTGGAACGAGTGCGAGTGATGAGCTGATGCAGCAACAACCCTCCCTGCAACAGGTCCTCATGGTGTTTATTCAAAAAAAAAAATTCTAAAATTCAATTTCCACAGCAGGAATTGCCAGTGCAAGCAGGAGATTTCCTTGCTGAATTTAACAGAGCTTGAGTTACTCCAAGCATGGAGGTTCTGCTTTAGGAATGCACAATTTGTAGGTAAAAGAAGGGGATCTGGTAAACCAGAGGCTTTAAAACACATCAGCACATAAATGCCAGCATTAATAACATTCTGCATTATATTTTTTCTTTTCCTAAAGGTCACTGGCTTTGAACAAACCTTAAGGAGTCAGACAATCTTTGTTTGGTGATGTGCTGATAGCTGGAATCTCCAGCTGGAGCAACAGGAACCAGGGACATTGGAGCCTGGGAGGAATTTTAATCAACAAAATACCAGAGTTTTGTTGGCAGTAGCACGAGAAAAAGGAGGAGAGGGTTTGTTTTATTCACCCAAAATGCACAAGAGGTGATTTGGGGTGAATAAAGTCTGTGTGTTCGGCTAGGAAGGGGCAAATACAACGCTCAGCTCTCCCAGCTCGGGGGGCCAGGAGAAGCAGAAGGGTTTATCCTTAACTGTGCCTCAAATTAAGGACTTCTGTCCATGATTCGGGGTTTGTCCTTAACTGTGCCTCAAATTAAGGACTTCTGTCCATAATTCGGGGTTCGTCCTTAACTGTGCCTCAAATTAAGGACTTCTGTCCATGATTTGGGGTTGATCCTTAACTGTGCCTCAAATTAAGGACTTCTGTCCATGATTTGGGGTTGATCCTTAACTGTGCCTCAAATTAAGGACTTCTGTCCATGATTCGGGGTTCGTCCTTAACTGTGCCTCAAATTAAGGACTTCTGTCCATGATTCGGGGTTCGTCCTTAACTGTGCCTCAAATTAAGGACTTCTGTCCATGATTCAGGGTTTATCCATAACTGTGCCTCAAATTAAGGACTTCTGTCCATGATTTGGGGTTCATCCTTAACTGTGCCTCAAATTAAGGACTTCTGTCCATAATTCGGGGTTTGTCCTTAACTGTGCCTCAAATTAAGGACTTCTGTCCATGATTCGGGGTTTGTTCTTAACTGTGCCTCAAATTAAGGACTTCTGTCCATGATTTGGGGTTGATCCTTAACTGTGCCTCAAATTAAGGACTTCTGTCCATGATTCGGGGTTTATCCTTAACTGTGCCTCAAATTAAGGACTTCTGTCCATGATTTGGGGTTCATCCTTAACTGTGCCTCAAATTAAGGACTTCTGTCCATGATTCGGGGTTTATCCTTAACTGTGCCTCAAATTAAGGACTTCTGTCCATGATTCGGGGTTCGTCCTTAACTGTGCCTCAAATTAAGGACTTCTGTCCATGATTCGGGGTTTATCCTTAACTGTGCCTCAAATTAAGGACTTCTGTCCATGATTCGGGGTTCGTCCTTAACTGTGCCTCAAATTAAGGACTTCTGTCCATGATTCAGGCTGAGGCCGGGATGGGCCTCAGGACTGAGGCGTTGGAAATCAGGGTGGAAAGGCTGGGAGAACTGGGAATGTTCATCCCGGAAAAGAGACGTGGGGTGGCAGAATTGTGACCTTCCAGGACCTGAAGGGAGAGGAAGGATGGAGTGAGACTTTGGGCAGGAAGGATGGAGGGACAGGACAAGGGGGAATGGAATCCCCTGCCGGAGTGCAGGGTTAGGTGGGATATTGGGAAGGAATTCCTGGCTGGCAGGGTGGGGAGGGGCTGGGATGGAATTCCCAGAGCAGCTGTGGCTGCCCCTGGATCCCTGGAAGTGGCCAAGGCCAGGTTGGATCACCCTGGGACAGCGGGAGGTGTCCCTGTCCTGGCAGGGGTGGCACTGGCTGGGATTTAAGGTCCCACCCAACCCAAACCACTCCAGGATTCCGAGGTTTCCCTTCAGTTCTCCACTGTGTCCTCCCAGCTGCCCTGGCAGGTTCAGCAGACAGGAGTTGTCCCTCAAATCCCCAAAATCTCCGGGAAGAGGGAGGAGCTGGGCAAGGGTGTGGGATCCTGGGATCTGCCGAGCAGGTGGAGACTCTGAACAGCCTCTCCTTCACAAAGAACGGGTTCTTCTGAGAAACGAGATCCACCTCCATGCTCAAACAGGAATTTGGGGCTGGAATTTTTTTCTTTCCCAGGGAATAACAGGTCCCGATGGCAGAACAGGGCAAAGCTGAACTTGGCTTTCAATGGTGAGAAGGAAAAATAATGCAACTTAAATGTTTGGCTGCTTCATGTTGTGTTTTCTGCGGAAAGGTGGGAATCTGTTTGGGATCTACAGAGGAAATCTCAAAATAAAGGTGGCAGGTTTAGGAAATAATTTCGTTTCTAGGGCTTGTTTGAGGTGAGTTCATATATCTGGGAATTGGTGCCCAGTTGTCTGTGGAGTTTCATCACACTTTGTCCTGAACCTCCTCAGAAAATCCAGAGATTTTCTCAACACATTTTGGGAGCAAACAAGGAAAATATTTATTTTTCTGCTTTTTTTTTCTCATCTATTGGTTTAAATTATTTACTTCTCTACACATTCAGCATTCGAAAGTCCTCTGAGTAACCCAAGCAATGGAGATGAAAACCTCTGCGAGAGGCTGTGCACAAACTGATTAAACTGGGCTCCAAAATCTGCTCTGAAGTCAGGGCGATGTTAATCAGCAGCAGAACTGAATGAGGGAAAAGATAAACACACACTTGGTTTTCCAGCGCTTTCAGAACAGCCCCCACAGCTGCTTTGGTTCAAAATATTGATTTTCTTTTCACATATGTATTTTTAAATGTCTTTAACACTTTTATTAACGTGACAGTAAAGATATTTGAATGATTCAAATTGAAGTGCTTCATTTCCAAGCAGAATAATGGAATCATTTAGGCTGGAAAAGGCCTTGAAGGCCGAGTCCAACCATATTTCTGTAGTTTTGTCATGTTTAACTCCCTCTAATGCAGTTAAAAAGAACTTAAAGGAGAAACTCTGGGATCTCTCAATTGCACGTGTTCAAATAAAATATTTTACAGTTGTTTCCTCCTACCTCTTCACCCCCAAAAATCAAATTACTGCAATCAGTGTCACTTTAACCAGACTGTATTTTAGTCCCCTGTTTGGCCCTTCTTTCCCCAAAACTCCTGCACCCAAGAGGCCTGGAGGGAAGTTTTGCCGGGGTATTTTAAGGTGGATAAGACATCTTGATCTTTTAAATAATAATTTAAAATTGAGGGGAAAACCCCTTCTCCTGCTGTAGGAGCCCCTCCCACCATTGCCAGCCCGGTGCAGCTCTCTCCAGCTCACCTGCGGGAACGCTGCCACACCTGGGACAGGTGGGATGGACACTCTGGGAGAAGGTCCTGCATCACCTCCGTCCTCCCCCACGGGTGCAGGGAGCTCCTGCTCCACTGCTCCAGCCAAACCCAGTGATGGAAAAAAGCAGCCCCGGGAAAGCTCCGGAACGGCACCAGTTAACTGCCAATTTTGGTTTTCCGGTGCGTCCTAGTTTAGGGCAAAATTTGGGAGGAGACCTCCGGAAGGAGCCCCCAGAAAGCAAACCCCCCACGGCCCCTCCCCCACCTCCCGAATTTGGGATCCTCCCGAATCCTTCGGGAAGGATTTCCTCAGAGAGAAATGGAAAAAACCCTGTTTATTTAACAAGCAAAAACACTCCCCAATACAAAAAAAAAAAAAAAAAAAAATCAAGACCAGATGACAAAACCCTTTCACCGTTCTGAAGAGATGACAAATCCAGAAAGTCTCTCCTGGGAGTGGTCGCCCAGCTATCAGTCTCTGGCGCTGGGGATGGCGGCTGCAGGTCACAAAATGCAGACTCTTGGTGTTTCTTGATATTTCCCAGGTCCAGAGCAGGTTCAGATGATATTCAGGAAAAGGGAAGGGAAAAAAGAAACAGTCCAGGGTAAAAATTGGACTGCCTAGCTAAACTAACTAATAAGCAAAAGCAAAAGCAAAAGCAAAAGCAGAAGCAAGCCAAGCCAGCCAAGCCTCTCCCAGACACAGACCATGGGGGGAGGCGAGCCGGCTGATAACAAGACAAAACAATCCTTTCACTTTCAGAGTCAGTCCTGAAGGCACAGAACATAACATCAGGCATGAACAGAGCACACGATTTGGGATACAAGCACCATTCCGTCACCCTAGGACACGGTGGGATTAACAAACAGGGCCCTTGGCTTCCCAAAAATGCACGGTGAGAGCTGGGAACCTTCTCTGCTTCTTCCCGCCCCTGACTGAAAGCATCGGGAGGTGTTTCTCATTTGTTCTGCTGCGATGGTTCAGCCTGGAGGCTTGGGGTGGCCGAATTGTGACCCTCCAGTGCCTGAAGGAACCTACGGGGAACACGGAGAGAGAGGAGTTCCAAGGGATGGAGGGGCAGGGCACCGGGAATAGCTTCAAACTGACCGAGAGCGGGGTTTGGGTGGGATATTGGGATGGAATTCCTCCCTGTGAGGGAGGGGAGGGGCTGGGATGGAATTCCCAGAGCAGCTGTGGCTGCCCCTGGATCCCTGGCAGTGCCCAAGGCCAGGCTGGAACCCCCTGGGCCAGTGGGAGGTGTCCTTGCCCATGTCGGGGGTGGAATGGGATGGGATTTAATGTCCTTCCAATGCAACCCATTCCATAATCCCATAAAATATCTTCTTCTGGAGTGGCCATGTAGTGATGGCAGTGCAGGGCTTCTTCACCCAAACCTTTGGGATCCTGTTTCTAGTTAGAAATGCCCGTGATTTCTGCTGGAAGTCAATATTCCATCCAGCCCTCCCATCCTGCCCTTCAGAGGTCCCACCTGCAGCTCCAGCCATCCTGGGCACGTTGGCAACTTCACTCCTGTCACCTCCAGCTCCGGGAATGCTGCAGCCAGAGACAGAATAAATCCATTAATGCACAGGCAGGGAAATTGGTGCCTGTTAACAGCAGCTAAATTTAACTGAGGGAGCCAAATCCTCTTTGGGGGTGAGCTGGGTGACGTCAGTGTCTGCTATAAATTAGGGATTGATTCTGCTGCGTTTAGGACTGCACAAATTCTGAGTGGCTTTGGTGTCCCTGTGTGCAAGGGATGAAATGAAATAATGTGTAAAATGCTTGTTTTGTTGGCCTGGCCTCGTGTCTGCTCCTGGAAATAGCGGCGAGCTGGAAATGGACTGGGGGGGCGTCCTGGTGTCTGTTGGGATGAACTTTGTGTTTGGAGACTCTGTAGTTACTGACTGCCTGCAAACATCTTCGATTTGAGAATGAATTTCTGCTCCATTTCTTCATTTAGAGCTGCAATGCTGGTGCAGAGCCCCCGTTCCTCAGCCACATTTCAGCAGTGACCTTTTCCAGCAGCACTCATCCCGAGCGCCGTTCCTGTTGCGTGTCCTCCCCGTGTCCATGGCGATGGAGAGACCCCGGGGCTGTGTCAGGCAGAGAGGAGATGCTGATCAAATTCCCCTTTCAAATCCCCCTTTCAAATTCCCCTTTCAAATCCCCCTTTCCTCTTTCTTTACTCTTACTTTCCCCCCCCGGATTTAAGCGTGCAGACCACACACAAGCCCTGTTCCTCCTCTCTCTGTATTTCCAGTCGCTGCAGTCACTGGGCTGTGTGCTCTGAACTGGGCTCAGCGTGATTTTAAATCCCCCTTCCCCTCCCAGTCCTGGGGGCTCGTTTTGCCAAATTGCTCCGTGTGTTGCACTCTGCATTTTGCCCCTGCCCGATGCTGTCAGAAGCATTTGGTGCCACCCTGCTGAGCTCTGCTGAGGGCCTGGGCTCTGCTCTCACATCGCTCTGCAGCCCTGGAAGCAGCCTTAGGATTTCAGCTTTTCTATTTTCCATCTATTTGTAACCCTGCAGTTCTTCAGTGCAGAACTCTGAACTCCAAACTCGCTGTGAGCTGCTGCTTCCCCATTTTGGGCAGACACAACAATTCCTCTCCAGGCTGGGAACCAAGGACACCTCACTGCCTCGGGGCCCAGAGAGGGAAACAAAAGTGACCTGGGGGCAGCAAACCTGGGCTCAATGACTTCATCACCTGAAGCTGGAATTGGGAGATGAACCCCAATATGCAAATGGACCAAACTTACAGAAGTGTGAAACCCGTGAGCCGCCGTCCATTTTTGGGTGTAGCCCCTGGGGGGCTTTGTCTGCCCTAAATGCACCTGAAGGCCCTTCAGTAAATAGAAATTATTTTTATTCCCTTAATTTTGTCTGGCTCTGTTTTTAGGTTGTCCCAAAAGGTATGACAGCTATTGGAGAAAATATGTTCCCCATATCCCAACAGCCTTAAATCCCCCGTTGGCTCCAAGGATGAGCACATCTCTCATTTTCCACGAGCTCAGGGAAGCTGCTGTGGGGCTGGTTTTGACCCAGCAGTAAAAGGCTCTTTCCTCTCTTGACAAGATCATTTTTGTTCTTTGCTTTCCCACACTTCCACATTATCACAGGACCAACAGGATGCTGCTGATATGTAATTTTATTTTCCTTTTTTCCATTCAAATGATACTTTAAAGGTGATAGGAGCTGCAGCAGCCTTAGAATTAATTTGGACATTCCTGAGCAACTTCAGGTAAAATTAACAAACATTGCAATTAATTTATGCCAGTTACCCTGGCTAAGGATCCACCCAACCAGTGCTGGTTTATGATCATGCAGAGCTAAGGAGGACAGAAATAGGCAAGAATGCAAATTTTTGGCACGTTTAGGGGGTTTCTGTGTAGCTCGTGGTGCTGAAATTGCTCTGCTTGAGACTCTTTGAGCCGTGGGGATCCGAGGATTTGGGCTGAGCCAGGGGAAGGACTGACGTGAGCGTGACGGAGGTGCCCAGTGGGAGCCTCTCCTTTAATGCCGGGCAGGCAGGGAGGAGGAGGAGATGGGAAAAGGGAGAGCAGGAGCACGGCCTGGAGCTGCCCAGTGGATGGCAGATATTCCCTGCTCCTGCCTCTCCACAGGCTCCAAAATCGCTTTGCCCTCATCTCCTCCTGGGGATGAAGAGCTTTACCCTGAGGGGGAGGGGGCTGGATGGCCTTTAGGGTTTTTAAATGGTTTTAATCCAGGTTTTTAAAGCGCTTTCTCTCATAATCTGCAAGGTTTCTAAAAGCGTGTCTAAAAACAAAGCGCCAAACTTCAACCCCTGAAAGAAACAACTTGGGAATTGCTGCACAGTTCAGAATCAATTTTTAGATGCCTCCAAAATCCCCCTAAAACTCATCTCTATCCATTGTGTGGTACATGGGATTTGTAGACTGGGGACCACCCTTAGCTGAGTTTGACTTAAAGGCCGGGGTTTTCAGGAAAGATCCTTTGGCCAAGTGGAATTTTGCGTACCTGCATTGTGGATGCAGAGTAACACCTTTCAAAACCATCCCTGAGTTTATTAAACACTCACGTTTTGTCAAATCCAAGGGGAATTCAGACAGTTTTGATTGTTTGAGCCTTGAGCTCTCCTGTGCGACATTCTCTTGTGTAAATATGGGCAAACATCACATCCATGGCTGTAGTTAGACACAAATAAATTGAGTTCTGTGACTCTTTGACCTTCTGTAAGTTGAATTCTGACAGCCCCTTGTCACCTCCTCAGCTGCCTCCGTAGCTGCTGTGGTTCTCCTGTGTTTTACAGCAATTTTGGGGTTGGGCACAGCCGTGCTGCAGTTGGAAATGTTGCACCTGGCTGATTCCTATCAGCAGCCAGGTTAATCCTCAATCCCTGCTCCTCCTGGAATCCTTACGGCTTCACTGCACCTCATAGGGTGCCGATGATGAAGGATCTGTTAATATGGACAGTTAAATCCCCTCTCATGCTCTTCCACCCCTCCCCAAACCCTTGGGGTCCTTCAGGGCTTGCGGCCGATGCGGCAATGATGCCTGAACGGAGCCCTTGGCACACAAGAAGTGAAGCCCAAGCTGTGGCTGCTGCTGCTGCTGCAGATGGTTCCACTCTTGGACAGGGCTGGGCGAGAGCAGGATTTCGTCTCCTCCTGTGCTCAGCTTCTGTCAGAGCCTGGGCAGCAGAGGCAGCGGCAGATGGGGTGAGTGGTCTCCTGTTTGTGAATGAACCCTTCTCCTGCCTCCTCGTTTTCAGCACGGCTGACCATGGGCAGAGAAATGCACGCCTCACTCTGGCCAAGAGGAAAGTTAAGCCTCCAAGTAGGATCCTCTTGGAGAAATCTGTATTTGTGCTGTGGTACGGAGTTTTTATCTCCCCTGTGGCCTCTTTCTTCCCCTCCTGCTCTGGTGTCTCACGTTCTTCAAGCCGTCTCTGTCGCACATCTGATCTCAGAGTTGTGCTGCAGATAGGAGCAGATTTCCACGCCAGGAATCAGTGCCTGGGGCTGTAATCCCTGCGTGTCAACCTGGGCTCCTTGTCACTTCCAGAGCAGCAGCGCTTGATCCTCCTCATCCGGAGCCTCACTGAAGTTCCCAGGAAGCAAGTGTCTGCCAGCATTAACATTCCACAGGGCTGCTGCCACATGAAAAGGGGAAAAATGACCTCTTGCCTTCCCCGGAACAGTGAAAAGAAGGGATTGCTCCCAGGGCAGCAACACCAGTCCCAACATGGCAAAGCTGTGCCTTGCTGGAGGAAATTAATTCATCTTGATGTGTGAGCCCTTCAGCAGAGCTCCTCTCTCTCTCTCGCCGTGCAACCTGCCCGCAGTTCTCAGGCTCCACAAGTTCGACGCTCCCGCGACCTGATTTCCAGAACTGCTGCCCGTTTGTGCTGCAGCTGGGGCTCCGCAGAGGTTTGGGGAAGGCTGTGCCTCCAAGGCCGTGTTCGGGCTCTGTAAATCCTGCCTGACCTTTTCCGAGCGACGAGGCCTCGGGCTCTGGCACAGCCTGAGAGGCAGCACCAGGTGGAGAGCAGGGACCAGAGGGGCACGAGGCCTGCACTTGGCTTTTAGTGGCTTTTAGGTGCCTGGATGAATCATTTGCAGGTATAAGGATAGGGAGAGTGAACGGATAAGTTTGTTTTAGAGACGGGAGAGTGTTCAGTCAGATTGAAATCCACAGAAGAAGCTGATGAGTCACTGTGGGCACTCGGGATGCTTTTTGCCACGTCCCAGTCCAGCACCTCTGGCTTCCTTTACAAGAGCTACTTTTTTCTGTCTTGTTAGAGCTCGTGCTTATGGTTGTGCTGACTTTTAGTCCCCACTTTCACTATTTAAATGGCAAAGTCTTGCCTTCTCTTCAGGCTGTGGAATCCTAATTCAGTTGCAGTGGGTCTTGTACTAAAAGAAGGCACTGCAGCCCTTGGAATACGAGTTGCCACTTTTATCCTCCAATATTTCTTTCCCCCACTCATCTTTGTGAGCACTAATTTCTGTCTCAGGGAGGCTAAGTTTTTTCCTGGACCTTTTCCTTAACCTCCTGACCTGCCTGAGAAAACTGGGTGCCGTGCTGCTGTTCCAGGCACAATAAATGAAAGAGGGCCAGAAGAAGGGCCGGTGCTCAAAGCCACCCGCGCGAGGAGATGTGACTGTCTGACTTGGATGAAAAGGCCTGGAAAGGGGCCGGGAAGAGGCCACTACAGAGAGAACCTGAAAGTCGAGGTTCTGAGGGCTGTCACGGCTCGGAAGTCGCCACTTCAGAGGCGAGAGCACGACACGCCCACGGGTAGGTTTTGTGTGGCTTTTGTGCTCCTCCTCAGCCTTACCCCAATAAACTGTGGAGAGCCACAACACGGAGAACCCGCCTGACCTTGGAGGGCAGGAGAAGCACTCGGGGGATGCAATAATGAGGCTGGCCCTGCTGTCACATCATTCTCGTGGACCGCGGGTGGGATGAGCCCTTGGGGCCAGTGAACAAGGACGGGGCAGTGCCAGAGCAGAGGTTGGGGAGGCTGTTGTGGCTTTGTTGGACTTCTTTTTGTCTTCATCCGAAGCTCACGGGGAGCTCAAAGCCCTTTGATACCACAGAGGATGAATGTCGGATCTGAGGCCTTGGCAGCCACTTGTTGAAACACCTGGACAAATCACCTTCAACTCAACACAAGGCAGAAGTCACTTAAAGCTGCATCAGGGTGGGATTTCAGATCAAAAATAAGATCGGCAGCATCCTCAAGATGAATTAAAGTAGAACTCGTCAGTTACAGGACAGCTGTGTTAATCTAAGTCTTAATTATCTTGGAATTGCCTCCAGCTGCTCATGGCAGCAGCACCCAGAGGCCACAGTGATGCCTTAAGGAGGGAGAAGAGGAGGGAGGTGGGAGGTGTTTGTCTCCTGGAATGGGTCACCTTGGCGTGGCTCGTCTTTGTGGAGACACAGCTGCTCAGCATTAATTTTCTATTTAATGTTTGTGCAGCCAGTTGTGATTTAGCTCAGCTTCTGCTTCTTGCTGATGGGTTCCTTGAAGCTCAGGCCTGACCTTTAGAATTTTTTATGAGGTTGTCGTGTCCCAGCCACAACCCGAGGAGGAGCAGGCCCGAGGAGGGAACGCTGAGATCAGCCCCAGCACTTGACCAGGGATGGTGTCAGCAGAAAGGAATATTTTATGAAAACACTTCTCCTGACCTCTGCCAGCAGGGGCTGTATTTTGTGGCAGAATTGCCACTAAAATGACTTTCCCAGCCTGAGAGCCAGCAGCCCTCCCCAGTGGTGTCTTTGGGATATAAAATACACCCCGTGGGTGCTGAAATGAGTAAGGCTGGTCGTCCCCATGGCTGCTTTGCATTTCTCCTGGATTTAAGGTGCCCAGGGCATGGATTCACACCTGGAATCTCTTGGTTTACAGGAGTGGGGGTGGTCTCAGCTCTGGATTCACCTTTATCCCAGCCGTTGATGTCGTGCCCTTTGGGAGACGGCAGAGGAATGAACACAGGCCATTGGGAGCATCTGAATCCTAAAATCTTGCCTGGGAATTCTACATGGTCAAAATCTCATGGAATTTTTACCTGAAAGAGTGGGAATAGGAATGTAAAGGTATTTTCTCCTTGGGTAGCTTGAGGAAACAAAGGATTAGGAGCCAGGAAGGCAAAAGGCAATGAAAAACAGTGACATTATTCAGATTGTTTAAAATTCCTCTCTTTTTGGCGGTGGTTTTGCCTGGAAGGAGGTGTTTAAAAGGCAAATTTCAGTTGGTTCAGGCTTTTGCTCCCGTTTCCTTTACACTGTAAACTTTCAGCAATGTCCATAATTCCGCGGTGCAATCCATCATGTGCAGCTGCAGATAAAAAAAAAAAAATCTGGTTATAAAGCAGGAGATGTTCCTGATACAGCGCTGTGGAAAACATGGAGAGGGTTTGGAAGGGAAAACCCAGTGAGCTGCAAAACTCTGCTTTTAGTCCAGCTAATGCCTGGTTAAATTTATGGTTTAACAAGGTGATGGAATTGCTGTGGATTTACATTGGTACAGCAGCACAAATCGGTCCATTATCAGCTCTTCCTTAGTGGCACTTAAGGAAAACAACACCGGTGCAGTTTTATGGAAATTAAGTCTGAACTGACTCAAATTCAGCCCACAAGGTAGGAATGATGATTTGGCACTTATTCCTCTTTCAAACTTAAAAGCATCTGCAGGGCCTCATCCAGTGGTCTTTTAAAACTCATCAGCAGGTTATAAAAACAAAAATTAAAAAAAAAAAAAAAGAGAAAGTTTTGGGGTTATTTTTCCCTGTGTTATCCAGTGGTGGAGCTTGTTGCCACAGGGCGTTTGAGAGGGCAAAAATTGAAGTTATTTCGGAGAGAAAATAAGATGCACTTCCAAAAGAACAGCCTCGAGGGACAATAAACACAGCTGATAATGTAAGATCTTCTGGTTTGGAAAAGCTACACGTCGCTGTTTCTATGGAAATTGGAAAGAAGGCATCCATGGTTGTGTTCCCCACGTGTTTTTCCTAAACATCCACCCAGACAGAGGGGCGACCTTGGGGTCTCTGGACCTTCAGCCTGGCCCAGCACAGCCACCCTCCCACTTTGCTGCAAGAGGCAGGGAAAGGTTGAGTGAAAAATAGGAGAAAAATAAGGAAAAAATAGGAGAGAAATAGAAAAAAAAAAAAAAAAATAGGAGAAAAATAGAAATGTTGCTCAGCCTGAGCCAGATCCACATTTAGATAATGCTCCATGTTTTTCAGGCAAGGAGAAGGGGAAAAGGAAATAATTTAATGGTTTTGGTTTTTTTTTTTTCACGTTATCTGAAGGAAACTTGGTGTGTTTGTTAACTCAGAGTTCAGTTTTGCCTGGGTGAGAGGCTGAAGCTTCTTGGAACTGAAATGTTCCCATCTGGGGACCGGAGGTGACTGATGGCACCTCTTCTCCAAAACCTTCCCTCAAACCCTATTTTTGATATCTCTTTCCAATCAGTTGGGAGGGGGAGAAGAGGCTGTGTGGGTTGGGTTTTTTTGTTATTTGCCTTTTTTTCCTGTATTTTTTTTTTTTTTTTTGGAGAAGACACGGTGACAGAAACATTTCCAAATGACATTCCTCCCTCAACCTTCATCCTGGAGCTCCCCCAGCCTTGACAGGGTAGGAGGATCAGAGGATGAGCACAACCATCACCCAACTTCAGAAAAACATGAGCTGAGATGGAGATTTATTCTCAGGGAGACTGATCTCCCCAGATCCAGAGTTCCTGGCGTCACTCCCTTGTACATCCATCAGCTTCTTAAGGAAGCAAATTCCTTATTTTTTATACTTAATGCTATCCATGCTAACAGAAGAGCCACGTTCTTGGAGGACAAGGAGAAAGGTGGAAGTGTCCCTGCCCATGGAATGACATGAGCTTCAAGGTCCCTTCAAATCCAAACCATTCTGGAATTCCAGAAAACAGCAGAACCCTGGGGTTTAGATTTTCCTCGCGGTGTCCTTCGGTGCTACCCTTGTTGCCCACACCATAGAGAAGGCTTTGAGGCTGCCAAGGAGGATCTGGAAAGATGGAATGGTTGGAATGGTTCCTTCCATCATCGCTCGAATGCCTCCCAATTAGAAATGGACGCGCTGCGCTGCTTTCAAGCGACTCCTCTGCACCAGGTTTACGTTAAAAATTAAGGAATTTCACTGGGACAATTTCTTGCCCTCTCTGTCCCCAGTCTCCTGTGAGCGGGGAGGTGAAAGCACCGGAATTGTCTCCGTTTCTCTCCCTTCCTATGAGCACTGATTTAACTGAACAGCTCCCAGGTAGCCCGGGTGAATAGCACGATAAATACCTGCTTTCCTGAGCCCCTGCCCTTTCAGACCACGTCTTTTCATTAACCCTTCACCCACCCTGGTTATCAAGAGTTTTCTAAAGCCTTCTGAGTTTACATTCTTGTAGAGAACTTTCCCACACAACTTCCTGTAAACAACCCATTGTTTTGCATTCTTTCACAGAGGAGGAGAAATTTGACGTACAGGTAGTTTGTCCAGTGTCGTTGGCGAGGTGGCACGTTCACCCTCCAGTCCACTGGCACCTTTTGAGAACTATAAAAGATTGGAGTCAGAGGAAATAAATCAGTCTTTTCATCGTGACCAAGGCTGTGGTGCGTCGTTTTTCCTTGTGTCATCTGGTGACAACTGTTCTGTCTCCCCTCCTCCCAAAGTTCCCGTGGAGATGAATTCCCAGGTTTCAGGTTGCCACTGGAACCAGCAGCAGCCCTGCTCCTGCACCAGGTACTGGAGGGCGGGCTGCTCCCGGCACCCTTCTGCTTTTCCCTGCCTCACCTCCTCATTCCTGCATTTCCACACAGCCTTTCAGTTCCCTTGGGAAGAGTGGAAGTGCGAAAAGCTGGGAATTGCAGAGTGCAAGGAGGATGGAGAATGAAGGGAGAGGACAAAGGGAATGGCCTTAAGCTGGAGGGGGGAAGGTTTAAATGGGATATTGGGAAGGAATTCCTGGCTGGGAGGGTGGGGAGGGGCTGGGATGGAATTCCCAGAGCAGCTGTGGCTGCCCCTGGAGCCCTGGCAGTGCCCAAGGCGAGGTTGGAGCCACCTGGGACAGTGGTGGGGTGGGACTGGGTGGGATTTAAGGTCCCTCCCCACCCAGACATTCCAGGATTCCATGAGACCAAGCCTCACCTTAGACACAGGCATGACTTTGGTTCCTCTACTCCGAGCAATCCCAGAACTCACGTGGGACTAAAACTGTTCCGGGGGGTGGTGGCACCTCCTAAATCTTCGTCCCCCTTACTCTGCTCTCTGCCCCATTGCTGTCCCACGGGAGGTAACAGAAGACATCAATCCCTGGGAATATCCATGGTTTAGGACATTCCTGCTCTCATTACGTCTTTTCCCCCCTCAGTTCTTCTCCTCCTGGAGTTCATGGACTCCTGGAGTCCCTTGGAAGCAACAGGAGGAGGCGCTGCTTCCATTAAAGAACCAAAAGGAGGAGAATCCATAAAAACATTTCACCACCATTTTGACAACTTTGTGATCTTAAAAATGAGAGAGGAAAGAGCCTCGAATGCAAGGTTTGTGCATTTTCTGAGAAGAACAACTGTTTCTCCAAGATTTTGCCAGCTCTGACAGGTTTCCAGGAACAATTCCATGAAATGCCATTTTTTTCCACAGCAGATCCTTGCAGGACTGTTTTGATGAGCTTCAAGGAGAAGCCTTCTCCAAGTGCTCTGTTTTTTAAACCAAATCCCATCTGTACCCTCAGGTGCCGTCACCCAGGACAAGGTGACACCTGCAGATGAGGAAAAGTTCCTGTTTGCAGGAATCTCACAAAATCTCTGCAGCAAAATCGAGAAATAACAATGCCAAAGATGTGGGGGGCTCGAGCTCCAACAGCAAAATGTCAGTGAAAAGAGATGATTCCATAGCCTTTGTGAGGTGGGGAGATGGAAGGAGGAACTGGTTGGGAATTTCTTTAAGTATTCCCTTTTTAATTTATTTTTTCTTATTTCTTTATTTTTTTTTTAATTTTTCATTTCTTCTTTCCTTATTTGAATTTCTCTTTTTTGTGGTTCTCACTAAAAAAAATCCTATCCCTGGCTGACAAATCCTATCCCTGTTGGGAATTCCTTGATTTCAGCAGAGCAGCTCCACATCCTACCTGAGCTGGGACCACCTTTCTCCCATTCCTGAGCCCCGTAACAAATCGTTCCTTGAACTGAACGAGAATTCTGTCTGAACTGAAGAATTTCTGCCTGTTGAAGAGCAAGCGAATTTTCCAACAGGTGGGCTCAGATGGGAAGCAGATCTCTGCCAGTGGAGTCAGGTGGATGAAACATTCCTTGCCTGGGATAAAAGCAGCTTGGGAGGCTTGAACATCCCTCGGAGCGTTCTGTTTCCCAGCTCAGCGCTGCAATCTGTTCACAGCAAGCTAATTTTAGGGCTTGGCTGGTGGAAAGGAGCCATTTCCTTCGTCTTAATCCCACATTTCACATGTGCAGCATGTGGAAGTTGGGGATTGACCTGTCAGAGGTTTCACGGGATGGAAAATGAATGGATTGGGAAAACAGTTTTGGGGGTTGTCGGGTTTGATGGGGACTGGGTGGACTTCAGTGTTCTGGTTTGGCTTAAAATAACAGAGAAGAAGGATTGGGGTGGGGTTGTGAATTCCAGAATTGCACTGGATATTGTGGTACTGTGCGTGACTTGATGGGAATGGGTTCTCCATTCCTAAAGGATTCTTTTCCTCTCATCAGCTGGGGCTGGAGCAGACCGAGCGCCCTGGGCTGGGCGTTCGCCTGTCCCAGGACACGCTGGGAACCCCCACAGCTTCCTTCTGGGAAGATGGGAACGTCCCTGGAGCCCTGTGTGCTCTGGGCAGGGATTTCTGCTGGAAACGTGGGAGATGGAGCCTTTATCCCCGGTCTGGAATTCCAGGAGGGAACGAGTCAGGGAACGAGCCTTGGAATCGGTCCTGGAGAGCCTTGGAGAGGCTGAGAGCCGGGCTGGGATCCCAGGTCCAGCCCGTCACTAAACAGTAGCGATTTAAACAGGAAGCAAAAGCCCCCCCCCGAAATGCACAAATGTCATTTTCTGCCTCCCCTGCACCCCCAGCATGGCCAAAACCGACCCCCGTCGCAGTTGCCATGGAAGGGGCATCCAGTCAAAGCGCATTTGGCAGCTGCTCCCACTCCATTAAACAACATCGGGCTGGAAATACAAATATAGGAGGAGGGAAAACAGCTTGATTTGCATCCAATTGCAAATTCCACTGGTACAGAATGGAAACCTTTAGTGCTGAGAGTCAGAAATCTCCCCTGACAAGTTGATGGAAGAAGCTATGAATAGTAAACCAAGAATTTTAGGATTTGTTGCGATTTGGAGCTGTGTTTCTCCTTAGCAGATGCCTTTGCTGCCTATTTCTGCGTTGCCTTTTTTCCCCTCTAACTGCTCCACCAGTGAATTTTGCAGACGGATCTGGGAATTGCTGCATGACCTGAGCTGGATGGTTTGGAAGCTCTTGGGCACTTCCAATTTTTTTCCATAATCGCTGGGATATGAAGATGTTTAGCACTTGTGAAAACCTGGTTTAAGAGCTCTTCCCCAGCGTGGTGACTCCTGAGGTTCCCTGAAAATTTCCAGGAGCAGGTGAGCCAGCAAAGGTCAAGTCAATTGGGCAGAGAACAAACAGGCTGATAAATTCTTTGGAGGCGCCACTGCCCTTCACAAAATCAAACTTGTTACCCTGCAGGCAACAGGAAAATATCAGAAATAATTGAAAATGGAGAAATTGACAGCGGCAAAATAAAGCTTTTGCTTTAATTCGTGGAGCCAGTTCTGTGGGAATGTTGTTTATCCTCAATCAGTGGAAGTCCATAAGATATTGAAGGTTTAGGAAATATTGTATTCCAGACTGGTACAGACTGGCGGGAGGAATTGCTGAACGCTCTCACTTCTGTTTTGTGGTTATTCCATAATCTTTTCTGGACTAAAAAGAATGATTTGTCAATTGCTGAGGATCAAATCCCCTTCAAAATAGCAAAAGGTTGTGAATTTCATGAGTTATGAAACATTTTTATACCTTCCTTATACCCCAGTTTAAAATAAGTTGGGAACTGATTCAGCCTGAGCAGGTCCAATCCCAAGGGTTTTTGGGAAGCTCAGCTCAGCTTTCCAAAAGGATCTTACTTGAAAAAGGATCCCTGTTTTGAGGGTAGAAATGGAAAATTTTTTTGTAAAATGGGTTTAATTAAAGCATTGCAGGTGCTCGAGCGTGGCAACCTCTGGAGCCTTTGGTTGCTGGGGTCTTCAGGAAAGCTCACTGGGAAGTTAAACGAACTTTTTGGGGAACATTTAATTAAGGGGCTATTTCTGGTTGATGCCCCATTTCAATGCCTGGAGCATCAACCTATCTGGAGTCCGCATCCACGTGGCTTCCAAAGTCCTGGAGCGTTGGATCCCCTTCAAAAAGCCTTCTTTGGGCTGTGTGGGCTGGGATTCAGCCTCTTCTCCAGTCCTTAGGCAAAGATGAGTCTTCCTTTGCATATTTCATGCTGTGCTCATCCGTTGCCTGTCAGGATTCTCGGGGAACTTGGCTTCTTCACCGGGGAGTTTGAATCATGACTTTTCGCCTTCACTGTGCTGCAGGGGAAGAGCAGATTAGAGAAATTGGATTTATTTGGCTCTTCCAGAGGTGCTGCTGGCTGTGCTGGTCAGTGCCCAGCGCCGCTGGTGGGTCAGGTGTTGATTTTCCAAAGTGATTTTGTTACTGAGCACAATTTCTGCTCTAAATTGAGGCGAGCAATTTTCTTTTCTGTGCCGTGACCCTGCTGTCCCCGGCGATAGAAACTGAACCCAACTGACCCTGCAGAGGCAGCAGCAGATCTTAACGAGGGGGTTTTGTGCCCTGCAGGTCACCCAGAGGTGCCAGGACTTTGTCCTTCCCCGTTCCCAGGTGGAAGGGCGGGATTCGGGGCACCTCGGTGGAGTCCCCACCATCGATCCGAACCCAGGGTCAAAAATTCCAGTGACTTGGATTAAACATGAGGGATTAAAAAGTTGTTCCTTGGATTAACCTGCAGCTCCGCGGGCCCTCAGCAGACCCGTGTGACAGATGGGTTCCTGGAGCCTGCAAAAGCTGCGGGGCCGGGGCGGTCCCGACAAATGCCAGAACGCCTGGGAGTGTCTGCAGCACCGAGCTCTGCTCAGGGGCCGCTGCTTGTGAGCCATCACCCCTTCTTGTTGTGGCCAGGCATGAGGCTGCTCCAGCCCTCTGCGATTCCAAGCCATGCCTCCTTTCTCTCCCCTCCTCTTCCTTTCTCTCCTTTTCACTCCCTTTCTCTCCCTGTTTCTCCCTTCCTCTCCCCTCCTCTCCCTTTCTCTCCCTTTCTTTACCTTTCTCTCCCTTCCTCCCCCTTTCTCTCCCTTCCTCTCCCTTCCTCTCCCTTTCTCTCCCTTTCTCTCCCTTCCTCTCCCTTCCTCTCACTTTCTTTACCTTTCTCTCCCTTTCTCTCCCTTTCTCTCCCTTCCTCTCCCTTCCTCTCCCTTTCTCCCCCTTTCTCTCCCTGCCCCATTTTCCCCCGGGTTTGGGGCTTCTCCTTTCCCGTGCTGTTGTCACAGCTGGGGCTGAGCCGGGAGCAGGATTTGGATCATCCCAAACTTAAAGACAAAGCTGAGCCTCTCCTGGTGATTTGCATGAAGCTCTTCTTTCCCACCGCATTAGAGAAAGACTCATTTCTTCTGTAAAAATAACAGTGAGGCCGCCCCGCTGCTTCCCCCAAACCTTTGTTATTCTTTTGTGGGATTGTGATCCGATGCTGTCCCTAATAGTGGCTGAACCCACAAGGATAGAAAACATTTCATCTTAGTTAAAAGCAGCAAAATTCTCTGAGAATTTCCCCCCCTCTGTGTACACATTAAACTGCATCAGATCAAAACTACCTTTAAATGTTTGGTATCGTGGAGATGTTTTTCCCTTTCATCCCAGCTGAGGCTTTTGTTATTCCAGGCACTGAATAAATCTGTTCCTGCCCTTAGGAACTTAATTGAATTTTTGCTTTTTGTTGTAAATATGCAAACAGGATTTTGCCCATATTAAAAGCGGAAAATGAAGTAGGAACAGATGAAACTTGTCACATTTTAAGCAAAAGTTGGGGCACCTGCTCCAGCACAATGCCAGCCCGGTTTCCTGGAGAGAGGAGAACTGTGGAGGAGAGGAGGTCATGGCAAGGTTTTCTCATCTGGGGATTTATCAAAGGAGATTTGAAACGTGGAGTTTTATTTCAGCCCGTGCTGTTTTCTGTACAGACATCTCCTAAATGGGTCATTGTATTTTATCAGCAAAACACATTGTTGGCATTGTCCAAACACTTCTCAACAATCAATATTATCTTTTCTGAGGGGAAATAATAACATTTTGTGCATGTCTGGACTCCAAGTGATTTTCAGTGCTTATCTGCACTTCGTTTTCTCTCCTCCTGCAGTAAATTCATTCACTCTTTACTGGGGTACAAATTGATCCATAAACATTTCATTACCAGCAAACACTGCTCCTTTCATCGAGTATTTTATTTCTCTCATTTTAATTGCATCCAAAGCTGAGCACGGGGCTGGCAGATAATGAAACCAAAGCTGCCATTAACAGAAATGTGAAACTGTATTTCCTCCCTATTTTTGAAGCAGTTTTTCTGCTTATCGTGGCAATCTGCTGCTCCACTTCTCAACCTGACAAATCTTGTGTAATTTTTTCCTGCTGAACAGCCCGGGTCGGCCACAGGAGGGGGAGGAATTCCAGCCAGAGGGGCTGAGTTTTATGGATTTCCCTCTGGCAGCCAAGGAAGGGGAGTTTGATCTCCCACTCTTGGGCACCTGCCCTCACTACAAAGGTTTGTGTGAAGAGGAACAATCGCTGCCACTCCTGCCAGAGCTTCCAAAAAAACCCATCCACGGGAAGAAGGGGGCACTTCTCCATCCTGGGTGGGTTTGCTGCAGGGATTCCAGGGCAGAGAAATTTTTTTTTCCTCATTGAACTGAACTTCAGGAGTGTTTGGACAATGCCCTCAGGCACGGGGTGGGATTTTTGGGCGGTTCTGTGCAAGGCCAGGAGTTGGACTCCATGGCCCTGAGGGGTCCCTTCCAGCTCAGCATATTCCGTGGTTCTGTGAAACTTTAACTTGAGCTCCAGCTGGAGCCCACCCCCACAGCTCTGCCCACCCCGTGGAGGGGCCGAGCAGGGGGTGCAGCTTCATGGTTGTGATTTTGGGACCCGCCTTGACTCCGAGTGTGCCGGGGAAACACAACAGAGGCTCCACGTTAGTGCTGGAAGGGAGGAACCGTGGAGAACTGGAATGGCTTGGGTGGGAAAGAACCCCAAAGATAATTTGATTCCACCCCCCTGCCATGGACAGGGACAGCTTCCACCACCCCAGGGTGCTTCCGCCTGGCCTTGGGCACTTCAGGGATTCCTGGGCAGCCCCAGGTTCCCTGGGCAGCCTGGGGAGGCTGGGGGGTGCTCAGCCTGCCCTGGAGCTCCTCTGCTTTAGGCGGAACACTGAGAAGGAACCACAGGACCCTGAGGGGCTGGTCAGGGCCTGGAGGCTGCTGGAGGAGGAGGAACGAGGAGGAAAAGTTGCTCTGGGCAGTCCCAGGAGGAGCAGAGGGCTGGGAGCAGCTATGGGGCAGGAGTCTGGGGCGATCCACGACAACTGGGTTTGCTAAAGGCTCTGCTGTTGTAGATGTCGGCGAACCCAATGGGAAGAATGATGATGTCTAATTCCATTTCAGAAGGCTGAATGATTGCTTTATTATAATTATGTTATAATACATTAATATGCTATATAAAAGAGGATACTAAATACTACATGCTACTTTCTCTAACTATCATATCTAACTAACTCACAACTCGTGACCCTGTTCTCCAGAGCCCAGACACAGGTGGATCCGATTGGCTCTCAGGCCCAAACAATCCACCATGGTCCAACCAAGAGCTCACTCCAGGTAAACAATTCTCCAAACACATTCCACAAGAGAAAAACATAGAGCAGAAATAGAAATTGTTTCCTCTTTCATTTCTCTCTGTGCACCTCAATAAAAAATCCTGAGAGAGAGAGAAATGTGCTTGCCACACTCTGCAGATCAGAACAGAGCTCTGTGTGCAGGATTCTGGAGTGATCCATAAGAACTGGGTTTGCTAAAGGCTCTGAGATCAGAACAGAGTCTGGAGTGATCCATGAGAACTGGGTTTGCTAAAGGCTCTGAGATCAGAACAGAGCTCTGTGTGCAGGATTCTGGAGCAATCCATGAGAACTGGGTTTGCTAAAGGCTCTGAGATCAGAACAGAGCTCTGTGTGCAGGATTCTGGAGTGATCCATGAGAACTGGGTTTGCTAAAGGCTCTGAGATCAGAACAGAGTCTGGAGTGATCCATGAGAACTGGGTTTGCTAAAAAGTCTGAGATCAGAACAGAGTCTGGAGCAATCCATGAGAACTGGGTTTGCTAAAGGCTCTGAGATCAGAACAGAGCTCTGTGTGCAGGATTCTGGAGCAATCCATGAGAACTGGGTTTGCTAAAGGCTCTGCAGATCAGAACAGAGTCTGGAGTGATCCATGAGAACTGGGTTTGTTAAAAGCTCTGCAGATCAGAACAGAGTCTGGAGTGATCCATAAGAACTGGGTTTGCTAAAGGCTCTGTAGACCACAACAGAGCTCTGTGTGCAGGATTCTGGAGCAATCCATGAGAACTGGGTTTGCTAAAGGCTCTGAGATCAGAACAGAGTCTGGAGTGATCCATGAGAACTGGGTTTGCTAAAGGCTCTGAGATCAGAACAGAGTCTGGAGCGATCCATGAGAACTGGGTTTGCTAAAGGCTCTGAGATCAGAACAGAGCTCGGTGTGCAGGAGAACAGCCCGGGAGCTGTGGAAGTGCCGCAGCCTTGAGACAGAAATGAGTAACTGCCTTTGGGAAGCTTTTTCCGAGGCTGGAGAGGGGGCGAGTGCTGCATTCAACCTGACCAAATGGTGACAAATGGCCCTGGAAGTGACTCCTGCATTAGGCACGCCGTTATTGTTAAGCTCATGTTTGGATCAGCAAATTCCCCCTGAGTTCAGGAGCTAAAGGACGACGTGAATCCTTTTCAGCTGCACTTTCCAGTGCTGGCCATTAAACCCTGCTGCTGCTGCTGCTGCTGCTGCTGCTGCTGTTGTAGGAGCTGGCATTGTCCACAGAAGAAATTGGAATTTGCATTATGGAACAGCGATGTCTATTTTGATTAAGAACAACACTCTCCCCTGCTATCCTGTTTCATGAATATTTAAGTTAATTAAGCCCAGCAAAGATTTCATTTCAGCTTAATGACTTCTAAATGTGACTTCTTATGTCTGTGGAAATGAGTGAGATACGACAGGCACGGCTCTTAATACACCGAATTATGGAACTGATGCATTCCAAGGCTATGGGGCGGCAGGGTTTTGTCTTTAGGAAATCCCCGAGCCTGTGGGGTGAGCTGAGCTGGCCTGGCTGGAGGCCAAAGGGGCTTCCACAACTGGAAAAGGGAGAGAAAATACAGGAAAAGTCTCGTGGGTCGAGACAGGGCTGTGACAGGAGCGTGGGACAGACTTTGAGCGATGTCACCGCAGCGCTGAGTTGGTTTGGGGGCACTAAACATCACCCTGGGATGTCAGCTCATCCACAGGAAACCTGGACAGGAGAGAGATCAGAGGTGCTCTCGAGTTTTCTTACTCCACTTCAGTGATTTGGAGCAGAGGGGTTGTGGGGAGTGAATCTAGTTTGTAGCAAATAGGAAATAATTGGATTTGTTTTTTGGTTTTTTTTTTTTTTTTTTTTTGTCAGGTAATTAAACACCCAGCCCAACTTCCCGAACTGGCAGTTTTGGGATGAACTGGAAGTTGGAATTCTGCATCGGAACTGGAGAAATGGTTGCATATGCTTGGAAAATGAGTCTCTTTAAGCTTGGGTGTTAGGGAGCCTTATTTTAAAAAAGCACCTAGGCAGAATCATTGCTTGCTTTGGAAAATCTGACTCCCATTTTCTCAGGAGTCGCTGAACCTCGGTCCCAGGTAATTCAGAGCAGCTGATATTACTGGTAATGGTGGTTAAATACAGAGTTTATCCTAATGCTCATGCTGGCATCAAAAGAACCATCTCTAAAATCATCCCTCTCAGGAGTAATTCCAGCATCCCATTAGTGACTGGGCAACCTTTGTGCTCAGTCCTGAAAATGAGAGGATTATCTGCCCCAAAAAGGTCACACGCAGGCAAAAATTAGATTTGTGGCTGGTGGCAGAGAGCCTTGGGGACGTGTGGGGAGAAGGAACTTCAGAGCAGTTCCACGTGTCCCTTGCAGGCTTTTCAGCCACTCCTGACCAATTCCTGCCCAGGAAAAACCCGAGTAACCCCCGGGGAAAAGGTCCCTCATTTCCTTCATTCCTCGGCTGCTGTCTGCTGAGTGAAAGGCTTGGACATTTTGTATTTAGAAAGATGGCCTTGAAAATAATGGTGACAAAACCTTTGCTGTTCCGTGAGAAATGCTGCTTCTGTGGGACAGGCAGAGAAATCCTGGGAACCCCTGGAGTTTGCCCTTTCCCGGAGGAGCACATCAGAAGAATCCACCAGCAGATGGGACTCCCAGCAAACTCATCCCTTGCTGGGGCGCCACCCAAATCTGGTGAATGAGGCAGGGAACGAATTGTTGAGCACTCCCAGGTTGTAGCACTGTTTGATTTTTTTTTCTTCCCCCCCCCATCCTAATCTTTACACATGTGGGGGGAGCAGATTGAGATTCTGCCTTAAACTGATGGGTCTTGACTCAATTTAAATCCAGCTAACAGTGTTAAATTGACATCTAAGTAGGTGAGTCAAGTGCTAAGTCCCTTTCAGAACGAGCTGTAGGTGTGATGTGATTCCAATTTATTTCTTTATTACTCCCCTAATGGGATAAAAAGTACGAGAGGGATGGAAATGCTTGGATGACGAACGCCGAGGGGATGGGATGTGGTTTGAAGTGGAGGAATTACAAGTGAAATCAAGCAGATTAAAAGGATGCTCTCATCACCTGATGGAAGGTGCTTTCCAGGGGCCTGCACAGAAGGGCATCAAGAGGGGTGCTCAGCCTCTGAGCTGCTCTTGATTTGGATTCTCTGAGTTTGTCTTGATTTTGATTCTCTCTCCATTCCTGCTACCAGTTCTCCCCAGTGCTTTTGAGAATAGGAATTATTTCCTTTTCTTTCACCCCTTTTGCCTCCGGTGAAGCGAACTCTGTTCCCGTGAACACCAAAGAATTCCTTCCCCACTAGAAGTTTTGGGAGAGATCCTCTTTCTGAGGACGGAGCTTTGCTTATAGCAGAGAAATGCCAATGTTGATATAAACCAGGGTTTATGATTAGCAAAGTTTGGTATTAAACGTGACAGTGGGTAACAGGGTTTGATGGCGGGGTACGCTTGAGTGGACTCTGTCAGAGACAACTCAGGGGGACCCAACAAGGACCCCCTGAACCCCTTCCCAAGGGGAGTTCTGGTGGATCCAGGTTTATTCCTGGGTCTGGTCAGAGGTCTGTGTCCAGAGAATTAGATGGACACAATCGATCTTTTTTGTCAGCCAAGATTTTGAAGTTTATCTTTGAATTAACCGTTAATCCTGGCTGTTAATCCCTTCCCAAGAATCTTTTATGGTAAAGGATCACTCAACCTTTGAGGAGTAACTGAGTGTTACTCTTAACCTTTGAGGCTTAACTCGGAATGTTACTCTTGACATTTGAGGAGTACCTTTGAAAATTACTCTCAGCCTGTGAGGAGCAATTTTGAGAGTTACTCTCGACCTTTCAGGAGTAACTTTGAGAGTTACTCTCGACCTTGCAGGAGTAACTTTGAGAGTTACTCTCGACCTTGCAGGAGTAACTTTGAGAGTTACTCTCAACCTTCAAGGAGTAACTCTGAGAGTTACTCTCAACCTTTGAGGAGTAACTTTGAGAGTTACTCTCGACCTTTGAGGAGTAACTTTGAGAGTTACTCTCAACCTTCAAGGAGTAACTCTGAGAGTTACTCTCAATCTTTGAGGAGTAACTTTGAGAGTTACTCTCAAACTTTGAGGAGTAACTCTGAGAGTTACTCTCAAACTTTGAGGAGTAACTTTGAGAGTTACTCTCAACCTTCGAGGGGTAACTTTGAGAGTTACTCTCAACCTTTGAGGAGTAACTTTGAGAGTTACTCTCAACCTGTGAGGAGTAATTTTGAGTTACTCTCGACCTTTCAGGAGTAACTTTGAGAGTTACTCTCAACCTTTGAGGAGTAACTCTGAGAGTTACTCTCGACCTTTCAGGAATAATTTTGAGAGTTACTCTCAACCTTCAAGGAGTAACTTTGAGAGTTACTCTGGACCTTTGAGAGGTAACTTTGAAAGTAACTCTCCAGCTTTCAGGAGTAACTTTCACAGTTACTTTCAACCCTTGGAGAATAGCTTAGGGAGCCACTCTCAACCTGCGAGGAGTAACTTTGGGAGCTCCACGAACCCTGGGCTCTGCACCATTTATGGCGGAGGGCGGTTGACTCCCAGTCCTATTTGCACCCCAGCTGTGTTTTAGGTTGGCCCCTGCCCAACATCCCCTCAGCTGCTGAACATCACTCTGCCCTTAGATGCTGAGAGAGATTCATGACTTTAACTCTTTTCTTGTGGTCTCTAGGCCAGATGGAGCTGTCACGACCACCCTTCCCAGCAGGAAAAGGGGGAGCACAGATGGTCCCCAGGCTGAACCTGTTCCCCTCCCTCATGAGGCAAAAATATAAACCTTGGGTTGTCTGCTCCCCAAAAAGCACCGTTCTGTAATGAAATGAGGGATTTGGAGCCCAAATATTTGCCTTGGCACCAAGCAGAACCACCTGGTGTTGTCCTTTGACACGACAAAGGTCTGAAGGACCTTTGGGATTTATTGATGTGTGTAAAATACTTGGAGACCCAAATATTATTTTTAGAGCTGGTGGCAAAACATAGATAACCCCCCAGAACTGTTCTTTGGATAAAACAGGTTTGTATTTCTTTGAGGATGGGTGGATTAGGAGCTGAGTCTTGCGAAGTGTTTCCAGTTAGAAACTTGAAATTAGAACTTGATATTTTGCCCCTAAAAAAAAAAAAAAAAAAAAATGAACCTTTTCAAGAGGCTGACTTTTAACCAACTGCTGCTTCTTCAAAATTCTTTATGGTCTCCAAGTCGGATGAGCAAAATCCTGTCAGGTGTCCCAGTGAATAGATGAAAAACTTCCTTTATTTTTATAGTAAGGCATCTCTTTTTGGCTTAAAAGTATGAGGCAGATGAAAAATAGAAATATTAGAAGCCTTTGTATGGAGAAGTGTCTAATGAGGCAGCTTTATCTGCAGCAATGAGGAGATCTCTCTGTGAATGGAGGCTGAAAAAGCCTTAAATATGTCGTTAGTGCTAATCTGGGGTGTTTGATCTGGCCAAGGATCTTAATCTTCAGACATTTCACGAGCGCTGAGACAGATTGATGCCTCAGTTTGTCTTGCCTTAACTTTGGCTGTTCTACTGCTGCAGTGCTGATCCCCAGGTTCAATGAACTCATTGAAGCTGTGTTCCAGAAATCCAACAGAAAATGGCTTTAAGCTCCTTCACATTCTGGGTTAATCTTAGAGGAACGCCTTGGATTGTAACAAAACGAATGAGGGCTCTAAGAATCCTTTTCGGTTTTGAAATTCAGTTTATCACAGTGGGGGACATCACATCTGAGAGTCCGTAGATTTGCTCTTAAGGCTTTGTTGTGTTTTTAATTGCATTTTGCAAAATGTTTTCTGTAATAGTGGGTGGGGGGAAAGTGGGGGAAGGAGATGGGGAAAGGTGAGGGAAGGAGATGGAGAAAGGTGAGGGAAGGAAATGAGGGAAAGGTGAGGGAAGGAAATGAGGGAAAGGTGAGGGAAGGAGATGGGGAAAGGTGAGGGAAGGAGATGGGGAAAGGTGAGGGAAGGAGATGGGGAAAGGTGAGGGAAGGAAATGAGGGAAAGGTGAGGGAAGGAGAGGGGGAAAGGTGAGGGAAGGAAATGAGGGAAAGGTGAGGGAAGGAGATGGGGAAAGGTGAGGTGAGGGTGAAGGAGTTGGGGAAAGGTGAGGGAAGAACATGGGGAAAGGTGAGAATGAGATGGGGAAAGGTGAGGGAAGGAGATGGAGAAAGGTGAGGGAAGGAGATGGGGAAAGGGGAGTGTATGAGGTGGGGGAGAGGCGAGTGAAGGAGATTTTTAGCAGTTTTCAGTGAGATTTAGGCAGAGAGGGTGACTTGTTTGCTTGTTTGACAAAAGCAGGGACTGTCAGAGTTGTATTTAATGGCTTTTAAAGTCACTGTATCACACCTGCTCCCCAAGTCTGAGGTATTTGCTCCATCCCAGGGAAAACGCACATTCCCTGCAGCAAGGCACTGTGCAAACTCATCAGCTTTGCTATTTAGATTATTGCCTGCTGCCATGAATCCTTTACAAGGAGCCGTGTACTATCAGCAGCTCTTGTTCTCTTCGTTAGCACTGTCAAAGCAGAGTGGATGGGCATAATTACCAAGGAGTTCTGGGCTGCTGAAGTGGATAATGAAAAGTGCCACTGACACAGTCTTTGCATGCCATTAAAAAAAATTAAGGCAATGATTCAACAGGCAGAGTTTCACCTGCGCTGTTGATAGAGCTCTTTGTTCTGCCACCCTCCCAAAATCATGTCGTGCTGCTTTCACTGTTCCAGCATCCCCTTCTCGCCAGCAGAAATACCCTGTGCTCTTTTATTTACGGCTTTATCTCAGCAGCTGAATAACAAAGATTCCCCTTGGCATCAATTCTTGGAGGGCTTTGGAGTAAGAAGGTTGGTTTTGAAAGTTTTGTTTGGGGGCAGGGGGTTTTATGCCACAGTTCTGGGCGGGCATTAAGCCCTTTGGATGCCCACTCCTTGTGTGACTTTGGCTCGAGTTGTGTCACAAATCACAGAATTGCTGAGGTTGGAAAAGACATTAAGATCATCAGGCCAAACCAGCCCCACCGCACTCACCACTAAACCCTGTCCTCGAGTGCCACATCCGTGGCCGAGCACTTCCAGGGATGGGAACTCCCCCACATCCCTGGGCAGCCCATTCCAGTGCTTAACAACCCTTTCCATGGGGAAATCCCTGCTGGTGCCCACCCTGAGCCTGCCCTGGCCCAGCCTGAGGCCGTTCCCTCTCCTCCTGTCCCTGTTCCCTGGAGCAGAGCCCGACCTGGGGCTGTCCCCTCCTGTCAGGAGCTGTGCAGAGCCGCAAGGGCCCCCCTGAGCCTCCTTTGCTCCAGGCCGAGCCCCTTCCCAGCTCCCTCAGCCTCTCCTGGTGCCCCGAAATGTCACCGAAGGCTTAGGGGACAGTAAAGAAGGTGATACATGGACTCCATCGTTCGGAAGGCATAAAAGGCAAAAAGCCTCTCCTTTATTCAGCCGTCTTCTTTTATATCTTTAGTTCGCTACAGGTGGACCTGATTGGTCATTCAATTAAAACATTTCACGTGGTTGGTTAATTAGCAAGACACCCATTTGGTAAACAACCTTACTGTAAACATCACACAAGAGACGTTAACGCGATCACAGCTGCAGAGATTAAGGATTGTTTATAACTCTCTTCTCTGAGCGTCTCACTGTTCTTTCCCAGAACGATGCCTGGGAAACTGCCGCCATCGAGGCAGGACGGGAACAATGCAGACTCCAAGTGAGAAGGCGAGAAGAGAACTGGTTTGTTTCAAACACACCGCTCTTTTTATAGAGCACAATGGTGCAGACCAGTTTCATTGGTCTTAAAGCAAAAACATCTCACACCGTTGGTGAATAGCGCACGGTGGCAGAGCGTATCTATAAACAATGTGAACTGCGAGAGAGATAATGAATTGTTTACATTCCTCTCGGACTCTTTCCCAGGCTCAGCCTGGTAGAAATCTCTCCTTTTCTCTCTGACTGAACTGAGAATATCCACAGGAAACTATTTCTCTCTGTGGCCAGAGAGCTGCCACCACACCCAACCCTTCCCCAGCTCCGTTTCCACCTCTGGACGTGTTCCAGCGCCTCCGCGTCTTTCACAGTCCTTAAACAATATCCTGGAGTTTACCGACTGTCACCTGCCGGTGCCCAGGGTGTTTTAAAGCCAATCCCATTCATCTCAGGCTAAAGGCCATTTCTCAGCCACTCCATAAAGTTCTTAACTGCCCGGCCCCGCTGCATTCCCAGGAAGATACGACACGCTGGATACCTGCTTTCAATTTCGCCTGTTAAGCCCCTTCATTTTCCCTGGGTTATTTCAGCATCAAGCTACTCCCTGCTTTATGCAGGAAAGCCGTTTATTTTTTAATGGAGCTCAACATTTCCAGCTCAGGCAGCAGCCAGTGGGTAACTTCCACCTGTGGAACATTAAAAAAATCGGAAGGAGGAGACTTTGGAAGTGATTCGGTGTGGAGTTAATGACACCTCTGCTGTTGACTTCTGTGGGGATGGATGCAATAAAAAAATCACAAAGACCAGCAAGAAGACATCAAGGATTGCCTCAGGATTGCCTTTAGATAGTGAAAAGTCTTCCCTCATATTCATCAGCTTAATTTACATCAAGAACTCAATTTATAGACTAGGTGAGACTTTTTTTTTTTCTCTCTGTGCCTTTAAAAACTCCCCAGAATTCTTCATTAAATCCTACAAGGAGGTTCAAAACACTTAAAAATGCATGATTAATTTCTCTGCTGTTCTGTAGGGCTTTTACTGAATTGTTCAGCCTTGACTAGGATGTCCTGGGAGAATTGTGACAGAATTACTCAGAAATTTTCATATTCAGGGAGATTTTATGCTGCAGATCTTCTCGGAGTACACAGCCCTGAGAATGATGATAAGGAGGGGAAATTGTATGGGGAGAGCTGCTCTGCAAACATCTCTTCCCTGCTAATACGATTTAATCAAGATCCATTGCAGTCTAGGAAAGCCTGAAAATTAGGAAGGGTGTGGATTAATGGGACCAAAACTTGGCAGTCCAGGATCCTTGTAAAAGATCCATTGATTCAGCTGCTCCAGCTCAACGCTGTTGAAGTCAGTCCGCTCCATAAACCGTGGTGTGAAAGAACGCGCTGGGGATGTCAGAGCAAGCTGATTTCTGATAAAATGCCTTACTTTTGGCACTCCACGAAGCCTCCCTGCACCGTTGCTCCCCGGTGCTTGCCTGGGGACTCCTGGCCGGCAGGAAGGGCCGGGCCTGGGCAGGTCTCCCAGCAGAGGAGAAGGGATGAGCGGCTGCAGCGGGCACTGCCAGCAGGATGTGCCAAGTTCTGGCAGCCAGTTTGCTTTGGGAACAGGATGGTTTTCTCCCTCTCTAATGAGAAAGCCATACATAATATCATGCACGACGACAAGGGCCAAATCCACCCCTGCAGTCAGGGCTGATAAGATGAAAGGCTGCAGCAGGGAAGAGCTGTTGTACATGGAGTTCACGTCCGGAGCCAAGCACAGCGTCTGTAAAAGATGATGCCTCCTTCATGCAAAGCAGCTTGAGGCTCTGCTATTGAATTTTCATATGGAAAACAGCCTGGTCAGGCTTGAATTCCCCGAGGAGACCTGGAACTTGGGGTTGGGATGGGGTGGCTGTTACAGGGGAGCAGGAAAACTGCAGGGGGGAAAGAATTCTGCTCGCACTTCCCCTGGAGCTGGGGCCTGTCCCCCTCGTGTGCCACTCGTGCCACAGAAACTGCGGGTTTGATAAACGCCCCCGGGCCTGCAGCGGCACTGAGGGATTTATTGGCCTCCTGTGCCACTCCGGCTGCAAATCCCGCGTCAGAACATCTGGAGCTGACACGCCAGGCTCTGCTCAGCGCGGCTGCTTTAGTCCTTATCAGGGAATTCTGCACCAGTCGCGCTCCAACTCTTGTTGTAGCAAAAGTAACTTTTATCTGTGAGTGCAGATCAGGATGTGGGGGTATTATCAGGACTAGAAAACATCTTTAACTGCCTCTCGCAGCAAAGTTTCACATAAGCCTCTTTCTCTCAGCATGTGCAGTGAGTAAAATCCACAAGGAAGCTGGAGGCATTTTTTCCTGCAGCTTCAAGTCTCGGGCCGTGCTTGGAGTAAGGGCTGAATTTCAGAGTGAATTTCTTGGCCACTTGAAAGGCCCAGCCTGCTCCCACTGTTCCCTTTGTGCTCAGGAGAGGAACGGGAGCAGAAATAGGTTAGGGAGTAAATGAGAGTGGTGGTGGAGACGTGGAGCTGCCTTGATGTATTCGCTGCGGACGTTGAAAAGATGTTCCTGTGTAAAACACGGTGCAGGACGAGCTGGGAGCACGGCGAGCGTGAGCTGCTGTGACATCTGCTTCAAACCGTGATGTCAAAGCGGCTCCACTGTGCCTGAAAGCTCCTGAAGTGGAAAGTTCCTGTTAGGTTTGGTGATTTGGAACAACACTCGCAAGGAGACAGGGATGGTACAAGCCTTCAGGCTTTACCTGAACGTGTCTGTGCTTTTCTTCTGCTTATTGAATTTGGGGGTTGTTTCTTGACAGCCTCAGCATCTGCAGTAATTGGCTTCCTCGGCTCAGATCAAACAGTTTAGAAAAAGGGCTCTTAAACAGAAGATATCTGCATAAAGCAGCATGGAAAGCGCTGGCTTTAAAGAGCCTTTCTGTTCTTTTTGCTAAAAGTTTGTAGCAGATTGTGCACCCTGGTAAAGGAGCAGCTCGAATGCTCAGTGTGAGCTTTGCTCTGCAAACTTCATTTATTTGGGGTTTTGTTGGAGGGTTTCTCTGCACGAGGCTTTAGAAAAGGTTATCTTGGTTTCTGTACAGGAAATTCTGGCCCAAAGAGATGGAGACAGCTTTGTGAGCAGACCCAAATCCCCCGGATCTTTCCAAAGGGCTGGAGATCATCCCTGGGGCTGCAGCTGCTCAGTATCTCTGCAAGCCAGGCTGCTGCCACTGGGATTTCCACCTGCAAACTCAGGTGCCAAATCAGCAAGGGATATTTTATTTTTTGTGAATAACCTGTCCGTTGCTCGTGGCTCCTTGGCTCCGTCCCCTGGATCCTGGACCGCTCCTGATAACCCGTGTTTTTCCCTTGCTCCAGTGGAGCAAACAGCTCCGTGGATGCTCCAGGAGTGTCTTCTCCAAGTGCTGTAGCTCAGAGCAATGTCACTTGAATGGCTCTTAAAATTAGGTCTGTCTGGGAGAGAATCATTTAAATTCCACTGTTCAAACTCCTGGTGATTGAGAACAAACGAAACTGCTGTGAAGGCTTCAGGAACTCGCTAATGGCTGGAAAGAAGAGGGTCAGGGTCTAGTTGGGAATCATTTAAAATCCTTCCCTCCCCATTACTCACTCTTTAAGTGACACCTTGATAGTTGCACGAGGGTAGTTAAACATGAATTGTTAATACCACCAGCTTTTGTAGGGAGGGCTCTTTTTGCTCCCAAATGAAGCTGATTTATTTTTTGCTGGTTCCCACCAGTTGTCGAGGCCATTAAATATCCTTAATTGCCTGGAAATGGATTCACATAATAGAGTCGTGGTAATTCCGAGATCTGTGAGCTGGGGCGCTGGTGTTTCAGTCAGCTCTCCCTCGGGAATGGCGAGCCTGAAATCACCCAGTGCCTCTCGTTCCCTGCCTCTTGACGGATCAGCAGCAGAGGTTCTGCAGTCTGCCTGCCATCACCCTCAGAGGAGCAGCTGGAGAGCTCACCAGCTGCATTGCTGCGTGTGCTGAAATAAAACCACCTTGGGACCTCCAGGGTCCCAGGCAGAGCAGCCCCTCAGCTGCTGCAAACCTGGAATTGTGGTGCTTTGAAGATTTGGGCTGACACCTCAGCTGGAGTGCCTGTGAGGGGGGCAGTGCCCTGAAAATGTCAGCAGTGGGGATAAATTGTGACATTCCAGTTGTGTTTTACATCTTTTTATGAGTTTTTAGCTTTCTGAGTCCATGGAAAAGCCTGAATTCCAAGGCTGAGATTGTTCTACAAAGCTGATTTCCAATTCTGCTTGCTCTGTGACCTCTTATTGCCCAATTTATCCACCCATGGTATAAACCCAGCACCAATATTTGCTGCCTTCTTAAGTCTGATTTTTGTGTCCATACACCAGGATCTCACCCTGCTTCCTCCAGCTCTGGGATTGGGAACTTGCAGAGGGAAAACCACTTTGTGTTAATAAGCAGAAAACCAACCAAAAGCTCTCTAAAGTTGCCTTTTTCCTCAGAGAACAAACTCGCAACATGATGAGGCTTTTCTTTAAAATTCACATTGTTCACTGATGGTCCCCGGAGTGTTTTGGAGCTGCTTTGGAGCTGTAAAGCCTCTGGATGCTCCCTAAGAGCAGATGTTGGTTGGTGTTGGGGTGCTGGGGCAGCCCCTCTGCAGGGAACCCCGGGGCTCCCCACCCCATGCCTGGTTCCCAAATCCCCGTTTCCCACCTGGGAGTGGTGCCTGGCCCTGGCAGGTACAGGAGAGGCTGGTTTGGGGCACGGCCAGGTTTGGGGGCATGGCCAGGTTTGGGGGCATGGCCAGGGTGTGGCATGGCCAGGGTGTGGCATGGCCAGGGGTGTGGCATGGCCAGGTTTGGGGCATGGCCAGGTGTAGCATGGTCAGGGTGTGGCATGGCCAGGGGTGTGGCATGGCCAGGTTTGGGGCATGGCCAGGGTGTGGCATGGCCAGGTATGGGAGCATGGCCAGGGTGTGGCATGGCCAGGGTGTGGCATGGCCAGGGGTGTGGCATGGGCAGGTTTGGGGCATGGACATGGTGTGGCATAGCCAGGTATGGCAGGGCCAGGTTTAGGGTGTGGCCAGGGTGGCCAGGGGTGTGGCATAGCCAGGTTTGGGGCATGGCCAGGGTATGGCATGGGCAGGTGTGGAATGGCCAGGTTTGGGGCATGGCCAGGTTTGGGGCATGGCCAGGTGTGGCATGGCCAGGTTTGGGGCATGGGCAGGGGTGTGGCATGGCCAGGGTGTGGCATGGCCAGGTTTGGGGCATGGCCAGGGGTGTGGTATGGCCAGGAGTGGGACATGGCCGGGGTGTGGCATGGCCAGGGGTGTGGTATGGCCAGGAGTGGAATGGCCAAGTGTGGAATGGCCAGGTGTGGAATGGCCAGGTGTAGCATGGTCAGGTGTGGCATGGCCAGGGTGTGGGACATGGCCAGGTTTGGGGCATGGTCAGGGGTGGCATGGCCAGGGGTGACATGGCCAGGTTTGGGGCATGGTCAGGGGTGGCATGGCCAGGGTGTGGCATGGCCAGGTTTGGGGCATGGCCACGTGTGGAATGGCCAGGTATGGAATGGCCAGGTGTAGCATGGCCAGGATGTGGCACAGCCAGGTATGGCACGACCCGGTTTGGGGCATGGCCAGGGTTGGGACATGGCAGGGGTGACATGGCCAGGTGTGGCATAGCCAGGTTTGGGGCATGGCTGGGGTGTGGCATGGCCAGGGGTGACATGGCCAGGTGTGGCATGGTCAGCTGTGGAATGGCCAGGTGCGGGGCATGGCCAGGGGTGTGGCATAGCCCGGTTTAGGGCATGGCCAGGGTGTGGCATGGCCAGGGGTGTGGCATGGGCAGGTTTGGGGCATGGACATGGTGTGGCATAGCCAGGTATGGCAGGGCCAGGTTTAGGGTGTGGCCAGGGTGGCCAGGGGTGTGGCATAGCCAGGTTTGGGGCATGGCCAGGGTATGGCATGGCCAGGTGTGGGATATGGCCAGGGGTGTGGCATGGCCAGGGTGTGGCATGGACAGGGTGTGGCATGGCAAGGTGTAGCATGGCCAGGGTGTGGCATAGGCAGGTGTGGCATGGCCAGGGTGTGGCATAGGCAGGTGTGGCATGGCCAGGGGTGACATGACCAGGGTGTGGCATGGGCAGGTGTGGAATGGCCAGGTGTGGAATGGCCAGGTGTAGAATGGTGAGGTGTGGAATGGCCAGGTGTAGCATGGCCAGGGTGTGGCATAGCCAGGTATGGCACGGCCAGGTTTGGGGCATGGCCAGGGTTGGGACATGGCCAGGGGTGACATGGCCAGGTGTGGCATGGCCAGGGGTGTGGCATGGCCAGGGGTGTGGCATGGCCAGGTTTGGGGCATGGCTGGGGTGTGGCATGGCCAGGGGTGTGGCATGGCCAGGGTGTGGCACAGCCAGGTATGGCACAGCCCGGTTTGGGGCATGGCCAGGGTTGGGACATGGCCAGGGGTGACATGGCCAGGTGTGGCATGGCCAGGGGTGACATGACCAGGGTGTGGCATGGCCAGGTTTGGGGCATGGCCAGGGGTGGGACATGGCCAGGGCTGTGACACGGGCCAGACAGGAGCTGTGAGATCCAGAGGCAGAGGAGGGGAAGGGGAGATGAGTCCAGGATAATCCCTTTTCCCAGGAATTCCCTGCAAGCTGGCACTGCTGATCCCAGCGGAGCAATCTCAGCTCCATCTGCCAAGGATCCTCCCCACTGGAAGTGCAGCGAGCCCAATTCTCTGGGTGGAAATAAATTCTGGAGAAGCCAGAATCCTGTGTGGAAGTGTGGCTGGGGCCCGGGGAATTCCCAGAGAGCAGGGTTCAGCCGCCTCCAGACAAATCTGTGCTGTGTGACATCCACGGGCCTGGGGAACGCCCTCCTTCTCCTTTAAAAATGGATCCAGGGTCGTTTTCCCAGCTTTGATCCAATAACTAGAGACACCCTCTGTGTTTTAGGATAATCCCCAGAAAATCTGGGATAAAGTGGGCGGGGAAGGACATGGAATTGCAGCCAACCACCCCTACTCTGCTTTTTCTCTTTGCATTTGGGGGCCAATCCGGTAAAAGGAAGAGTGAAAGTGTTGCGATATTGGGACACAAGACAGATGATGGACTTCAGACTTGGTTAGTGTGAGAGATTTGATAGTGGGATGACTTGGTAATAGCAAACAGAACTTTGAGGATTAAATCAAGATTGCGAGAAGATTCAATCGGACGGGTTTACCAGAAAAAAAAAGAAAATTGCATCAGACTTCTGCAAGCAAGAGATGTTTAAAATGTATAAGTTTGTTTATGTGATGGTTAACCCAATCATTGTAGAAAAACATTACTAGTCTTCCTAGAATAAGTATATCAGCAGTTGTACCCCACAATAAATCCGGATTCTTTGGCCACCTCAAAGTCTTCCCCGTTTCTCTTCGTGGCCGATATGAAAGCAGTGGGAACGGGGCAGTTTGGGAACGTTTGTGATGGCAGACACAGCTCCGACCTCACCACGTGTGCCCCGGGGCAAGGGGCAACCTGGGCTCCTGTTCCCCTCTGGGAATCCAGGAGATTTTATTTTTTATTATTATAATTTTATTGTTAACCCAGGAGCCTCCAGAGCTGCTGGGATCTCTGTTCCCATCCTGACGGTGGGAAAGGGACTGGGATGGACTGGGATGGACTGGGATGGACTGGGAGGGACGGGGATGGAGTGGGGTGGACTGGGAGGGACTGGGATTGACTGGGTGGACTGGGATGGACTGGGGTGGACTGGGGTGGACTGGGAGGCACTGGGAGGGACTGGGATGGACTGGGGTGGACTGGGATGGACTGGGTGGACTGGGGGGGACTGGGATGGACTGGGAGGGACTGGGATGGACTGGGGTGGACTGGGATGGACTGGGGGGGACTGGGATGGACTGGGATGGACTGGGATGGACTGGGAGGGACTGGGAGGGACTGGGATGGACTGGGATGGATTTCCCACCATGAAAGCTCATGTTCCCCCCTCGGAATCCAGGAGATTTTATTCCAGGAGCCTCCAGAGCTGCTGGGATCTCTGTTCCCATCCTGACAGTGGGAAAGGGACTGGCATGGACTGGGATGGACTGGGATGGACTGGGATGGACTGGGAGGGACTGGGGTGGACTGGGAGGGACTGGGATGGACTGGGATGGACTGGAGGGGACTGGGGTGGACTGGGAGGGACTGGGATGGACTGGGAGGGACTGGGGTGGACTGGGAGGGACTGGGATGGACTGGGATGGACTGGAGGGGACTGGGGTGGACTGGGAGGGACTGGGGTGGACTGGGAGGGACTGGGCTGCTGGCTGGGAGGACAGGCCTTGCCTAAGCTCATGGTAAGGAGGTGCCCATCCTTAAATATCATCCCTTCCTTTTTTAACAGAGAATATTGGGAATGTTCTTTGTATTTTATTGGATCTTAACACAGCAGCCATCCAGAGCCTTCCAAGAGCCTGGAGCTGCCAGTCAAACTCTTCCACGAGATTTTTCTCCTTCCCCTTTTGAACCTGGACTTTCCATGGAGTCGTGGAAGTGGTGTCTGAGGCATTTGAGGTGCTGTCCCCTGCTGGGACATTCAGGTGGATCTCTGTGCACTAAGTGATACTGGCGAGTTATGCAACAAGAATCTGGTGCTCAAAACTAGCATTTTAATTCTGAAATGAGATTTAAAACTCCATGTGAATTATTGACAATGCAAACATCTTTCGGGATTTTTGTCTTTTCTACTTTTTTTTTTTTTTTTTCAATTGTTTGTTCTCAAATTCATGCCAAGCCTCGTTCTCTTAAATAAAATTACAATTCTGGCCACACCACCCCTTTCTCCTGAGTCTGAGCAGGGGGCTGGTGGCCTCAAGCAGTGCTGGTTTGTGCTGCTGAGCTGGGTCAGGAATATTTGGGAATTGGATGGGAGACCTCCAGGGCACTTCCCAGAGTGCGTTGGGTTCAGTAAATGCTGCTGTAAATCCCATTTATTGCAGCCACCAAGAGCAGGCCTCTGTTAGAGAATCGGGGAATGTTTGGGGTTGGGAGAGACCTCCAGCATCCTCTCATCCAGGCATTCCCCCAGCACGTTGTGTTGGCTCCTGTACAAGTGGAAATGTGCTCGGGAATCCACAGCCGGAGGTTGCCCAGAGCCTTGGGAAGGGGAAAGCCGTGGCACGAGCAGGCCAAAGCAGTGAACTCGTTAAATGCACACCTCACACTCCAATTAAATCAAGACTTTGGGGGTTCCTGGGAGTGCAGCGATGTCTTGGAGAGATGTGCTCTGACCATGGGCTCAGGAATAGCCCTGCAAACAGGAGGAGCTGGGATCCACCCAGTTCAGCACAAAGAGAGTCAGGAGCTCCTGGAGGCCAAACTGGGTCTCCTCAACGTCCCAAATTATTGGTGCCGTGGGACCCTGGGCCTTCTCCCCGTCTGGGAATCCCCTGGGAAGGGCATGGGCTCAGCTGAGGAAAAACCCCATTTTTGGGGGTATTTTTGGGGCCCCTCTCACACCCAGAACCATTTTTAGACAGTTTTGAATCACAAGTGGGGGCTTGTCACAGCTTATTTGGTCTCGTGCCTTGTATCTCTTGGTGTGAGATTTGTGGGATCATGGACACCTTCCCTATCCAGACCCTGTCCAGCACTTCCAGGGATCCAGGGCAGCCACAGCTGCTCTGGGAATTCCATCCCAGCCCCTCCCCACCCTCCCAGCCAGGAATTCCTTCCCAAAATCCCATCCAAACCAGCACATGGAATCCTGGATTGATTTGGGTTGGAGGAGACCCCAAAGCTCAGCTGGTCCCACCGCGGGTCCCACTCCTCCCGCTGTCCCAGGCTGCTCCAAGCCCCGTCCAGCCTGGCCTTGGACACTCCAGGGCTCCAGGGGCAGCCACAGCTGCTCTGGGAATTCCATCCCAGCCCCTCCCCACCCTCATTCCTTCCCATTTTCCCCCCGGGCTGGTCTCAGAGCTCTTCTCCCACCTGAATTATTCATCCTTCACAGCCATTTCTTTGCTTGTTGATTTGTTTGGGACAAAACCGAACAAGCTCTGCTGCGGTGAGTGAAATAAAACCAGGCTCACTGCAGGCTGATTTCATGCACTGTTGAAATATTCCCTCAAATCTTCAGCCTCTCGGGCCCCCAGCAGCACCAGCACAGCAGAGTTTTCCTCTCCAGGCTGTTCCCAGCCTCCTTCCTGACCCTCTGGTGCTGAAATTCAGCCGAGGAAGCAGCAAAGGTGGGGCAGGGGGAAGGAGAAAAGCCACATTTCTGCCGGCAGTGTCACTTCTGGGGGCGTTGGCACCGCTCTGAGCTGGGACTCAGGGCTAAACCCCACTCGCAGTCTCACTAGGGAGCCTCTGGGGTTCCCTCTCTGCTGGCAGGGCAGATTCTTATCACCCATCCCTGCAGAGCTGCTTTATCCTCCTGCCGCCTCATCCACGCAAAGCCTCACCTGGGCACAGGTGAGCTCCCAAACCCAGCAGCTCATCCGGCTCAGGAGAAGCTGGAGCACTTTTTTTTTTTTTGGTCACAAGAATCAGCCTTAAGGCTCAGGGCCTGTTGTCAGAGGAGAGCAGATGCTCCGGGGGCTTTCCTGAGCCCCCTCTCCACCCACCAGGACCCACCACCCGCAGAGGGAAGAATTCCCTCCCAAATCCCACCCAACCCTGCCCGCCTTCATTTTTAAACCATTTATTTGTGTGCTATCAGAGCATTTTCCTCTGTTGGGATTGTGCCAGGCTGGTTCCAAAGCATCAGGGGAAAAAAGGAAATCTTTGGTTCTGCTGCTTGAATTCTGTTCCTGATGGCTGATGTTGGCTCTTGGCAGAGAGGATTGATTTTATTTCCATTTCAATCTGGACGGGCAGGGAGAGGCCCCAGTCACGAGGAAAAGCCTCTGAGCTGGTTGGATTCTGGGACTTGATCAAAACCAAGATTAAACCTGAGGGGTGTGGATGCTCCTGCTAGAATTCTCGCAGCGCTTTTTGGGAGAAATCTCCTTGAAGGGATAAAACTGCTCCAAAGAGCCGCTGATTTTAGAAGATCTTCACATTGTGTGGAATGCGGGATTTTTAGATTGGCCTCTTGTTTCCAGGACAGTGTGGGAGCACAGCCCTGGGTTATTTGACCATGCCCAGTTTTGGGGATTCAGGATTGGGTTTTAGAGCTGCCAGTGGGATTTGACAAATTCTACTCCTGTATTGTGTAACTAAAAATATATTTATAGTATATTATTATAGTTATTCTATTATTATTATCTTCTTAATAATCATACTTTATTATTATTATTATTATTATTGTAGTAACATTATTAATAGTAATATTAATATTAATATTAACATTATTATAGTAGAATATTATATCTATTTCTAGTATATTTTCATCTGACATGAGGTGGAGCTTGGCATCTTAGGGAGATTTTGTGTCTTGATTTATCCATTTGCTCTATGTTAGATATATTGACATACATAAAATAGATATCCACATGTAAAAATATATTGATATCTATTAAATATTTATAGATATAATAAAGATTAATACATGTATTGATATATAAAAATCTGTATTGATATATAAACTGATATTGATATGTGTATTTATATATATACACATGGATCGATAGCTATTGAAATAGATATGTGGTATTTGTTAGATAAATTTAACTTGAAAAGTTAGATATATTTATAGGTTTATAAACTCAGTCTGGAATTAGAGTTTGAATCCTCAGCTGATTTCTCCTTTACCCCCAAACTCCCTGAGCTATTCCTTTATTTACAAGGTTAATAAATGCCCTATTTTTCCCCCCCCTTTATCCTCTCTCAACTCTGTCATTTCACTCTTTGATTTTTCATTTTTTTTTTTTAAACTCTTTACCCAAAATTCTTCCAACAGTGACCTGTTCTTAAAAATCAAAACGCAATTAAAATAATAGCTCCTCATCACCGTCCTCCTCTCCATGCCGTGAGTCCAGCCCCTTTCCCTCCCGGAGCAGCATCTCTGCCGAGTTCCCAGCGGGATCGAACCCAGGGATGCTGCTGGGGTAAAACGTGGAAAATCCTCTGCTGCTCCAGCCCCGGGTGGGTAAAACCCTGCTGGGAGCGTTGGCATTTCTCCAAACCGGGCCCAAAACTCTGACATTCCTTGGTTTGTGCCGAATTCCAGGCTTTATTCCAGGAATAAATGTTTGGAAACGGCAGCAACCCAGCGTGGATTTGTGTTGGGCCAACACTTCACCCAAAATATCTCTCGGAATGCTCAGTTTAGAACAATTAGACAGCAGGAACAGACCTGATTATTTATTTTTTCATCCCTTGAAGTGCAGAGAAGCTGCTTGGGGTTATTTTAGGCTTTTCTTCGTGCACGGGGCAGCCCTGCTGAGCATCTCTGCTGCTGGAAGCACACAGAGCAGATTCTGGGGCTTGGGACACTTTGTCACCTTGGAAAGAAATGCCTTTCCCTTGGGGGGATTGTGCAATGTGCATCCGTGGAATAATATTCTAATTAGAAAATAATTGCAAGGAGATACTCTTGACGCTGGAAGTCCGGGAGAATAAAAAGGAGTTTGGGTTAATGTGACAGAGCACTTTCAATGCCTGCAAGCGGGTGGAAACAATAAAGAACTTCAGGGATTTTAATCTTGTTTGTCAAGTAATTTATCACAGTTGTTTTCATAAATCTCAGAGATAATCAGCATCCGTGGCAAATGGAACCGGATTAAACATGAGCTGCTGGGTTGTTCTGTTCAGCTGGGTCCTGTCGCACAACGTGTCAGGATTTTCCTGGGACACATCCGCAGAGCAACATCTCAGACACTGAGGAGGGGATTGGGAAGATTGAATTCCATCTCAGAATTCCAGGGACAGCAGGTTTGCAATGCCTCTGCTCCCTCCCGGGCAGCTGAATCCTGGACCGAGCCCCCGCCAGGGTGGGGAGTGAGGCCAGCAGGAGCTTCTCAAGCCTTGTGGATGGAGGTGATCCCAGTTCAGGGAGTCCTTGCAGAGCAATTCCTGCCTTTCCGCAGGGATTCCGTGGTTTTAGAGACCATTCCATTATATCAGAGACCTCGTGGCTCTGCACAACTCCCAGGGCAGCCGGGGGGGTCGGGCTCTGCTCCAGGGAACAGGGACAGGAGGAGAGGGAACAGCCTCAGGCTGGGCCAGGGCAGGCTCAGGGTGGACACCAGCAGGAATTTCCCCATGGGAAGGGTGCTCAGGCCTTGGAACTGCCTGGGGAGGGTTGGAATGCCTGGAGGTGTCCCAGGAACTCCTGGAGGTGGCACTCGGTGCTCTGGGCTGAGGACAAGGTGGGCATCGGGCACAGCTTGGACTCAGCAATCCCAGAGATCCTTTCCAACCTCAAAGATTCTGGGATGGATTCAACAGTGCTCAGGAAATTTCTGATTTTGCTTGAACTTTTTGCCTGGAAATGTTTTTTTTTTTTTTTTTTTCCCTGGAAATTGTCGCCCTTTTCACTAATTCAAGGAGGATCTGGGGGAACTGCACTTTGGATTTGAAGATTTTGGAGCAAAACCTTCCATGGCTTGTCAATACCATCCACGGGAGCCTCCATCTCTGGACAGCCATGGGAATGTGGCACTTGGGGACACAGCTCAGTGTGGCCTTGGCAGTGCTGGGGGACGGCTGCACTCGATCATCTCAGAGGGCTTGGCCAACCTCAACAGCTCCACGGCCAAACAGGCATTTGGGATACGGACAGCAGAAGTGCCACCTCCTGGTGCTTGTGGGCCCCCCAGGTGGGATTTGTGGCACCACAACCCCCTCCAACAGCGTGTGGGACCCGGGCTGAACACCTGGATCAGGTACAAACACCTCTGAGTGAGTTAAAAGTGGCAGGGATGGCTTCAAAGCAGCCCCTGAGGGACAGGCTGCTCTCCCCGGAATCGGGCTCACGATTGGATCTGGGGAAGCAGCCGTGCTTGGCCGGAGCTGGAGATCTGTCTCTATTAGAGCTCAGCTCAGGGTGCCTTTGGCTCCTGCAGCAGCTGTATTTTATCACTTGAAAACGCTGGGTAATGCTGCATCAATAAATCCTGAATTAAGGAAATCTGCAAAGGAGCAACAGCCTTATCTTAATTAAGCAAAATCTATGGCTCCTGCCACAGCCCGGACCAGGAGCCAGTCAGCCTTGGAACAGGCATTTTTTCTGCTCTTTGATACTCCTTTTGGGGTTTTTTTTACCCCAGGATTTGGGGTTGGGGACAGAAAAGCACGTGGCCTAGAAGTACTGTGACAGAAGGGGAGAGAGATGAAGGTACTTGATAAAGAGTTTTTCATGTGGTCTCTCCACTTTTAGCCCCTTTGAAGTAGAAATTGTCCCTCAAGATCCAACCCTGTGCCTTCCATCCTCCTCCCAGACCAGGGCTGGCAGCCTGAAGCTAAAACAGATCAGCTCCTTGGCTGAGCTGCCAAGTTTCCCGGAGAACTTTAAGTGACTTGGGTGAAATGGATCTGTTTTCCTACAGATTCTTTTTTTTTTTTTTTATTTCAGGCTTGGTTTTGTTTTCCTGACCCAAAAAAATCCCACAGCTGTCCGGTACTGTGTGAAGCTGGAGTGTAAAGGAGGGATAACAACTTCCCTGGAAAGGAGGGATAAACATTTTCTCTACTCCGGCCCTTGCTGTGTCCCTTGGGATACCTGGACTGCGCCTAAAACACCGGGATCATCCTGTCTGAGCTCGGTGTTTGCCAAGCTGATCACAGAATCAAGGAACTATGGAATGGTTTGGGTGGGAAGGGACCTTAAATCCCATCTAGTCCCACCTCTGCCATGGCAGGGACACCTCCCACTGTCCCAGGTTGCTCCAAGCCCCAGAGTCCAACCTGGCCTTGGGCACTGATGTTACTCTGCCTCTCCGAAACGTGAAGAGATGCATTTTCAGAGGATTTATCCTTTGTTTTTGTACAGATGGTATCACATTGTTTGGAGGCCACCACAGATGAGCTGTGATGAAAATTCTCCCTTACCGGTGATTTCCAGCTCGGTTCTTTTCCTTTTAAATGTTTATTCAGTCAACAAGAAAGGAACCGTGGGGCTTTTTCATTTTAATTTACAAACCTCGCTGGCTCTCTGCTGTTGCCATTTAAAAGGGAGTTATGGCCAGAAAAATGATGTGATGAAAAATAAATGACCTGGGGCGCTCCATAAATTTCACCTGCTCCCTCCAAGACTCCCCCGATCGAATCCGCTCCGCTTGCAGACCCAAAAGGTGCCCCTGCAGATTGGCAGGACTGTGAAATCCATTGGAAACCGTTCTTCCAGGCTTTCTCTGGAGCTCTGCTGTGCCTGGGCTCCTGCGGGCAGGGCCAGCAGGGCTGGACCTGAGCACTGATGAACCACAGCCTTCCCATCATTTTTCCAGCAGCAACAGCATCAGACACCTTTGAGAAGGGCACGGGAGGCTTCTCAAAAAGAGTCGGAGTGGTACCTTTTGATGGATGTCGTCTTGAACAGCTGGAAGTGTTTCTGTCCTGGTTTTCCATCTCCATTGGGTTTTACTCCCAGCGGCCCAGGCTTAATTTTACCCCCCCAAAAAAAAGTGAATTGAAAGCTGCCCACGATCCTGTCCCACAGGTTTTGTGTTCCTGAGAACAAAAACGACTTTAGTTAAACAGAACCAGTGCCCTGCAAGCCCCAGCGGCTCTGAAAGAGCTGCCAAAGGGCTCTGCTGGGCAGGAGCTGGGGATGCAGCTGGGGCAGCCCAAAGCCTGGGTGTGAGTGCTGAGACAGAGCTGGAATTGTCTGTTCCCATCCTTCCCTTATCCTGCCCAGCCCCAGCTCTGCAGGGATGTGTCCCTGGGATTCCTTTCCCTGCTGCTGTTACAGTAAGGTGGAGAAAAATTATTTAAAAAGGCCTCATGAAATCAGGCCTGCTCTGTTAGATCAGTGGCTGGCCTTGACAAGCTAACACTCTGCAAGTTCCCATGTGCCCTGGGCTGCAAGATGTGGCTGGGGGTGTGTGTTCTGTTCCCATCTGTCAGAGGTGGGGCAGGTATTTCTCTTCACTGGGCAGTTTTTTCTTTATCTCTCCCACAGCCAATCCTCCCTCCAGGAGATCTCTGCTGTTCATGGCCACTGAGTGTCCCTGCATGGCTGAGAAAATTCCATCATCCCATGGGGAGAGGCTCTGCCCAGGGGAGCAGCCAAGCATTCCTACCTGGATACAATCTGAGGCTTTGGGACACCACAGCAGCCTGTGCCCACTGCATTCCCAGAGGAGCAGCTTTCTGCCCCACTGCATTCCCAGAGGAGCAGCTTTCTGCCCCACTGCATTCCCAGAGGAGCAGCTTTCTGCCCCACTGCATTCCCAGAGGAGCAGCTTTCTGCCCCACTGCATTCCCAGAGGAGCAGCTTTCTGCCCCACTGCATTCCCAGAGGAGCAGCTTTCTGCCCCACTGCATTCCCAGAGGAGCAGCTTTCTGCCCCTCTGCATTCCCAGAGGGAGCCCGGGCCCATCTCCAGCAGCCCTGGAGCTCCAGAGGAAAACTCCAGCCTTGTCCAGGATCCTGCTCCAGCAGAAGCACAGCTGGCACTGCAGGAGGGCTGAGCCCCCATGGAATGGCACTGCTGCCACCACCCTGACCCACAGCGTGCCAGGGCCTGCTCTCACTCTGCCAGGAGTTTGTTTTCTTTCTTGTACTATTGCATTTCTATTTTAAAAATTTTCCTAGTAAAGAACTGTTATTCCTACTCCCATATCTTTGCCTGAGAGCCCCTTAATTTCAAATTTATAACAATTTGGAGGGAGGGGGTTTACATTTTCTGTTTAAGGGGAGGCTCCTGCTTTCCTTAACAGACACCTGCCTTTTCAAACCAAGACACCGTATGAAAGCAATCCTGGTGTGAGCAGTTCGTTAACATAACAATCTATTCCTGGGTAAAAAAACAACTATCACAAACATTAAATAAACATTAAATACACATTAAATCTATCCCATGAGAACCAGTGAATAAAATATGTAAACAATTGAAAAGCAGAGAAATTTGATGGACAATTGAAATACCCTTTACTAACCATAAATTAATTGGCAAGAAAGCTACCAACCAATTGGTTATTTGAGGTGAATTCCTGGCCTTCTCCCAGGGTAGCTGTTCCTGTGTCCCTGGACACACTCCAGGCTCCTTGGGTGGGGAGATTTAAAGTCAGCAGAAGCGCTGGGAGGCTCTGGCGGAGTCGGACTCGGGGCAGAAGGAGCCTCCTCTGTGCCTGTGGAGTCACACACGAGGTCTGTAAAACTGTACAAAAAGGAGTTGTGTGAATAAAGAGGCTTTTTCCACCATGAAGGAAATGGAGTCCTGCGTGATTTATTCCTTTTCCTGCTGCCACCTGTGTTTGACTCCGGGTGGCTCCTGGCAGGACCCCTGCAGGCACTGCCCTGCTGACCACGCCGGGGCAGCCGGACACAGCCACGTCTGCCACGGCCAGAGCCACCCGTGCGCTGCTTCGGGGCCACGCCACAGAGGGACGCAGAGCCTGGCCAGGTTTGCCCTCTTCTGGGGGGATTTGACCTTTTTTTATTCCTCGGACTGGGTTTTTTGATGGCAGAGTTAAAGGGAAGAAGCAGCTGCGGTGAAGGAGAATGCACGGAGAGGCGTGGGGGTGATGGAGCTGTGGGTGACCTGAATCACCCTGGAGCCCTGGAATGCTTTGGGTGGGAAGGGACCTAAAATCCTATCCAGTCACCCCCCCCTGCCATGGGCAGGGACATCTCCCACTATCCCAGGCTGCTCCAGCCTGGCCTTGGACACTTCCAGGGGCAGCCACAGCTGCTCTGGGAATTCCATCCCAGCCCCTCCCCACCCTCACAGCCAGGAATTCCCAGTTCCCAATATCCCATCCAGCCCTGCCCTCTGGCAGTTGGAAGCCATTCCCTGTGTCCTGTCCCTCCATCCCTTGTCCCCAGTCCCTCTCCAGCTCTCCTGGAGCCCCTTCAGGCCCTGCCAGGGGCTCTGAGGTGTCCCTGGGGCCTTCCCTTCTCCAGGTGAACCACCCCAGCTTTCCCAGCCTGTGTCCAGAGGGGCTCCAGCCCTCAGAGCATCTCCGTGGCCTCCTCTGGACTTGCTCCAACAGATCCCTGTCCACTGGATGTCTGGAGCCCTAAATAAATAGTCCAAGGGTCCATTTTTCCCAGCTAGGAAGAGGGATGTGGCTGGGAAGCCCCCAAAAACTGAGCGTTGCTGCTTTCAATGAGCTGAGTGGCCACTGCTTCACTTCCTTTAATACCCAAAAACCTCCCCTGTGCTTCCCCTTCTGCCCCCTCAAACCATCTTCCCATTTGGGGTGGATTTACTGGCTGTTCTTTATTCCAGAAAGAACCTGGTCGTGGCTTCCAGCTGGGAGGTCCAGATCGAGCAGGAGAGGGGCGATGCCAGACAGACCCAAGGACACAAAACCCACCCAAGGGACAGGAGAAGCCAAATTATTTTTTCCAGAGCATACCTGGAAGGGTCTCACAAGCTGCCAGAGCTCAGCTGGAGGGGACCAGAACAGCTTCGCTTTTCTCCCTCTTTTATTTTTCATTCTATTTTGGAGTGTGAGGACAAAGTGGATCCCCCAGCCTGGCTGCTCCTCCTCCTCCTCCTCCTCCCCACAACAAACCAATATTGACAATCAGGTCAGGGCACCTTAAATGTTTGGGAGAAGTGTTTTTGTCCCTTTCCCGAGCCTGTCTGCTGGCATTACACCGAGGAACAGGAACGCTCCTGCTCTGCTCATGCGTTAAGGATGGATCGCTCTATTTTCTTCCCAAATAACAGAGGAAAGGGAAGCAGCTGTGACAACTTAAGCATTGAGGAATCATAAATCATCCTCCCTTTCCCTTGTCCCCCCACATATCACGAAAAATAAATGTGGAGCCCTTTCGGAGATGTTTTTTTTTACACTTTTCATTTAGAGGTTTGAACTCTGGGGTTTGGAAATAGGGTTTTTTTTTTAATAAATAAGCAGTGCAATTAAAATGGCAAGGGGGTAACACTCGAGAAGGCTTAGAAATGAAATAGTGCCACAGTCCTGGTGTTCCACAATGTCCACGAGAATCCCCTCAATTTCTGATGGAAGTGGTGGTAATATGATTTCAGCTGACAAACATACCCGGTTTTACAAAAACTGCTGTTGTTTAATAGTTGGGGGCAAAAATAACTTTTTTTTTTTTTTTTTGTTTGACTGATTCTGCTCTCGGGTTGTGGATGCTCTGCGTTAATTAATATTGAAGCCACATCACCTGAAAGCTCCTCTATTCCATATTTCTCCTAATTTCTTCCTTTTTTTCCTTCATCTTGTGAACCTAAGGGATATCCTTGGCCACAGGAATTTTCTTAATATCGATTTCAGAGCTCGCTCCTGCAGCAGCCTCTCCTCGTGGCTCAGCTCCCATTACTCTGCATGGCTGCTTTTCCTGGGCGAGGCCATTTACTTTTATTTGCCTTGGGGAAAACCCATTTCTGGCATGTCCCAGGAAAAACTCCTGGACTCCTTCTTGCTGCTTCAAACACTCTGGCTCAGAGAACACCTTGTCTGAGCCTCCACAGGATTTCAGCCTTTACCCCGCCCAAATTTCAAGATATTCAAGCAATAAATGTTAATTCTTTTATTTTGGCCTCTTTGGGGACTGTCGGAGCATACAAGTGCCTCACTGGATGCATCCTTTTCCCCAAACCTTGGGATTTAACCCTCTTATCATTTGCCTTATCACTGCAGAACAGGAGGAAAACACCTCTGTACTTTGCAGAGGTTTCTAACCTTCCCTCTTTAAGGTTAATCAGGCCCATTAGCAGAAGTTAATTAAAGTAATTAGGTCGGTTAGCAGACTCTCCTTGGCCTTTGCTGAAGCTGGGAATGCGAGGCCCACCGTAAATGCCTGAGATTAATGGCAGCGTTGCGCCGTAGTTTATCCCTTGTTTTCGGGAGAGGTGATCGGAGATTGATGCTCTCTCGGCTGATTTTATCATAAATATTGTAAATCGCCCCAGCCTGTCCTTTGCTGCCTGACTTGGCGCATTAAACTTTTATCCTCCCCATGCAGCCTCTGTCGGAGACAGCCGCTGCCCTGAAGGATCCGCTGGTGAAAATAGCAGGATTTGTTTCTCCCCCGGGGGAATCCCATTGTGCCGGGGCCGGGGAAGATGTTTAAAGATCTTCTGTGCCATTGCTTCTGTTTAGTCGCGCGGCTTGTCCTGAGCCATTGCGACATCCCCTTCTCCTGAGCTGTTGTGTTTTGGCTAGCAGCGATTTTCTCGTTCCTCGGCCCTGACATCACTGACAGCCACACTGGATACACTTCACCTCCAATCTCGTCTCGCACCACGGGAAAAAGCCGCTTTTTCCTTCATGTTTTTGTTTTTTTTTTTTTTTTCTTTTTTCCTTTTGACGATTTCCCACCTGCTGTTCCCATCTCCAGCGGGGCAGGAGGACAGGGAATCTTCCCTCTCCACCCCTTCCCTCCCATCTCCTCTCTAATGGCTTTTCTCCTGGTGAGACCTGGAAATTTCTCCCACCTCTGGGATGTTTTCAAGCTGAGAGAGAGAGAGTCGATTTAGAGGGATATGGGGAGGAATGGAAGTGTGGCAAGTTGGGAATTGCAGAGTGCGAGGAGGATGGAGAGCGGAGGGACAGGACAAGGGGGAATGGCCTTAAGGTTTAAATGGGATTTGGGGAAGGAATTCCTGGCTGGGAGGGACATGGGGAGGAATGGAAGTGTGAAAAGTTGGGAATTGCAGAGTGCGAGGAGGATGGAGAACGTTCCACAAGGAATGGGGGGACAGGACAAGCTGGAGGAGGGAAGGTTTAAATGGGATTTTGGGAAGGAATTCCTGGCTGGGAGGGATATGGGGAGGGGCTGGGAAGGAATTCCCAGAGCAGCTGTGGCTGCCCCTGGATCCCTGGAATGTCCAGGCTGGATCACCTGGAAGGTTCCCTGCCCATGGCGAGGCGTGGAATGGGGTAAACCTTAAAGTCCCTTCCCAAACATTCCACGATTCCCTCCCTCATTAACTCCTGGACTCTGCCTGGCACTGGCGGTGGGATTATGCCAGAGTTTATTTTATCCCAAGGGGGAAAATTTTGCCCCCAGCCTGGGTTTTCTGCGCTGGGTCAGGACACCGGCACAGCACCGGGGAGCCTCTTTGCCACCTGCGTCGTATCACAGCTTTACTTTGCACATAAATCTAAATATAAACATAAAATATAAATATCCTGAGATGTAAATTTATTTCTCTTTCTATATAAATGTATCTCTCCTTATATAAAAGTATACGCTTCCTTATATATAAATATATACCTCCCTGTATACAAATATTTGTCTCCTTATATATAAATATTTTTTCCTTCTATATAAATATATATCTCCTTATATATAAATATATCACATATAAATATATATCCTTATATATAAATATATCTGTCCTATATATAAATATTTGTCTTCTTATATATAAATATATCACACATAAATATATATCCTTATATATAAATAGTTTTCTCCTCCTAGATAAATATTTGTCTCCTAATATATAAACATGTATCTCATATATCAATATATCACATATAAATATATCCTTATATATAAATCTATACCTCCTTATATATAAATATTTTTCTCCTTCTATATAAATACGTATCTCCTTATCACAAATATTTGTCTCCTTATATATAAATATTTGTCTCCTAATAGATAAATATGTATCTCCTTATATATAAACATATCACATAAAAAGACATTATCCATATATATAAATCTATATTTATATATATAATTATAAATGTTCTTATGTATAAGTGCTGCTTTAACACCATAATGTCTATGAGTGCAGCTCGTGGCCCCCTGAATAGATGTATTTTGACTTTTTTTCCTATTTTTCCATCATTTTCTTTTAACGCCCAATAAATACTGGAGGGTTTTGGAATTTGCATCTCACTTCCAGCAGAGTCTGTCCCAAACACTCACGTTGGTGTTTTCAGACAATCACTCCTTGATTCCCTAAAAAAATTCCATTTTTTTAGTGCCTGAACAGAGATTTTTTTTTTTCCCCCCATTTGCTTGTCCCGTCCACAAAAGTGTCACTTTAGGGTGAGAGGGGATTTCAAAACCGCTGAAAATTTGGTGGAAGATGTGGAAAACACCAAAAAAAAAAAAAAAAAAAGATTCCTGATATTAAAAGAGTTGCTGGAAGTGAAATGGAAAAAGATGCCAAGGAGAAAAAAAGGCACCAGACTCAGAATAATCTCTTCCTAAAGGAGAAAGGAAATGCACAAATACAAGAATAAAAAATATCCTACGAATGTGCTACAGGGTTAACAAATATCCTACAAATATCCTACATAGTTAACAAATGACCTACAAAATCCAGTAAAAAATATCCTACAAACACACTACAGGATTAACAAATATCCTGCAAATGCACTACAGAGTTAATAAATATCCTATAAATATCACATAACAAATATCCTGCAAATACACTACAGAGTTAATAAATATCCTATAAATATCTCATAACAAATATCCTGCAAATACACTACAGAGTTAATAAATATCCTATAAATATCACATAACAAATATCCTGCAAATACACTACAGAGTTAATAAATATCCTATAAATATCTCATAACAAATATCCTGCAAATACACTACAGAGTTAATAAATATCCTATAAATATCTCATAACAAATATCCTACAAATAGGCTACAGGGTTAACAAATACCCTATAAACATCTCTTAGCAAATACCCAACAAATATCCTACAAATACCCACTAAAAATATCCTACAAATACACTAGAAGGATAACAAAGATCCTACAAATATGCAGTAACAAATACCCTATAAATACACTTCAGGGATTACAAATATCCCACAAAAATCCAGTAACAAATGCCCTACAAATTCATTCCAGGGTTAACAAATATCCTACAAATATCCACTAAAAATGCCCTATAAATAGACTACAAGGTTAAAAAATATCCTACAAATACACTACAGGGTTAACAAATATCCTATAAATATCCCGTAACAAATATCCTACAAATATACTACAGAGTTAACAAATGTCCTACAAAAATCCAGTAAAAAATATCCTACAAATACACTACAAGGTTTACAAATATCCTGCAAATACACTACAGGGATAGCAAATATCCCACAAATATCTAGTAACAAATATCCTACAAATAGGCTACAGGGTTAACAAATACCCTATAAATAAATAGCAAATATCCAACAAATACCCTGCAAAGTTTACAAATATCCACTAAAAATATCCTACAAATACACTACAGGGATAACAAATATCCCATAAATATCCAGTAACAAATATCCTGTAAATAAACTACAGGTTTAACAAATATCCTATAAATAGCCCATAACAAATAACCAACAAATATCCTACAAAGTTTACAAATATCCACTAAAATATCCACTAAAATATCCTACAAATACACTAGAAGGATAACAAAGATCCTACAAAAATCCAGTAAGAAATATCCCATAAATACACTACAGGGATTACAAACACCCTACAAATATCTAGTTACAAATACCCTACAAATATGCTACAGGGTTAACAAATATCCTATAAATATCCCATAACAAATAACCAACAAATATCCTACAAAGTTAACAAATATCCTACAAATATCCACTAAAAATATCCTACAAATACACTAGAAGGGTAACAAATATCCTACAAATAGGCTACAGGGTTAACAAATATCCTATAAATATCCCACAAGAAATATTGTGCAAATATACTACAAATGTTCTAAAAATGTTCTAAAATGTTCTAAAAGGATAAAAGATATCCTAAAAGAATCCAGTGACAAATACCCTACAAATACACCACAAGGTGAACAAATATCCCATAAATATCCCCTAACAAATATCCTACAAATACAATACAGGGATAACAATTATCCTACAAAAATCCAGTAAGAAATATCCCATAAATACACTACAGGGATTACAAATACCCTACAAATATCTAGTTACAAATACCCTACAAATAGGCCGCAGGGTTAACAATTATCCTATAAATATCCCATAACAAATAACCAACAAATATCCTACAAAGTTAACAAATATCCTACAAATATCCACTAAAAATATCCTACAAATACACTAGAAGGGTAACAAATATCCTACAAATAGGCTACAGGGTTAACAAATATCCTATAAATATCCCACAAGAAATATTGTGCAAATATACTACAAATGTTCTAAAAATGTTCTAAAATGTTCTAAAAGGATAAAAGATATCCTAAAAAATTCCAGTGACAAATACCCTACAAATACACCACAAGGTGAACAAATTTCCCATAAATATCCCCTAACAAATATCCTACAAATACAATACAGGGATAACAATTATCCTACAAAAATCCAGTAAGAAATATCCCATAAATACACTACAGGGATTACAAATACCCTACAAATATCTAGTTACAAATACCCTACAAATAGGCTGCAGGGTTAACAAATATCCTATAAATATCCCGTAACAAATATCCTACAAAGTTAACAAACGTCCTACAAAAATCCACGAAAAAGATCCTATAAATATACTACAAGGAAAACAAATCTCCTACAAATATCCGACAAGTTTAACAAGTATCCTATGAATACACTAGAAGGGTAACAAAGATCCTACAAATATCCTACAAATATATTGCAAGGTTAACAAATATCCTGCAAGTTTAACAAGTATCCTACAAGGATAACAAATATCCTGCAAATATCCAGTAACCCTTGTAGGATAAATGTTCTTGTTAAGTAAATAATTAAAATTATCTCTGGTATAAATCATTAATTTCTTCTGTGCGGCTGCTGTGAGATTTTTTAATTTATATTTAAAGTCTTACCCAAGTCAAGCCTAAGCTGGTTTTTTTCCTGCTTCTTTTATTTTTTTTTTGGACAATGCTTTTTTAATGTGGAAATTTCCAGAAAACATCCAAACTCCTGGAAGTTTTCAGCGCTGACCAAATTTTCCAAATTATTGGCCCCTGTTCTGAGGGAGTTGTGGAATTTTGGGGTTTCAGTCACAGCAAAACCAGGGATACAGGGATATTTTTTTACTGGAAATTTGTAGCATGAGAGGGACAAAAAAGTCACAATTAAAGTCAGTGACAATTACCCTACAAGAATATCCCAAAAGGATATTTGGGGTTGGCTTTAATTGGGATTTTTCCCTTCCTCTCATCTATTTCTGGCTGCCTGGAAGGTTCTGCAGTGTCCCGATGGTTTTTTTTGGAATTTTGCGGAATAGGGTTGGGACAGAAGGACAGGGATGGAGACTTGGGTTTTGCAGGGATAAGTCTAAATCCCGAACAAATCCTGGTCTGGATGAATTCAGTGGAGCATCCATGGGGTGGAGAATCCTCAGGGAATCCTGCCTTGTGTCCCCATGGAGCTTCCATGGGGTGGGGAATCCCCAGGGAATCCTGCCTTGTGTCCCCATGGGATATCCATGGGGTGGAGAATCCCCAGGGAATCCTACCTTGTGTCCCAATGGAGCTTCCATGGGGTGGGGAATCCCCAGGGAATCCTGCCTTGTGTCCCCATGGGATATCCATGGGGTGGGGAATCCCCAGGGAATCCTGCCTTGTGTTCCAATGGGATATCCATGGGGTGGAAACCCCCAGGGAATCCTGCCTTGTGTCCCCATGGGATATCCATGGGGTGGGGAACACCCAGGGAATCCTGCCTTGTGTCCCCATGGAGCTTCCATGGGGTGGAGAACCCCCAGGGAATCCTGCTTGTGTCCCCATGGGATATCCATGGGGTGGGGAACACCCAGGGAATCCTGCCTTGTGTCCCCATGGGATATCCATGGGGTGGAGAATCCCCAGGGAATCCTGCCTTGTGTCCAATGGAGCATCCATGGGGTGGAGAATCCCCAGGGAATCCTGCCTTGTGTCCCAATGGGATATCCATGGGGTGGGGAATCCCCAGGGAATCCTGCCTGTATCCCCATGGAGCTTCCATGGGGTGGAGAACCCCCAGGAATGAAAGTTTGGTGGTGCACGAACCTTTTCCCCTGTGAAAAGCCTCAATTCCCAAGAAATCTCTGATTTGCTTCCATTAATCCCTGCCTTGGAGCCTCTCCTGTCCCACTCCTGCCCCAGGAACATGGGGACACCTTTATCCTGAAACCTCTTCATCCTGGAATTCCTTTTTCCTGGAGAGATTCCATGCCAGGAATGGACAAACATCATCAAAAACCCTCACAGTTTTCCTCACGTATCTGGGCCAGCCTGGATCTTGGGAATGGGACGTGGAAGGCTCTCAGAAGAGGAGCAATCGGGGAATTTGACAGGTGGAGGAATTCAGAGATGTTGCTCCCCGGTTTTGAAATGCTGGCGCTTCCTGCAGGTTTTCCCTTTGCTGCAGCTCGAGCTGTTGAGAGCGCCGAGTTAAGAAGGGATTCCCTGCTTTATTTGTTTATATAAAACAATGCCGAGCTCACGGTGCCCCGGAATGCAAAGCCAGTGGCGCCATTCCCACTTCCAATTGCAGGAGAACCAAAAATAAACGGGGGCGGGGGGGAAAGAAGACCTCGCTCAAGGTCACGTGGAAGAGAGAGAGCTAAACACAGGAATTTGAGTCACCTCTGAATCCTGGAACTGTTTGGGTGGGAAGGGGCTGAAAGCCCATCCCATTCCACCCCCGACATGGGCAGGGACACTTCCCACTGGCCCACGTTGCTCCATCCTGGCCTTGGACACTTCCAGGGATCCTGAGGCGGCCACAGCTCCTCTGGGAATTCCATCCCAGCCCCTCCCCAGCCTCACAGGGGAGAATTTTTTGCCAATATCCCACCTAAACCCAAACTCTCCCAGTTTAAGCTGTTCCCCGTTATCCTGTCATTCCATCCCCCTGTAAAAAATCCAGCTGGACCCTTCCAGTGAATCCTATTTTATCTCCAGAGGAAACTCAACTTGATAAAAGATGTGGAGCCGAGGTGCTCCCACCAGAACCTCTGCATCCATAAAAGAGGTGAAACTTCCCCCAAAACCCTTGGAGCGTTCAGTGCAAGTACCAGGAGCCAAATCCAGGAGGAATAATAACAGAGTCAAGGATAAAGGGACAAAGTGAGTCAATCCAATCATTATGCAGGGATAATATTTCTTACTGTCCAAGGAGAATATTAAGCTGCTGCCTAGCAAGAAGAAAAAAAAAAAAAAAAAAAAAGGGAATAAGCAGAAAAAGTTATTAAGGAATGATAATGGAGGGAAGGGAATATTATGTTGATTCTCCCAACAGTTATGAATGAGTAAAGATACAGTGGCTGTGATAAAAAAATCACATTTCCCTGGAGAGAATGGAAAAAAAACCCAGCCACTGCCAAATCCTGATCATTCTTTCAAATGCTGAGCACAGAAATAACCCCACCTTTTCAAGTTTGCTGCTGATAAGTCCTAATCGGACGCTTTGAGTCATAAAAACATTCCCAGATTTCAATCTGCTTGGAGAGGAGCAATAAATCACCAGGATGGTGCAGACGGCTCCTCCGGCAGCAGTCCTGGAATCACTCATTTGGCACTTAAAAATAAAAGTGAGAACGACAAACCTGCCGTGTGCTCGGTGGTCATAATACCTCAAATATTTATAACGCATCAAACGTTGCTGTGTTACAACAGCCACAGAACGGCGGGAGCGGCAAAGATTCTGGAAGTGGAAAATCAAACGGTCTCTCAGCGCTGGAGGAGGCGATTGGCTGCACCAAAGGGTGAAATCTTTAAAAACAAACAAAAAATCGGGGATTCTTTCAAGTCCCTCCCTCCTCTCAAGGTGCATTTTGCATCTTCCTGCAGCTCCGGGGAGAGCTGGGCCAGGCAGCCTCGAACCAGGGGAGGTTTTACGGTGGAAATTACTGAAAATGAGCTGCCCCGGAATTCTGGGTGGGAGTGGGAGCCACGGGATTCTGGGCAGTGGGAGCCATGGAAATCTGGGCATGGGAGCCATGGAAATCTGGGCAGTGGGAGCCATGGGATTCTGGGCATGGGAGCCATGGAATTCTGGGCAGTGGGAGCCATGGAAATCTGGGCAGTGGGAGTGGGAGCCATGGGATTCTGGGCAGTGGGAGCCATGGAAATCTGGGCATGGGAGCCATGGAAATCTGGGCAGTGGGAGCCATGGAAATCTGGGCATGGGAGCCATGGAATTCTGGGCAGTGGGAGCCATGGAAATCTGGGCAGGGCAGTGGGAGCCATGGAATTCTGGGCAGTGGGAGCCATGGAATTCTGGGCAGTGGGAGCCATGGAATTCTGGGCAGTGGGAGCCATGGAAATCTGGGCATGGGAGCCATGGAAATCTGGGCAGGGGAGCCATAGAATTCTGGGCATGGAAGCAGGAGCCATGAGATTCTGGGCAAGGGAGCCATGGAATTCTGGGCAGTGGGAGCCATGGAATTCTGGGCAGGGGAGCCATGGAATTCTGGGCAGTGGGAGTGGGAGCCACGGGATTCTGGGAAGGGGAGCCATGGAAATCTGGGCATGGGAGCCATGGAATTCTGGGCAGTGGGAGTGGGAGCCATGGAATTCTGGGCAGGAGAGCCATGGAAATCTGGGCATGGGAGCCATGGAATTCTGGGCAGTGGGAGCCATGGAAATCTGGGCAGGGGAACCATGGAATTCTGGGCAGTGGGAGCCATGGAAATCTGGGTATGGGAGCCATGGAATTCTGGGCAGGGGAGCCATGGAATTCTGGGCAGTGGGAGCCATGGAATTCTGGGCAGTGGGAGCCATGGAATTTTTAATTTTCCTAATAAAGGACTGTTATTCCTATTCCCATATCTTTGCCTAAGACCCCCTTAATTTCAAAATTACAGTAATTCGGAGGGAGGGGTTTTACAGTTTCCATTTCAGGCGAGGCTCCTGCCTTCCTTAGCAGACACCTGCCTTTTCAAACCAGGACAGCTGGGATTGACCTTTCCCCCTGCACCTGGTGAGAGATTAAACCACAGCAGATGCTTGGAGCAGAAAGTGGGATCTCACCCAGGCTCAGCTGAGCATCTGGAACGTTTCCTCCCTGCAGCCTGGCTGGGAAGGGAATTTAGGGAGCGATTCCTGCTGCTCCCTTCTGCTGCTTGCCACGGGCTTTTCCAGCCCTTCTGTTGGCTGGATGGGTCTGACAGGGAGAGGCAGGACAGGGGTCTTGGCTCCGTCAGTGGGATCGGAGTGATCCGGGATGACGCTGATGGATGCTGGAATGGCAGCCCTGGACCGCGATGTTCCTGGACCAGTGCACAGCAGAATGAGTTGAGCGCGAGCCAAGCTCTGAGATCTCCGTTCCTCGCTGCCAGTGACCCCGGTTTTCACTTTTTTGGCTACTGTTCGCCATGAAAATCCTGCTTTGGGGATCTTTTGGTGAAGAAGTTGGGGGCAGTTTCCAGACCCAGTCTCCCAGGGACGGATCTCGACGCTGGATGTCTAAATTGGGATTTCACCCTTGCGGTTATCTGGCACATGCAGAAGGTTGTTCTTGCTTTCAGGAATTAAGTAATCCTAAAGGTTAAGCCCATGGGGTGTTCTCAGTCCTGCAAAAATTAATATGGTGACATTTAACTGCTATTAGAAAAAAAAAAAAAAAACTAATTTTTTGCCTTCCCACACCCCTGCCCTCCCCTCCTTTTTTTTTCCCTTGGGAAAGCACATGAGGCGCTTGTTTTGTAGCAGTGGTTGTTTAAAATAAATCCACAGCTCCCACCACTGTCCCTATCCCTGCCTGGGCTAACGCACATGGATTGAGGCTGTCCCTGCTGTCCCAGCCCCCCCAGCACATCCTGACTTTTTACTCAACTCTTCCGTGGGGAACCCTGTCCCAGGAAACAGGAACGGGATCCCCGGCAGATGCCAGTGGGAAATCTCCACTGGGGATGTCACAGTTTGCAGTTTTTCATTAGTCTGGGGATTTTTTTCCCACCAGCTGTGCATTGTGCTGTACCCTTGGGTTGGCCTGGTGGAGGAAAAGTAGACTGGAGCCATGGGTTTGTTGCGTTTCCTGAAGTGTAGGGTGGGATATAATCCAGGCCGGGTTTGGGTGTCCCTACACTGGCATCGTTTTACTCCTCAGAGCTGGCTCTCTACTACCTGTTAATTTGTTGGACAAAAATCACTCTTGACATATTTGCCTTCTAGAAGTATCTTTATTGTATTTATTTACCAATTTAATGCAAGAAATGAGAGACTGATCCTGTTTTGGGGGCTTGGTCCAGTGGAATCTTTTCCCCTTGGGTCTATTGGGCTTTTGATCATGATTTTTCTCCGTTTTCTCCTTTTTTCATCCCATTTTTTTCTCTATTTTCTCTCAACTGAAACCAAGTCCAGCTCTATTAATATCAGTTATCCTTGCTGTAAAAATCGGGCCATTCATCAGAATAAATAACCCATCTCTAAAATGATGATCATAAAAAAGGGCTGAGTTAACGCAAATTTCCCTGCTTTTTTAAGGGAATGACCATCGTTGGACAGCACAAAAACAGATTGATAAATTTTTGTTTCCTGTAGTTTTCTCTTAAGATTAATATTTTTAACTTAAATATTGGGAACACAGAGGCAAGTTACGATCCACTTGTGCAGTTTTGTACAGCCAACAATTTCTCTGGTATCAAAAGCTGATTGATTTTCCATTTAAATTACTCCTAAAGAGTCTCAGTTTATGAAGTCAAGTGGACATAAACAAGCTCCAGATACATAAGGGACAAATTTTGGGACGTGATGGACTTGCTTTGTTTTGTGAAACTCCAGATCAAAGATATGGGGGGAAAATCTGGGAAAAATCCAGCCTAAAAAAAAAAATTTATCAGGATTAATGACCTGATAAAAAAAAGGGGATGAAGATTTGGGATGGATCCCTCCTGAGGGGAGGTACCAGAGTGTTTGCAGTGTCTGTGTCAGCCCCTTCTTGGCAAATCTCTCCATTGCTTTTGTACCCTTTATTATTTCATTTTGAATTGTCACAATTTATTTCATCTGGTTGCCCAAGCGCAGTCCCTGGAGAGCAGCTCCTCCCGGCTCTGATCCGTTCTGTGGTTTGTTTCCTGTTTCCCAAAGCATCTGGGATGCTCAGGGATGTAAAACCAGGGATCCTTCAGCCCAAATCTTCCGCGCCATTTGCTGGAGACGTCGCCACGGCCTGATGGCAGCTACAGGGTGGAGTGGCCCTAAAAAAGCCCTTTTTTGTCAGGATGGAGTGGCCCTAAAAAGTCCTTTTTTGACTGCATGGAGGAGCCTAAAAAGCCCTTTTTTGACTGCATGGAGGAGCCCTAAAAAGCCTTTTTTTGACAGGATGGAGTGGTCCTAATAAAGTCCTTTTTTGACTGGATGGAGTGGCCCTTAAAAAGCCCTTTTTTGTCAGGATGGAGTGGCCCTAAAAAAACCCTTTTTTGTCAGGATGGAGTGTCCCTAAAAAAGCCCTTTTTTGACAGGATGAAGTGGCCCTAAAAAAGCCCTTTTTTGACAGGATGGAGTGGCCCTTAAAAGTCCTTTTTTGACTGGATGGATTGGCCCTAAAAAAGCCCTTTTTTGACTACATGGAGGAGCCTAAATAGCCCTTTTTTGTCAGGATGGAGTGGCCCTAAAAAAGCCCTTTTTTGACAGGATGGAGTGGTCCTAATAAAGTACTTTTTTGACTGGATGGAGTGACCCTTAAAAAGCCCTTTTTTGACAAGATGGAGTGGCTCAGGATTTTTTGACTGCATGGAGGAGCCCTAAAAAGTCTTTTTTTGACTACATGGAGGAGCCTAAAAAGCCCTTTTTTGTCAGGATGTAGTGGCCCTTAAAAAGCCCTTTTTTGATGTGATGGAGTGGCCCTAAAAAAGCCCTTTTTTGACTGCATGGAGGAGCCCTAAAAAGTCCTTTTTTGACTACATGGAGGAGCCTAAAAAGTCTTTTTTTGACAGGATGGAGTGGCCCTTAAAAAGCCTTTTTTGACAGGATGGAGTGGCCCTTAAAAAGCCCTTTTTGGACAGGATGGAGTGGCTCTAATAAAGCTCTTTTTTGATTGAATGGAGGGAGCATAAGAAAGCCCTTTTTTGACAGGATGGAGGGGCCCTAAAAAAGCAATTTTTTGACAGGATGGAGTGGCCCTAAAAAAGCCCTTTTGTGACAGGATGGAGGGGCCCTAAAAAACAGGACATGGGGATGGGTGGGCATGATGCCTCAGGTTTGAGCTTTTCTATTTTTCACATTCTGTGCTGCTTTAGTGTGTGGGTCTTGGCTCCTTATTATGGGATGCTGAGCTCTCTGCACAGAGCAGGGAGACAAAACAATTCCTTCTCCAGCTGGGGACCAAGGACAAATGATCCAAACCTCAGGCCCAGGAGCACAAACAGCGTGGGCTGGAGAGAGAAAAACAAGAAGGATGGGACTGCATGGGCTGGAGCTGGAATTGGGCAATTAACTCCAATATGCAAATGTGCCAAAACTTTTAAGAGTGTGAGACACGGTGACCGGTCGTCCATTTTGTGACCATTTTGGTTCATCTTGGGTGCAGCCCTGGCTGGGCTCTTGCGCTGCCCAAGGTGCATCCATTGAGGCCTTTTAATAAATCCCTTTACTCTTTATAAATAATATCTATAAATAATATCTATGTATATAATATCTATAAATAATATAAATCTAATAAATACTTTATTCTTTAGCTCCCTCTAGTCCCTGTTCTAGGTCAGCCTTCACAAGGCATCGGGCAGATGATCCTAAAAGTCCTTTTCAACCCAAACAATTCCATGGTTTTGTTCCGATTTCTAATGGACTCCACTAGACCTGTGAGCAAGAACCTGCTCTGCCCACGGCGTCCAAAAGTGACAATTCCAAAATTGTCCAATTGTCCAAAAGCGACAGTTCCTGTTCTGAAGCCAAAAAGCACCACCTGATGATCCAGGTGAGGCCAGTGGTTTGTGCAAACTGGGCTGCCCCTGTTCCTCTTTTCCAAAAAAAAAATATTCCAGGAATGACTCGTGGCTACATCAGCTGGATGGGAACGTTTTACTCAGTTTGTCACAATTGATTAAATGTGTGGGTTTTTAAGCAGTTTTTTCACTGGAAGTTTTTTTCCGTGGAAGTTTCATTCCATCCCACAAACGGGCAGAAAATAAAGCACTGAAGTGTTCCTGCCCATCGCCCACCCCCTGTTCTCTGCCCTTGTTTTCCAAGGCACACTCACAAAAATGCAGGAAGGAATTTTTTAATTTTCGTATTTTGTGCATTCGGGTGAATTTACTCTTCAGGTGCCTCCAAATAATGGGAGGATTTGGGGGCTGAGGAGGTTTTTCCTGAGTTTTCTTGGGAATGTGTGGAATCCAAGGCGAACGGGAGCACTTGTCCTTAGCAGAGGTAAAAAGGAATTTTCTGTTCCAGGTAGTTTTGATGGTCAAGAAGCTTCAGCCACCCGCTCAGCCACCTCCCCCCACACCAGGGGTTCTTTCATTCCAGGTTATTCCCAATATACTTAAAAAATGGCAACTCTGACAAATCCATTTTCATGGGAGGCTTGCGCTTAACAGATATTTTTTTTTTTCCTGTATTATTCTTCCCTTCTAAAAGCAGAGCATTATTTAAAGTGTCAGCCCACAAAACTCCCATAAATAATGAGCTGGGAAGCAGGGAAGGCCACGGGCTGTAGATGCCACGAGAATTCCAGCATTTACTCAACTCCCAAAGTCCTAAACCAGCTCTTTCCCCAAAACATTTGCAACCAAACTGCTCCCTGCAGCACTTGTAGATTCAATGACAGAAATTTTTAGGAGTGCTGTAATATAATTTGTAAATGATGTTGATTTACTCATTCCAAAGGCTTTTGAAGGAAATAGATTGTGTTCATTTTCTCCAACAAGCTGCACATTCAGAACAACCATTGGAACACTCCGTTTAAATATATACGCAATTAAACTAATGATGTTTTAGAACATCCTAAATAACAACACAGCACAGGGACAGCTGTCCACAGCCTCTGTTTAGGTTTACATTTCTGCTGCACAGTTTGCTAGTTCAATTTTTTATAAATATTGGTCCAAATTATCCTTTTTGCTGCATCTCTGAGAGCAGCAGCTGCCCCCAGCTCAGAACTGGCCATGAGAGGAGGAGAGGACGGCAATAAAAGAAAATAAAAAAGCTGTTCAGGTGTAAAACTGGGGTAAATCTTGATGCTTTCAGATGGTGTAGAGACACTCCAGGGGAAAGGAGAATCGGGCCCCAGAATACCCACTGTAATTATGCAAATTGATGTCACAGAAAGGGCTTCTAATTGGGGATGCTCAAGGAGATTTGAACAGTGCCAGGTCGTGGATCTGGGCGGGTTGGTTCTGTCAAAGACTTCTCACGGGCTGAGGACAAGAAACATGCCAGGACCTTTGCAGAGGGTGTTTCCCCATGTTCACCTTCATGGAATCATGGAAGCGTGGAAGCATGGAATCTCAGAATCATGGAATCGTGGAATCATGGAATCGTGGAATTGTGGAATCGTGGAATTGTGGAATCATTGAATCATGGAATCATAAATCATGGAATCGTGGAATCGTGGAATCGTGGAATTGTGGAATCATTGAATCATGGAATCATAAATCATGGAATCGTGGAATCGTGGAATCGTGGAATCATTGAATCATGGAATCATAAATCATGGAATCGTGGAATCGTGGAATTGTGGAATTATGGAATCATGGAATCATGGAATCACGGAATCATGGAATCATGGAATCTTGGAATCGTGGGATCATAGAATCATGGAATCATAAAAGTGTGGAAGCATGGAATCACGGAATCATGGAATCCTGGAACGATTTTGGTTGGAAGGACCTTAAAGCCCACCCAGTGCCACCCCTGCCATGGCAGGGACACCTCCCTGTGTCCCAGGGTGCTCCAAGCCCTCTCCAAGCTGGCCTCGGACACTTGCCGGGACGGGATCCTTGTTTCCCATCGAGCATTTCCCGGGAAGGGATTTTCCCCGCGCAGTCCAGCTCTTTGCCTGCACTGATCTCCTGATTAATTTTGTCTCCTCGGTAAATAAATCTCCAAGTAAAACTCACTTCCAGGTAATGCTCCCTGGCTCGAACTCGCATCAACTCCCAACACCTTTGTCACCTCTTCGTTTCAATAATGCTGCCTCCGATGGCCACCAGCCCTCCTGAGGTGCTTCCACTCCGCGCAGGAATCGCCAACGTTCGGCTCGTTAGGAGCGGAGACCCCTCATTAACTGCGAGTATTAAATGAAACAGCTGAGTTGGTTACCAAACCAACAAAGGCACGGCCACCTCTCTCTGGGATTGAGGACTTTGTCGTCTCCTTCATGGATTAATTATATGGTCCATTATACTGAAATGAGGGGTTTGATATCGAGACCGGTTTTGTTCTCGAGTTTTTCTCCTCTGCAGCTGCTTTAATGCTCTTTATCTTTCTGGGAACGAGCAGCAAATTACAGATTTCTTAACCTGAAGGATGAATTTAGAGCGGTTTTGAATGTCTCTCATTTAAAATGAGTTCCAGGAGAAATGTCCGACCTGCGGAGGGGGAGGCTGGTGCAGCTCTGCCCTGCCGTGTTCCCTGCCACATTTTTTGGAAGCAGCCAAAAAACCGGGAACAGACCCCAGCCCACACTGCCCCACATCCCCAGGCACGATCCCTGCCCTTGGAAGGAATTTCACCTCTTTGGGCTCCACTCTCCTCCAGCCCTGTGGGTTTACAGCCGTGATCCACAGTAACTCCTGATTTCAGACCCCATTTTACGCTTCTGGAACTGGGCTAAACTGGGGGAAAAAAAGCTCTTTGACTCGTGCCAAAACTGCTCTGGGAACTAAACCAAAACGTTGTAAATGAAAAAAAAAAAAAATAATTGAAGCAAATGATTGCTTCAAAATTCTACCCAGAACAGACGAAACTGATGGGATCAAAGGTGTCCTACAGCTTCAGGACAGCCCGGCTGGGATTGTGTCTCTCCTGGGACGGGGACAAAGCTGTGTCAGGTCCAGGACACCCGGGCTGGGAGGTGTTGGGGGTGGTTCTATTTCCCCTTCCTCCACCTGAGAGCTGGGCAGCCACATCCAGAAGCTCAAGGAATTCTTGGACATCAATGCTGGAGTCTCCTGCCCGGCGTCGGGGAAGGAGCAGAGGGGATTTTCAGGCTAAAACACCCGGAATAAATTAATTTACTGACTAAAGTAACGCTAACGAGCTGTGCAAGTACCTTGATAAATTCTGCTCTGCTCCAGCACTGAAGGAAAATTCAGGTTTTGATGAGGGTGGTGACACTTGGAATGACACTTCAAAGACAGGGATAAGGACCGAGCACTTGGAAATGAGGGATGTGTTTATCAGCAGCAGCTGCCAAACTGGGGGAACGGGAAAATTCAATTTGTCCCGTAATTATCTTTTGTACAAACAGGCAGCGGCCCTCCAGCCAGGCAGCTCCTAAAAAAGCCTCTAATTATTGCATATAATAACTCCCAACATTAATCTTGGCTGTTCCTTGTACAAAAATTATAAATTACTGCACCAAATCCTTATTACTGCAAATATTAAAAGTTAGTCAGCATTTCTTGGAACTTTGATTTTTTTTTTTTTTTTTTTTTTTTGCCTTGTAACTTTACATTAATTTTCCCCATATTTCACAAACTCCAGCCATCGCTGCAAGAGAGGTTTGAGAGTTTCGAAAATTCATTGCTGTGAGATTAGACTCATACGGAGAAAGGAAAGGCCTTGAAGTCAGGAATATTGGGAGTATTTCCTGGATTTGACCAACTCCAGGAATTTCTTCTTGCCCAAGGGGTGATCCTCGCGAGTTGTTTGGTTTACAAATCAGCCGAATACTTGAAGTTGGGTTTTTGAGCCTCCAAACCATCCAGTTCTTCCCTTCCTGCAGGAATTCTGGCTGGGGAATTTAATTCTGGAGAATTCTGGGGAATTTAAAGCTGATGATGCTTTTGGGAGCTTTGCTGGAGTGGGAAGGGGGAGGAATTATCACAGGACTGAAAGGGATCCACAAATATCACCGAAATCCAACCCAGATGTTCAGTTATTGTTGGTCTGACATCCACGGATGGAATTTTCAAGGCTTCTGTTCCAAATGTGATGGGTCAAGGTCTAAATGAGCTTTTATCACATTTTATTATTGTCAGATCCCAAGGTGCTTTGAATACGGGAACTTTTTTTGGGACTCTGATGTGCAGGAGGACTCAGGACCTTACAGGACCATCTTCACATGCCTGAAAACTCATGGAATTATGGAATCATGGAGTGGTTTGGGTTGGAAAGAGCCTTAAATCCCACCCAGTGCCACCCCTGCCATGGCAGGGACACCTCCCACTGTCCCAGGGGGCTCCAGCCTGGCCTTGGGCACTTCCAGGGATCCAGGGGCAGCCACAGCTGCTCTGGGAATTCCATCCCAGCCCCTCACCACCCTCCCAGCCAGGAATTCCTTCCCAATATCTCATCTGTTTTGAAGCAGGAACAGAGACATGCCAGGTAGCAGCTGAACCAAAAAAAACCAAATCTTTTCAGAGCTTCTTCCAGTAACCAAGGAATCTTTTTTTTTTTTTTTTTTTTTTTTTTTTCTTTTTTTTTCCTTTTCCTGTTGTGCTGAAAAGCAAGAGAAAAGTTTGGGAATGCAGTCACTTAAGTCATGAAGAATTTAAAGTGTAAGACAATGTTCTTTTTCAGGCTGTGCTGCTACAGAAACAGAGTTTGGAAATTTTTCTCTGAGGTATTTATAGAATTCTCTCTGTTCTCCCCTAAATAATCTCAGACTTTTTTTTTTTTTTTTTTTTTTCCCTGCCTAATTCTCAAGTTTTGAAGATTTCTTTGGGTGGTTTTTTGACATTAGGATTTTTTAGGGGGGTAGAAAGGACTCATTTGAATATTTTTCCTCTCAATTTGGAGGATGAAGCCTTCAAGTAGCAGAGTTGGGGTTGAACTTGGGGAAACAACCGAGGATCCCCAACTCTTTTGGAGCTGGGAATTGGGTGCCCCATAACAGTCGTCCTCTTCTGCATTCTCCCTGCCCCTTGCATTGTCTGTGGTTGTTTTCCCAGCAGATACTGGCGGTGTCTGATCCCATTTTTCCAGCTGGGAATGTGGAGGGAGCACTGTGCTGTCCAGAGGCTTTTCCAGGCACAGAACATCTCCCGTGCACTGAGGACAGGGGCAGCTCTGCCAGCTTCCCTTGGCTGCTGTTCTGCCTCCAGGGAGGCTTTTCCCCCCCAAAACCATCCCACAAAAGCAAAGGACTCAGGAATCTCCCAGACCAGTGGAATTTTGAAGTGGCATCACCCCAGTGGTGTGGAGCTCAGCACGGGCTGATTTCCATTCTGTGCAGCCACCTCAGAGTCCAGCCTGGCTTTGCTTTTAAAAAGCCTGATGGTGGTTCTGTTTAGAGATAATTTTTTTTTCCCCTGTGTCAATCATTAATTTATCACTCTGTCAATCATTAATTTATCACTCTGTCAATGCATAAGGAACTCCTGTCAGAACTGGACTAACAATGTCTGATTTTCCCAGCTCTCTTAAGGATCTCTTGATCCTCAGCTCCAAGAGGAATCATTCAGCTCGGTGTGAGGCCACAAATCCTACAGAAATCATTAATTAAATAGTCCCTGAAACCATTAATGAAATAATCTCTGACCCTGTTAATGTGTGCAACTGCAGGAGAGTCATTTTGACAGGAGAAGGGAATCTTTAACATCCCTGGGAAGCAGAAACCCGGGGTTCTCTTAGAAAGATGTTCTGCACCTACGTTTGTTTGTCGCTGGCTTTGCTGCATCACGGAGTTCTGTGCTCCGACTCAACCCCGGAAAACCAAGAGGGAAATTAATTCCCTTTGCATTTTGTGCTTATAAAGGATTGGGATTGTCCAGGGTGTTCCAAAGGAAGAGGAAGGAAGCTCCAGGGTGTCCCAGAGGAAGAGGAAGGAAGCTCCAGGGTGTCTCAAGGATGAGGAACCTCCAGGATATCCCAAAGGATGAGGAACCTCCAGGATATCCCAAAGGCTGAGGAAGCTCCAGGATATCCCAAGGGATGAGAAAGCTCCAGTGTTTCCCAAAGGAAGAGGAAGCTCCAGGATGTCCCAGAGGCTGAGGAAGCCCCAGGATATCTCAATGATGAGGAAGCTCCAGGGTGTCCCAAAGGATGAGGAAGCTCCAGTGTTTCCCAAAGGATGAGGAAGCTCCAGGATGTCCCAGAGGCTGAGGAAGCTCCAGGGTGTCTCAAGGATGAGGAAGCTCCAGGGTGTCCCAAAGGATGAGGAAGCTCCAGGATGTCTCAAGGATGAGGAAGCTCCAGGATATCCCAAAGGATGAGGAAGCTCCGGGGTGTCTCAAAACTGAGGAAGCTCCAGGGTGTCCCAAAGGCTGAGGAAGCTCCAGGGTGTCCCAAAGGATGAGGAAGCTCCAGGGTGTCTCAAGGATGAGGAAGCTCCAGGGTGCCAGAGGCTGAGGAACATCCAGGATATCTCAAGGATGAGGAAGCTCCGTGGTGTTCCAGAAGCTGAGGAAGCTCCAGGGTGTCTCAAGGATGAGGAAGCTCCAGGATATCTCAAGGATGAGGAAGCTCCGCGGTGTCCCAAAGGATGAGGAAGCTCCAGAGTGTCCCAGAGGCTGAGGAAGCTCCAGAGTGTCCCAGAGGCTGAGGAAGCTCCAGGATATCTCAAGGATGAGGAAGCTCCAGGGTGTTCCAGAAGCTGAGGAAGCTTCAGGGTGTCCCAGAGGCTGAGGAAGCTCCAGGGTGTCTCAAGGATGAGGAAGCTCCAGGATATCTCAAGGCTGAGGAAGCTCCAGGGTGTTCCAGAAGCTGAGGAAGCTCCAGCATGTCCCAGAGGCTGAGGAAGCTCCAGGATATCTCAAGGATGAGGAAGCTCCACGGTGTCCCAGAAGCTGAGGAAGCTCCAGGGTGTCTCATCTCCATGGCAGAGCCACATTTTCCCTTCCCTGGAGTTGATCTCTCTCCATGAGGACAAAAAGCCTCTGCGCTGCCTCGGGAGCATTTGACACCATTTCTGCTTTTCCAGGAATGACTCCATGAAGAGCAGCAAAGCGGGACGGTCAGGAGTTTACACTTTATTTGGAGCTATAACTCTTTCCCTGCAATCCCACAGAACACTTTTCCTGCAATCCCACAGAACACTTTTCCTGCAATCCCACAGAACTTTCTTGCTTTGGGTCAGTCCCTTCCCTGCATGTGGGAGCTGGCTGCATCCGCACACTCCTCGTTCGGTTTTGCAGCCGTGGCTCACCAAAAAAAAATCATCTTTATCACCTCCATCCCAGAATTCCAGACCAATATAAATTTTTAAAATTTATCTATTTTATTGATATGCTTATTTATTTTTTTTTTTATTTATTCATGTGCAGGGACGTCTTTTTAAGTGTCCTTTAAAGCAGAATTTGCTTGTCTTTTAATTATCTGGTGAGACCCTTGCAGGGTCACCTGCAAGGCCAAGGATTCCATCATGGACATTCCTCTGTAGTTTATCCAATTTCATATATAAATATAAATATATATATATAAATATATATATATATATGTGTGTGTGTGTGTATATATATATATATAAATAAAATTTTTATATATATATATATATATTATAATATATATAAATAACATTTATATTATTATATATATTATAATATATATAATATATTATAATATTATATATATAAATTTTTTTTTATATGTTTCTTTCAAATTAAATGGGGGAGAACCACAATATTTGTCACTGGATGAAGAACTGCACCTGTTGCTCAGGAAAACATCCAATCATGGAATCATGGAACGGTTTGGGTTGGAAGGACCTCAAAAACCATCCGGTTCTACCCCATGGGCAGGGACATCTCCCACTGTCCCATGTTGCTCCTAGCCCCATCCACACTTCCAGGGATGGTGCAGCCATGACAAAATCATCATCATCATCATCATCATCATCATCTGTGCTTATGCCTTCTCCTGATCTTCCTGATGTTTATAAACTTGTTTTGACTCAATCCCACTTTTTCTTGTCCTGATTTTCTGCCGGACTGACTGGTTGCAGTTCTTCTACTCCAAACCCTCCAGTGCTTCCCTGCATCCCCTCCCCAGAGCCCCAGGATCCCATCAAAGACTTCAACGTGTTTTTAAGGCCTTCCAGTGCCTCCAAATGCAAACCACAAAGTGGCTGTGACTGCCTGGGTGCCTCAGCTGAGTCCATCCTCCATCCATCTGGGATATCTATGTGCTGGCAGGGATATTCCTTGGTTTTCCTGCCCCTGGGATGGGATTAACCTTTGTTAGCCAGAGCCTTTTCCTCCTGCCTCTCCCCAGGGACCGCCCAGCCCTTGGAGCTGTGTCCTGGTTAATTGAGTTCCCTCACCACGGCTGATGTGGAATTTCCACCTTTGGCTGTTGAATAAAACCATCTGCTGAACCTTTGCCCAATTAGTGAAATTGAGGTCAGAATTCTCTCCCCCTTTAATGTTATTTCAAGCCTCACTTTAGGTGCGGTGGCATCTTTTTAAATGTCCATTTAAAGCAGAATTTGCTTCAGGCCTTTAATTATCTGATGAGATTGTGGGGTCACCTCCAAAGCCAAAGATTCCATCGTGGAGGTTCCAATGTAATTTATCCAAATACTTTCCCCAATGAGATTGAGCCTGTTCTCCACTGAACCCCACTGATCCTGGGCTAATTGTGATCTGGTTTCTGCCACTGGGAATGAGCTCCTTGTTCTCCTCCTCATTCCTGGAGGAGTGTAATTCCAACTCCTGGATTTCTCTACTCCATGTCCTCCATGGTTTTATACCCTGACCTGCCCATGGGGGACTTTAATCACTTTGTGTTTTTGCAGGATGTCTTGGTTTGAAAAGCCAGGTGTCTGCTAAGGAAGGCAGGAGCCTCCCCTGAAATGGAAAATGCAAACCCCCTCCCTCTGAATTATTATAATTTTGAAATTGAGGGGCTCTCAGGCAAAGATATGGGAGCAGGAACAACAGTTCTTTACTAGGAAAATTAAAAATACAAATGCAATAGTACAAAAAAAAGAAAGCAAACTGGGAACACCTCATTGGCAGCAATTAACCTGAGGCCTGGGTCTGACCCTTCCTGCCTCCCACCCTTGGGATATGCACAGAGAGCCCGAGGCAAAGCCTTTTCCTTGCCTGGATCTGGCAGAACTGGGACGCCTGGCAGAAGAAATCAGGGACGGTGCCTTTCCAGGAGAGGGGAGGGGACTGGGAAGGATTTGAGTCCTCTGGGAGATCACCTCCTGCTTATATTTAATGTCAGCTTGCTCTCCACTGCACAGCGGCTCAGGGATTAACGGTTCTACAGGTGTGGAGATGCCTCACTGTCCTTGAGGGCCGTTAATTTGTTAATCCAATTAACACCTGATGGAAGGAAGGGAAGCGGTTCCAAGGGTGTCGTGCGCTCAAGGCAAAACATAGCCTTGGGTATTTGTTATGACAGGGCAAGGGAGGAGTGTCTGAAATTTCAGGGCTTTTCATCCTTTCTCCCTTCCAGGAGTGTGCTCTGGAGTGATGGAAACAAAGCCCAGGCAGGATCGTGGCAGTGAGCTCCCCTCCAGCATGTCCTTGAGGAGTCGTGGAATCAAAAAGGATTTGGGTTGGAAGGACCTTAAATCCCACCCAGTGCCACCCCTGCCATGGCAGGGACCCCTCCCACTGTCCCAGGCTGCTCCAACCTGGCCTTGGGCACTGCCAGGGATCCAGGGGCAGCCACAGCTGCTCTGGGAATTCCAGCCCAGCCCCTCCCACCCGCCCAGGGAACAATTCCTTCCCAATGTCCCATCCCACCCTGCCCTCTGGCAGTGTGGAGCCATGAAAATGCTGCGGCTGGCGCCAGCTGTGGCCACCTCTGAATTCCTCCTCTTTTGGTTCCCACCAGGAGTGTCCTGGGAAAGACCCCCGGTACCCAGGTACTGTTTTTGTTAGGAATTCTCCCATTTTAGGGACAGAGGAAGGTCCAGAGAGGATTGCCAGGCCCACAGCTCTGCTCTTCTCGTTGCCAGAGCTGCGCCTTCAAGAGTGCAGGAAACCATCCCAGGGAATGAGCAGGAGCTGTGTCTGGAAGGGTTTGGGAATGTTCAGCAATCTCATCCGGTTTGATGCCAGGTTTTGCAGGAGCCTCCTTTCTAATCAACCTCATTAGCTGCAGAATTCTTCCGCTGCTGCTTCAGGAGCTCCAAACTCTCCGCAGGCCGTGGTTTGTGCGGTAGCAAATTTCAGCGCAGTTCCCAGCACTGAAGCCAACCCAACAATGGCTCCTTTGATACTGATATTCCTGGAGGGAAAAGGAAAGAAAAGGAGCCCTTCAAGAAGCGCACTGGCCTCTTTCCCCCCCAGTCTCCTGCCCTCTCATCTCCAAAGGAATTTCTTGATTGTTCTCTCCAACACCGTTACAAACTTAGCTTCAAGGGAAGGGAAAAGAGCTTTTTTTTTTTTGGCTTTTTCTCTCTCCGCTCCCCTGAGTGCTCCTGTTTTTGAGTCCTTCAGCCTGATCTCTGTTCAGCGGGGCTCCTTTGCTGACCACAAAGGCAGCAAAGAAAACCTTTGAGCAGAAGTTACTCGCGAAGTTTATTTTTTTTCCCCCCGTCTTCTCAGAAAATTTCCTAATGGTGTGGGAACATCGGGAGTTCAAGGTCGCTTTCCTGCAGCTTCCGCTGTTCCTTGAAGGCCTTGAAATGGTATTTGAAATCCCACAGACGTATCCACAGGGCCCTGGGAGTAATTCTGAGCCATTTACTTCCAAAGGTGAGTCCGCTCAGGGAGGGCAGCGCAGGGGAGGGGTGCGGGGTGGGTGTAACAGGTCTCTACGTGTTTCTTTCTTAACTTAAGGAGCCCTAGAGGTCACCTGGGCTGTTGTTCTCCACAAAAAAATTGCCTGTTTATCACCACACCAGGTTTGTGTGTGGGGCAGCTCAGGCAGAGTGAGTTCACCAGTTGTAATTGGGAATCGTTGAAGGGAAAAATCGAATCGATCTTACTGATTTCTCAAGAGAATGTACATTTTTTTTGTTGTCTTGTTTTCCCGTCCCATCTCCACTTCTTTTCAGTTCTTGCTCCCATGACTTCTTCCCCATCTTCTTTTTCCCCTCTCACAAAGCAGCAGGGGCCAAAAATGTCAGGCACAGCACTTTGGTTTGCCCAAAAATCAAACAAAAAGAGAGCTCTGTTCTCGCTCCTCTCGACAGCCCCAGATTAGGTGCCAGTGCCTAAAGAATGCAAATCAACAGACCTGTGTGGACTAGGTCAGTTTGTTCCAGGGGGAATCTCGCCCTGGGGTTGTGAATTCCCAGGTTTAAGGGTCAGGACAGGTTCAGGGTTTGACACTCCGGGGTTGAGCAGAGGCAGAGCTGAGCCTCAGGTCAGGGCACCGTTCTCACGCGGGTTTTTGTGGGATTTCTGCTCTCACAGGAGGAAGGATCAGGGAAAAACAAAACTGCTCTGGAGCAGCTGAGGTCCCCCAGCAGGGAAGAACCTCCAGGAGGACTCTGACATAAAAACACCAAATAAACACGAGTGGCACTGGAAACAGAGCTCTGCTTTGCTGCGAGGGCACGGTTTGTCTCCTCTACGAGTTCATCAGCCAGACAGAGAGTAAATGCCAGGCCTGTTCCTGTATTTCCCAGCAGACTGACCCAATAAAGAAGATTATCCTCAATTTCCCTCCTCCTGCCTCAGTTTGTTCCATCCCTGGAAGTGCCCATGGCTGGGTTGGATGGGGCTGGGCAGGCTTTATGTTCTGCCCCAGCCCAAACCTTTCTGGGGCTCTGATTTTAGATCTTTCACATATTTACAGGCCACATGTTTGTAATGTTGGCTTTTTCTCTGGCTTCTGGAAGGTGCTGAGGAGTGAGAAAACATCACTGACTCTGTGCTGGGAGCTGTGTTTAGGATCTGAACCAGGAGCTGGCAGGACGTGTCCCCTGAGCCTGAGCAGTGAATCCGCTGCCTCCTCAGAGCAGAGCTCGCCTCGAAGTCAGGTTGGTTTGTGAGGATTTAAAACTCAGGATTTAAAACTCTCCTCAAAGCAGGCAGATGGAGTAAAGTCAATGCAGAGCCTGTTCTAGATGTTTGGACAGATTTTTTGGGCAAACCAAAGTGCTGTGCCTGACATTTTTGGCCCCTGCTGCTTTGTGAGAGGGGAAAAAGAAGATGGGGAAGAAATCATGGGAGCAAGAACTAAAAGAAGTGGAGATGGGACGGGAAAACAAGACAACAAAAAAAATGTACATTCTCTTGAGGAATCAGTAAGATCGACTCGATTTTTCCCTTCAACAATTCCCGATTGCAACTGGTGAGCTCACTCTTCCCTGGGACGGGAAAACAAGACAACAAAAACGTAAATCTAGAGCTCTGCTCTAAATGGCAAAAAAAACAAACCTTTGTGATTTGGGCTGTGTTACCTGCATGTCCTGAAGGTTTGGAGAATCCCGGAGGGGTTTGGGTGGGAGAGACCTTAAATCCCACCTGGTGCCACCCCTGCCAGGGGCAGGGACACCTCCCACTGCCCCAGGGTCCAACCTGGCCCAGTCCAACCTGGCCCGGGACACATTTCCTCCCTTTATAACCCAATGACGCCCTGACTAACAGCAATAAAATGGGATATTTTGTTCCCTTCTTTGGCTTTGCAGAGGTGTCACTGTGACAACAACCTGTCCCGGCGATTACAGAATATCAGATGATGGAAAATGCTCTTTCCATTCCCCTCTCCCTTCTTTATTTGCTTTCTAACCTTGCCCTGTGTTTTCTGTCCTGCTCGGGGATGTTCTGCTCTCACCCCGCTGTTCCTGCTGCTGGATTGGGGTCAGGAGGTGTCCCCGGGAGTGATTGACTGCAAAGGTGCAGCAGCAGATAAACCCTCCTCAAAACCACTTGTGAGAATGGAGCCAAGGATTTATATTTAGAAATCCATTTAGGCCTCCCCGTCTTGCTTAAAATGGAATTGATAATAATAATAATACCTGGCTGGGCCGTGCACTTAATGAAAAGCAGCAAATGGAAAAGTTAACAAATGTAAAAGTTAAATTTTTTATGGGAGCTTTGCTTTTCCAGTAAGCTTTTAAAGCCCTATTCTCATTGGAAGCAATCTACTGATACATTTAACAAATGTCAAGATGAAATGCTTCAGCAGAGATCAAAAGGAGCCAGGTTTTATTGTGCTGCTCTTGCAGCACCGATAGCCTGGACTGAACTTTCATGGTAAGGATCAATAGCTTTATTTGATCAAATATGGGGAGCTATCAAAGCCATCGGGCTCTGCCTAAAGGACACTTCAGATGGAGCTGCCTCCCTCGAGAGCACTCGAGCTCTTCACTGCGGGCTTTGATATTTGCTCGTGCCCTTGCTTGTTTGGAAATTGGGGTTTAATTAATTATAAAAAAAAAAAAAAAATAAAAAACAACAAAAAAACGCACTTGGGTTGTTGTCTGCTCCTGAGTACTCTCCACACTCCGTGGGGATCAAAGTCACCACGTGCCACCAAGGGGCCGGTGCCGGTCCTGGGTTTGAAGTCTGGTAACTTCACAAGGCTTCAAATCCCAAGGGATTCCCTAAAAGCGACGCAGTGACACCGGGAAGTTCAAAGGGCCCCAGAGGGGAGGACACAACACCCCTCGTGCCAGTGGAGGAGGAGGAGGAGGAGGGGCAGAGATGCCTCTCCCGAGCTGGAAACTCAACAGTTTGCCCCCAGAACTCCACAATTTGCCCCCAAAACGCCACAATTTGCCCCCAAAATGCCACAATTTATCCCAAAACTCTACAATTTGCCCCCAAAACGCCACAATTTGCCCCCAAAACTCCACAATTTATCCCAAAACTCTACAATTTGCCCCCAAAACTCTACAATTTGCCCCCAAAACGCCACAATTTGCCCCCAAAACGCCACAATTTATCCCAAAACTCTACAATTTACCCCAAAACGCCACAATTTGCCCCCAAAATGCCACAATTTATCCCAAAACTCTACAATTTGCCCCCAGAACTCCACAATTTGCCCCCAAAACGCCACAATTTGCCCCCAAAACGCCACAATTTATCCCAAAACTCTACAATTTACCCCAAAACGCCACAATTTGCCCCCAAAATGCCACAATTTATCCCAAAACTCTACAATTTGCCCCCAAAACTCCACAATTTGCCCCCAAAACGCCACAATTTGCCCCCAAAATGCCACAATTTATCCCAAAACTCTACAATTTGCCCCCAAAATGCCACAATTTGCCCTCAAAACTCTACAATTTGCCCCCAAAACGCCACAATTTGCCCCCAAAACGCCACAATTTATCCCAAAACTCTACAATTTGCCCCCAAAACTCTACAATTTGCCCCCAAAACGCCACAATTTATCCCAAAACTCTACAATTTGCCCCCAAAACTCTACAATTTGCCCCCAAAACGCCACAATTTATCCCAAAACTCTACAATTTGCCCCCAAAACTCTACAATTTGCCCCAAAACGCCACAATTTGCCCCCAAAATGCCACAGTTTATCCCAAAACTCCACAATTTGCCCCCAAAACTCTACAATTTGCCCCAAAACGCCACAATTTGCCCCCAAAATGCCACAGTTTATCCCAAAACTCTACAATTTGCCCCCAAAACGCCACAATTTGCCCCCAAACGCCACAATTTGCCCCCAAAATGCCACAATTTATCCCAAAACTCTACAATTTGCCCCCAAAACGCCACAATTTGCCCCCAAAACTCCAGTTTGTCCCCAAATGTCCCCCCAGTCTTCGCCTCACTCCATTCCCCCTCCCCCATAAATGACTAAGAGCTTTTGCTGATGAACTTGAAACAAACATTTGTGTTTATCTGGCAGAAAATTTGGTGGCTTTGGGAAGACTTAAACCCTGAGGAATTGCCTGAAAGTTACCTGAATTGAAGGAAAGTGATGCAGTGGGGCTGGGAAGTTCAAGGGAGGTCACAACAACCCCTTGTACTGATGGCTGTGCACAAGAAGGGGCAGAGATGCCTCTCCCGAGCTGCAAACTCAACAATTTGGCCCCAAAACTCCCCCCGAGTGTTCCCCTCCCTCCATCCCACCCCCACCATCAATGATTAAGAGCTTTTGGCTGGTGAACCTGGAACAAACATTTGTGTTTATCAGCAGAGCTGCCGAAAGAGGAAAGCGGTGGGAGCAGGTGGAGGTGGCGGGGGGGGGGGAAAAAGAATTGGAAGGACACGGGGAGGAGAAGTAAAAAAACAGCAGAACTGAGCTTCCCCCCACACTCGGGAGCAGCTTGGCTAAAGGAGAGCTTCGGCTCCAATAAAAGGAATGGCAGAGGCTGCAGGAAGTGGAGAGGGCTGGGATGTGGTGGCAGGTCCTGGTGGGTGGAGAGGGGGCTCAGGAAAGCCCCCGGAGCTTCTGCTCTCCTCTGACAACAGGCCCTGAGCCTTAAGGCTGATTCTTGTGACCAAAAAAAAAAAAAAAAGTGCTCCAGCTTCTCCTGAGCCGGATGAGCTGCTGGGTTTGGGAGCTCACCTGTGCCCAGGTGAGGCTTTGCGTGGATGAGGCGGCAGGAGGATAAAGCAGCTCTGCAGGGATGGGTGATAAGAATCTGCCCTGCCAGCAGAGAGGGAACCCCAGAGGCTCCCTAGTGAGACTGCGAGTGGGGTTTAGCCCTGAGTCCCAGCTCAGAGCGGTGCCAACGCCCCCAGAAGTGACACTGCCGGCAGAAATGTGGCTTTTCTCCTTCCCCCTGCCCCACCTTTGCTGCTTCCTCGGCTGAATTTCAGCACCAGAGGGTCAGGAAGGAGGCTGGGAACAGCCTGGAGAGGAAAACTCTGCTGTGCTGGTGCTGCTGGGGGCCCGAGAGGCTGAAGATTTGAGGGAATATTTCAACAGTGCATGAAATCAGCCTGCAGTGAGCCTGGTTTTATTTCACTCACCGCAGCAGAGCTTGTTCGGTTTTGTCCCAAACAAATCAACAGGCAAAGAAATGGCTGTGAAGGATGAATAATTCAGGTGGGAGAAGAGCTCTGAGACCAGCCCGGGGGGAAAATGGGAAGGAATGAGGGTGGGGAGGGGCTGGGATGGAATTCCCAGAGCAGCTGTGGCTGCCCCTGGAGCCCTGGAAGTGCCCAAGGCCAGGCTGGATGGGGCTTGGAGCAGCCTGGGACAGTGGGAGGAGTGGGACCCACGGTGGGACCAGCTGAGCTTTGGGGTCTCCTCCAACCCAAATCAATCCAGGATTCCATGTGCTGGTTTGGATGGCATATTTGGGAAGGAATTCCTGGCTGGGAGGGTGGGGAGGGGCTGGGATGGAATTCCCAGAGCAGCTGTGGCTGCCCCTGGATCCCTGGAAGCACCCAAGGCCAGGCTGGGTGTGGCACCCTGGGATAGTGGGAGGTGTCCCTGCCCGTGGCAAGGCTGGGATTGGACAGGATTTAAGGTCCTTCCAACTCAAACCATTCCAGGATTCCATAAATATCCACTATTACGAGCTTATACCTGCCCTGGGCAGGGGTTTGAGCCTGCTGAGGGAGATCTGGAATTTGGGGACACTTGGGTGACTGTGGCAGTGACGGGACATTGGCAATAACCCCTCGTGTGCCTCGGCGGTCTGAGCGTCCCCTCAAATCTTCAGCCTCGAGCACAACAATCCGCTGATAATGACAAAAATCCAAAGGAGTGTTCTGGGCCAGCCACCCTGCGAGCAGGAGTCATTATTTCCTTAACCAGATTTACTAATTAGGGGGGTAATTAAAGCCACTGATGCCGCCTTTCTTCGGCCTCTTTAGATTTCGGGGGTGTTCCTGCTGCTGATCAATTTTTGTGTTTTCCCTCCTTTCAGCTGCAGTGGAATCTGTATCCCTGCCTTTGCAGACACGTCCCGGTCTTCCCTAATTAAACCCCTCGGGAGCACAAATTATTCTGCAGGTGATTGTTTAAATACCCCCTAAAATTAGCAACTACTGAAGAGAATCCTCATTTTATCTGGAAAGACAACAGGAGAGGTGATCACACCGAATGGAAAACGGCACAACAGAGCACACGAGGTGGAATTACTGCCTGAGGGGTCAGCACGTGCTCCAGGTCCCATTTAGAGCCTGAAAACAGGAGCTAAATTGCTCAGAGGAGTAGTCTTGGATCTCTTTATGGGGACAAATTTCATCTCCCAGCAATGCCCGCCCTGACTGAAATAAATTGCTGGAGGGAGTTGCTGTGCCTGCAAGGAAGCGTTCTGCAAGGGGGATGAGTGATGCTGCAGAGATTTCTCTCCTGGTGGATTCACTTCCAGTCAAACCCTCCCAAGCACTGCAGGAAAAAACACTCCTGGTTTGCATATTCCAGCCCAAAAGAGCCGGGCAATCAGAGCTGTGCTGGGAAGTGATGGAAAACCCGGATCTGGGCGTTTGTTACTGCCTGCACCGCGTTCCAGGACGCTGGAAATTAAACACCTCAGCTTAGTGGTCTCCCCTGACCGTTAAAAGTCTCCTTCTCTCCGTTTGCTCTCCGTCATCTGGACATTTTGTCTTTTATCTCTTGGAGATGCCGCGAAAAATAAATTGTTTGTGAGAGTCTCCAAAACAGAGAGCTGAGAGCCATAAACAAAACCCCGTGGAGGAGCTTTAATTGGATCTGGGGGGAAGGTTTGGAGGAATGTGCTGGAAATAAAGGGCAGGAGCACTCCGGGAACAACCAAGCACCTGACAAAGTGGTGGGTGGGGGTTGGGCAAGTGAGGACAACCTGCCTGGTGAGGGGAAGGAAGGGAGGGAAGAGGGAAATAATCAGGAAAAACAGAATTGCTCTGTTTTGGAGCTCAGGGTGTCCTCAAAACGTGGCTGCTCCGTCCCTGGAAGTGCCCAAGGCCAGGCTGGACAGGGCGTGGAACACCCTGGGATAGGGGGAGGCGTCCAAGGGTTTGGAATGAAATGATCTTTAAGGTCCTTTCCCACCCAATTCCATGATTCCATGACAGAGCTGGGCTCTATTTCCCAGATTTCAGTTCTTCATCTCCAAAATTGACTTTTCATCAGAGTACATCCTTTTTGAGGATGTACTCTGCAACAACAACACTTCTGATGGTGTGACCTGTCCTTTCCTCCTTTCCAGACTCACTGTTGGCCCCTGGAATGGCTTTTATGGGGTTGGAGTTATTTGGGTTCACCCACCAAACCTGAAAGGAATTAGGGATGGGAACTGTGCTGGTTCCAAAACAAATCCCTGAGCTGAGTGTGAAATCCCAGATCCCCGAGCTGAGTGTGAAATCCCAGATCCCCAAGCTGGGATGTGAAATCCCAGACCCTGAGCTGAGTGTGAAATCCCAGACCCCCAAGCTGGGATGTGAAATCCCAGACCCCCGAGCTGAGTGTGAAATCCCAGATCCCATGTGCACATCCCTGTTGTTGGTGAGCTGTTTTTAAGGGATTTTCAAAATCGTCATTTTTTAATTCCAGTATTTATGCCTTTGCAGGTATTTTGTCTGTTGGACTGAGAACAGAAAAATGTCATTTCCAAAATTTCCTTCCTTAGGAGGAATTGAAAATCCTAAATCTTCCTTTAGTCCCTGAAACCTTGGCAGTGTTTTTCTCCCACTCAGCTGAGCGGGAGGGCTGATTCCACAATGTTTAATAAAAAAGAAAACGGCATTTCAGGCTCTGCTGATGCAACACTGCATGGAGTTGTCATTTCCCTGCTCCCTGCAAACAGCCCGGGATAAAACACGCGGAATCTGGGAGCTGCAAATGGAAAATTCTTCTGGCTCCAACCCCCTTCCCTTTGTTGCGCCAGCGGGAGCAGTGTTTCTGGAGGAGGCAGAGTGACAGGTTGGCATCCCTGCCCAGGCACGCGACTCCTGGTTCGTCTCCCCATGGATCCCGCGGGCTCTGGGGGCGTCAAAATAAAGGAAAATAACCCCGAGCAGCTCGGCTGCGGGGCAGCTGACGGGTGCTGTCGGTGGGTGCAGCCGCTCGGGGCGGATCCGCTCGCGCTGGAGCCGAGAGGAGCCCAAATCCCACATTCCACGGGAGCTCCGGCTGTCAGATCAAAGGAGCCCCCTGTCAGCTCCCATTTGCTGCCGCTTCCCAGGAATTTTCGAGGGCTGAACCCTCCACCGTCCCTCTCCAGGTGTCGGCTTTGCAGCGCTGTGAATCCAACTTGTTGCCTTTTGATACGTGCGGCCAAAAAAAAAAAAAGAAAAAAAATTCGCTTTAAACATCAGGGAATGTGCCTGATATACCCCAGGGAAAGTGGGGAATGGAAATTATTGAAATTGCAAGCTCACACAGCTGATTTTGGTCCTTGTTTGGCTGTTTCCGACATTTGAGAGAAATAAAAAAAACCGAGCTTGAGGTTGACAATCTCAGGTACTTTTAATTAGGTTTAAATCCTGCAGGATTGAAGTCAATAGCTGGGAATTGTCTCTGTGCCTGCAGTAAATCATTGGGAATTCGATTACTGGAAGACAGTCCCAAAATTCAGGTTGGTGCTTGCTCTGACTCAGTAGGTGTTTAATGAGGCAAATGAAAATGATTCTTCCATTTTCAGTGTTTCTGTGCCATTTTTTTGCATGCATTGGACCAAAAAATGTAAAAATTTGGGAGCTGTCCTGCAAAATACCTAAACAATAAATACTGAAAGGTTTTTATTACATTATAATAAATATGAATATGATATACTAATATAATAATAAATAAACAAATGTGTGCAGAAGTTCTAAAGAGATCAAGAGTGCATCCACTAAGAAGTTGGGGTAGCACAAATTTTGCCATTTTTCTCTGTATTTAATATTAAAAATTAAATGCAATTAAATTAAGCTTAGGAAAGGGAGCTCAAGACATCGATGTGATGATACAGGGAGAGAACATTTTGATTTTCCTGGTCTCTGCTGTCCCATCCTTCTCCTGCCCACCCTCCTGGAGAGGTGAATTCCCAAATTCTCCTTTAGATGTGTGATCTCAGCTGGCCCAGGAATTGCCTGTGGATGCTCTCCTCGTGATCTCCAAGTGGGAATTTCCCGGTGGCTTTTGGCGGTGGTCGGTGTCTACTCGTCCGTGAAATCATGGAATTGTTTAGCTTGGAAAAGCTCTCGGAGGTCACTGAGTGCAACCATCCCCAGCACTGCCGAGGCCACCCCAATCCCTGTCCCCAACGCTCGTTGTTAAATTCCCCCAGGAATGGACAGGAAAACCCTTTCCATGCAGGAATTCTCCCAGGCTGAACCTCCCCTGGCACGGCTTGGAGCTGTTTCCTCTCCTCCTGTCCCTCGTTGTGCGGTGTGGGCATGGACTCCTCGGCTTTCATTCCCTCTGTGAGCTGCAAAACTCCAGGAGGAATGTTTTGGGTGGAAAACTGGGATCTGGAGGGGAGAGCAGCATGGGCAGAAGGCTCTGGCTGATGCCAGTGAATTCCTCCTCACTGTCACTTCTCCATAAACATGAGCACAGAAGGATCCAAGGGGGAAGAAAGGACTAATTCTGAAGTGACTGAGTCACAATTCCTCCACACAGAATTTGTTACACGCTGCTCCCGGGGAAAATCTGGTGACAAATTTAACGGGAATGAATCCCAAACACGCCAACGTTTGTGTGGTTTAAACAGGAAGGGGGCTCGTGGGGTCTGCACCTCATTTCCCAGGTTAATACAGGGCCGTTGGTGTCTCACAGGCTGGGATTCGGGGTTCAGCTGGATTTGTGCCTGTAGGACACGGATAAAACCCCAGGAATAAACTCCAAGGGCTGGTTCTCCCCCCTCCCCACACGAGTCAGGAGCAGCAAGGCACAAAAAGCCTGAGGGAGCAGAAGGGATGTGGATGGCAAAGGACAGGAGGAGGAGAAATGAAACCTGTATCTTACAACAAAGTTACTTTAACACCACACATATAAATCCATTTTAATATTTGCGAAAAGCCAATATTATAATATGTATTTATAACCCTCAGTTTATTGCACTCTCAGGTGAGAAGGGAGGGAGGGAGGGCTCTAAGTTCCCCCTGGATCCTTTTCCTTTCCTGGACTATTCCAGCCCTCCCAGCCCGGCTCCACACAGAGGGGCTCCAGCCCTTGGAGCATCTTTTACAATCCCATTTTTTTTTTAAATCTCGGTGTTTATCACCAGCCAGGGAGGTGCTGTGCAGGGACCCTCTGTCCCTGTAAAGGCTCTTCTCGCTCTCAGGTGAGAAGGGAGGGAGGGAGGTGTGGCAGCAGGGCTTGGCAATGCCAGCCCAGCTGGGGAGATCCAAGAGTCCCTCAAGAGAACTCTTGGGAACTCTCAAGAGTCAGGAAAAGGTGGGGCAGGGAGGAGGGAATGATGAAGGGAATTTGGGAATTGCCCTCGGGCTGCTCTGAGAAGGGCAGCTCAGCTCTGACTGCAGGGTTTGTCCTGCAGGTGCTGGTGGGAGATCCCTGTGCCTCAGGAGAAGGTGATTCCTGGTGGGCAGGGAAGAGGGAATGACGAAGGGAATTTGGGAATTGCCCTCGGGCTGCTCTGAGAAGGGCAGCTCAGCTCTGACTGCAGGGTTTGTCCTGCTGGTGCTGGTGGGAGATCCCTGTGCCTCAGGAGAAGGTGATTCCTGGTGGGCAGGGAGGAGGGAATGACAAAGGGAATTTGGGATTTGCCCTCGGGCTGCTCTGAGAAGGGCAGCTCTGTCCGACTGCAGGGTTTGTCCTGCAGGTGCTGGTGGAGCTCCAAGTGGATGTGGGTCCTGCCAGGCGCTTCCAGACACTGCAGAACACCCCTGGAAAGCTCCTCAGGGGAGAGGATCTTTTATTTGTCCGTGCAGAGCTGGCAGATGACAGGGAAAGGGGAACTGAGGGACAAAGCCACCGCTGGGTGAGCCCCAGGGACAGAGGGTCCCTGCACTGCACCTCCCTGGCTGGGGATAAAGACTGGGATTTAAAAAATGGGACTGGAAAAGGTGCTCCAAGGGCTGGAGCCCCTCTGTGTGGAACCAGGCTGCGAGGGCTGGAAGAGAAAAGGATCCAGGGAGAACTTAGAGCTCCTTCCAGGGCCTAAAGAGGTTCCCAGGAGAGCTGGAGAGGGGCTGGGGACGAGGGATGGAGGGACAGGACACAGGGAACGGCTCCCACTGCCAGAGGGCAGGGATGGATGCAATTTTGGGAAGGAATTCTTCTCTGGAAGGGTGGAAAAGGGCTGGGATGGAATTCCCAGAGCAGCTGTGGCTGCCCCCGGAGCCCTGGAGTGTCCAAGGCCAGGCTGGACGGGGCTTGGAGCAGCCTGGGACAGTGGGAGGAGTGGGACCCACGGTGGGACCAGCTGAGCTTTGGGGTCTCCTCCAACCCAAATCAACCCAGGATTCCATGTGCTGGTTTGGATGGGATTTTGGGAAGGAATTCCTGGCTGGGAGGGTGGGGAGGGGCTGGGATGGAATTCCCAGAGCAGCTGTGGCTGCCCCTGGATGCCTGGAGTGTCCCAGGCCAGGCTGGACGGGGCTTGGAGCAGCCTGGGACAGTGGGAGGTGGCCCTGCCCTGGCAGGGGTGGCCCTGGATGGGATTTAAGGTCCTTTCCCACCCAAACCACTCCAGGATTCCATTATTTTTTTGGACCTTCCATTCCAGGCTGTTGGCCAGTGACTGGAATTTCCATGTGACAGATTTAATAAAAGCCACCAGAGCTCACTGTGCAATTTAATAAATCCTCAGAGCCCTAGGATTAGGAAGCTGCAGCCCAGGATAATCCATGGAGCTCCTGATGGCTGGGAGAGAATTCCTGCTCCAACCCCACTGATGTGAGTGGGATTTCACTGCAACCCCTGTGCTTAAACTTTTCCTTAGGCTGAAAAAGGGAGGCAAAACCTTGGAATAGAGTTAAATCTTTTGTATCTTTACAGATTCAATTACTGAAGGAAAAAAAAAAAAAAAAAAAAAAAAAAAAAAAAGATTTGTGCAATACAATATTCCCACCCTGGAATCTTTGGGGGTTTCCCAGATGCTTTTTCCATTTGTTTTGTTTCCTTTTTCATTTAAGGTTTTTGGGGTTTTTTTCCCTGAACGAGTTTTCCATCAGCTGAGGAAGGATCTCTTTCAGTGCCACGGGGAAAACCTGCATTAGCAAAGAGCAAAGAAAGATTATTTGGATGGAAATCCCTGTTTGGAGTCTGACCTGGACGCTGAACAAGCTGGAGCTCTTGTTCTCCCAGTTTTACCGTGGAAATCCTCAGGGTTTCCACAGCTTTTTCCTCTGCTTCCAGGGAAAGGAGTCTGGGTGGGCGATTAAAGCACTCAGAGAAGCTTCCAGAGGCAAATATTGGCAATCCCACCACGCCCAATGAGTTGTTATCAATTTGGGGGGAAATCATACGGAATTAGATAAAGCTCCCTCAGTAATTCCCGTTACAGAGAGGGCTGGGGTTAAGGAATAACCACTTTGGGGTTAATTTCCAGCAGGGTTTGGGTTTCTCTCCCTGTGCTCCCCAAAGGGCATTTCCAGAGCTCTTATGGACAGGGAATTTGGATGGAGCCACCCCCTGTGAGGGCACATCCCAGCACAAGATTTTAGTCCCAAAACCAGAAAACTTTGGGCAGCTGGGAAAACCTGGAGAGTCTCCCCGCAGGCAAAAAAAAAAAAAAAAAAAAAAAAAAAAAAAAAAAAAAAAAATCTCTTTACCATGGAAACTTTTTCTCCAGGATGTGTTTTTGGGGCTGTGGGAAATGGAAGCAGAACGCTGCACGCTCATGAGTTCATTTATTTGACGGGACAACTCCAAATTTACCCTTCCCCTGCTTGACACGAGCGAAAAAAAAAAAAAAAAAAACCTGGAATTTGAGGTCTTGGAGGTTATTTTAATTCAGAGCAAAAATTGGGTTTGAGGTCAGCTGCCCTTTGGATTCAGCATTTGTGCAGAATATTCCGGAACTCCTCCTTCCTGGGGTCCAGCAGGGAGGAAGCAGCAGGGGCTGCGTTCTTTGTTCCCTTCTCCAGACCATTTTTAGCTGGATTTTACCTGGATTTGCTTCTCCTATTCATTTCCTAATTTTTAACCCAATTTTTAATTTTTTAAATTTTTTTAATTTGATTTTTTTTAATTTAATTTAATTTTTTAATTTAATTTGTTTTAAATTTAATTTTTAAATTTTTAATTTCCCAATTTTTAACCCCCTTGCACCTCTCCTTACCTTGGAATTTTTTCCTGTTTTCCATGGAAATCTCATTTTCCAGGCCTATCCTGACAAATGGCAGTTCCGTGGACTCCTAATAATTTCCTAATTTTATTTATTACACATTATTAATTTTAATTATTTGCCTTATATTGTAATTTACATTATTTTTATTATTATTATTATTTATGTTTATGTTTAATTGTTCCATATTTGCTATTTTCCCCGTGGGCGTGCCCACAGCAGCAGCTCAGGGAGCAAATCCCCCCTGCACCTCTCCTTACCTTGGAATTTTTTCCCATTTTCCATGGAAATCTCATTTTCCAGGCCCATCCTGACAAACAGCAGTTCCGTGGACTCCTAATAATTTCCTAATTTTACTTATTACACATTATTAATTTTAATTATTTGCCTTATATTGTAATTTACATTAATTTTGTTATTATTTACTTTTATTATTCTGCATTTGCTATTTTCCCCGTGGCCGTGCCCACAGCAGCAAATCCCCCCTGCACCTCTCCTTGCCTTGGAATTTTTTCCCGTTTTCCATGGAAATCTCATTTTCCAGGCCTGATTGGCCAGCAGGGATTTCGGGAACAGCACGAGGACAGAGGGGTCACAGCCTGGGCAGCTGGGGGGCATTTTTGGGGATAAAAATGTTTGATTTGCATCCCGAAAACAAGGGAGGAGGGGCTAGGTAATTAACTGGGTAATTAATGTGGGATTGGGTAATTAACTGGGTAATTAATGTGGGATTGGGTAATTAATTGGATAATTAATGTGGAACTGGGTAATTTCCACATTGGGATTAAGTGATAATGTGGGATTAGATAATTAGTGTAGGATTAGGTAATTAATGTGGGATTAGGTAATTAACTGGGTAATTATTAATGTGGGATTGGGTAATTAATTGGGTAATTAATGTGGAACTGGGTAATTTCCACATTGGGATTAAGTGATAATGTGGGATTAGGTATTTAATGTGGGAATAATTGATAATGCGGGATTAGATAATTAATGTGGGATTAGGGAATTAATGTGAGATTATATAATTAATAAGGGATTAAGTGATAATGTGGGATTAGGTAATTAATGTGGGATAAATTGATAATGTTGGATTAGGTAATTAATGTGGGATTGGGTAATTAATTGGATAATTAATGTGGAACTGGGTAATTTCCACATCGGGATTAATTGATAATGCGGGATTAGATAATTAGTGTAGGATTAGGCAATTAATGTGGGATTAGGTAATTAATGTGGAATTAATTGATAATGTTGCATTAGGTAATTAATGTGGGATTAATTGATAATGTGGGATTAGATAATTAATGTGGGATTAGGTCATTAATGTGGAATTAATTGATAATGTGGGATTCGGGAATTAATGTGGGATAAATTGATAATGTTGGATTAGGTAATTAATGTGGGATTGGGTAATTAATTGGGTAATTAATGGGGAACTGGGTAATTTCCACATCGGGATTAAGTGATAATGTGGGATTAGATAATTAATGTGCAACTAGATAATTAATGTGGGATTAATTGATAATGTGGGATTAATTGAGAATGTGGGATTAGATAATTAATGTGGGATTAGGGAATTAATGTGGGATTAGTTAATTAATGTGGGATTGGGTAATGGGTGTGACCTTTTAATGTCCAGGAGGACCCTCAGGATGGACACTTTGTCCTCCTGACATCAGATATGTGGGAAAATTGATTTTGCAGGATTTTTCCTTTACTTTCTGCAGGGAATTGAGGATTTTTGGCCTTCTGCTGAAGCAGAGCCGGTTCCTGCCCCAGTCCTGTTCCCAGGATAAAACGAAACAAAGTAAAATAAAATAAATATTAAAATTAGGTTAACTTAAATTGCGTTTTAAAAATAAAAGAAAACAAAATCAAATAAAATTTAAGTTAAATATAAAATAAAATAAAATAAAATAAAATAAAATAAAAGATAAAATAAAAGATAAAATAAAAGATAAAATTAAAATTAAAATAAAATAAAATAAAATAAAATAAAATAAAAAAAAATAAAATAAAATAAAATAAAATAAAATAAAATAAAGCTTTGCACCGTGCTCTGATGTTTGAGCCATTGATTCCAGCAGTGCCCCCATATGAGTGGGATCTCTTCAAGTGCATGGCAAATTCTGGATTTTTCACTTCCAGAGCACCAGGATTCCTGAGAAATTGGAATTCCAGCCTTGTGTCCTCGTGTATCTACCGAGGAGCTGAGGAATTGCAAACACGGAGTGATCTTCCCTGGGACTCGTTAAAACCTGGGACCGAGGTCCTGCTTTGACTTCCCTCGTCTCCACAACAATCATTCCAATAAAACCTGGCAGCAGCATTTCCAGCCTCCTCCCAAATGGATTAAAAATCGGGATTCTTTGGTTATTTCCCAGCTAATCAAAATTAGGGATGTGTCCTGGATGCATGCTGATACCTGAGGCTCCTTTTCCTCCTCTCCTCCTGCTCCTTGTGAATTTTAACACCGCCAGGACGGGCTGGAATTCCACATTTTGCAGCCAGGGCACGTTTCTCCAAGCCTTGCCAGCCTTGGAGCCCGCCAGGATTCAGAGAAGTGCGATCAAACCTGGGAAATCTGAATTTTCACGTTGGTGAGGGCTGGGACAGGAATGAATCCGGGACAAACTGGATAAATCAGCGCTGGGAGGAGCTGGATCAGAGGGAGACACCTGCTTGTCTGCAGGCTCTTCATGGTGGAAAGAAAGCCCGTTCTTCATTCGCACAACTCCTTTTTGTACAGATTTGTTCGTACAGACCTCGTGTTTCGGCGCATTGCTGGAAAAGCTGCAGCCCACGCTGGGCCAGGAGCACTCTGTGCTGGGCTCAGGACTGGCTGCGTGGCCGGCCCAGAGAGGGCTGGTGAGCTGCATCCAGCTGGGGACAGTCACCAGCGGCGTCCCTCAGGGCTCTGTGCTGGGCCAGCTCTGCTCAGGGTTTTTATTGACCCACGTGGATGAGGGGATTGAGCCCTTCATTAGCAAATCTGCGGATGACGCCAAGCTGGGAGCGTGTGTCCACCTGTTGGAAGGCAGGAGGGCTCTGCAGGGACACCTGGAACGGTTGGAGGGATGGGCAGAGTCCAAAAGGATTGAGTTTAATAAATCCACGTGCCCAGTCCTGCACTTTGGCCACAAGAACCCCCTGCAATGCTACGGGCTGGGGATGGCGTGGCTGGGCAGTGCCCAGGCAGAAAGGGACCTGGGGGCACTTGGGGCCCATGGAATCACGGAATGGTTGGGAAGGTTCCTTAACAGAGAGATTGGTACCAGATCATGGAATCATGGAATCACGGAATGGTTGGGAAGGTTCCTTAACAGAGAGATTGGTACCAGATCATGGAATCAGGGAATCATGGAATGGTTGAGAAGGTTCCTTAACAGAGAGATTGGTACCAGATCATGGAATCATGGAATCATGGAATGGTTGGGAAGGTTCCTTAACAGAGAGATTGGTACCAGATCATGGAATCATGGAATGGTTGGGAAGGTTCCTTAACAGAGAGATTGGTACCAGATCATGGAATCATGGAATGGTTGGGAAGGTTCCTTAACAGAGAGATTGGTACCAGATCATGGAATCTTGGAATCATGGAATGGTTGGGAAGGTTCCTTAACAGAGAGATTGGTACCAGATCATGGAATCTTGGAATCATGGAATGGCTGGGGAAGTTCCTTAACAGACAGACTGGTACCAGATCATGGAATCATGGAATGGTTGGAAGGTTCCTTAACTGGACATGAGCCAGCCGTGTGCCCAGGTGGCCAGGAAGGCCAATGGCTCCTGGCCTGGATCAGGAATGGCGTGGCCAGCAGCAGCAGGGAGGTCACTGTCTCCTGTGCTCGGCACTGGTGAGGGCACAGCTCGAGTGCTGTGTCCAGCTCTGGCCCCTCGGTTTGGGAAGGACCCTGAGGGTGCAGAGGGGACAACGAGGCTGGAGAGGGGCTGGGAGCACAAACCCTGTGAGGAACGGCTGAGGGAGCTGGGGGTGCTCAGCCTGGAGAAAAGGACACTCAGGGCTGACCTCAGCGCTCTCACAGCTCCTGAGAGGTGGCTGTGCTCAGCTGGGGCTGGGCTCTGTCTCCAGGAACTGACAGAACCAGAGCACACAGCCTCGAGCTGCCCCAAGGGAAACAGAGGTTGGATGTGAGGAAAAAGTTTTTTTACAGAAAGAGTGATGAAGTTCTGGAATGGCTGCCCGGGGAGGTGGTGGAGCCACCATCCCTGGGTGTGTTTAACAAAGCCTGGGTGTGGCACTGGGTGCCAGGGGTCAGTTCAGGTGTTGGGGCTGGGCTGGACTCGATGATCTGGAAGGTCTCTTCCGACCAGTGATTCTGTGATTCTGTGAATTCTGTGATTCTGTGATTCTGTGAATTCTGTGCTGTGAATTCTGTGATTCTGTGATTCTGTGCTTCTGTGATTCTGTGCTTCTGTGAATTCTGTGCTTCTGTGATTCTGTGATTCTGTGACTCTGTGATTCTGTGATTCTGTGCTTCTGTGACTCTGTGACTCTGTGATTCTGTGATTCTGTGGATTCTGTGGATTCTGTGATTCTGTGATTCTGTGAATTCTGTGATTCTGTGCTTCTGTGATTCTGTGAATTCTGTGAATTCTGTGAATTCTGTGATTCTGTGCTTCTGTGAATTCTGTGGATTCTGTGATTCTGTGCTTCTGTGATTCTGTGATTCTGTGCTTCTGTGATTCTGTGAATTCTGTGAATTCTGTGCTTCTGTGAATTCTGTGAATTCTGTGAATTCTGTGATTCTGTGATTCTGTGAATTCTGTGTGTGACTCCAATGGGTCAGTAGCTTTCTTGCCAATCACTTTATTGGTTAATAACAAGTTGTTATTCTGCATTGATTGGTCACTCAGACACGTGTGTACGTGCAGGGACAGTTGTTTGTGAGGAATAGTTTTCATTTCTCTATCTGACGGTGTAAAAACAGTTTATACAAGTGCAAAAGTTGTTTTTTTTCACCCAGGAATAGATTGTTATGTTAATGAACAGCTCACACCAGGATTGCTTTCACATGGGAACTTGCAAAGTGCCAGCTTGACTTAGGAGAAACAACAGGCCAGCCAGAGCAGGCCTGATTTTACGAGGCTTTTATTTGGCTTTTCTTTGTATTTTTTCTACCTTACTGCAACATTTGTCCACACTGGATTGGAGCTGGGAGATACAAAATCCCCTCCCTGGCATCCTCGCTCCTGAGGGGTCATTTTTGGGGCCGTTTGCACCAAGAAATGGAATTTTTGGGCGGCTCGTTTTGGGTTAGATTGTTGAGCCACCACCCTGGAGAGGTTTGATCCCTGCCAAGAGATTTTTTTGGGAATTCCTTGGGGGGTTCTGAGCGCCAGCAAGGGCATCCCAGGCTGTGGAATCCTAGAAAAGGTTGGAAAAGGTTTCCGAGATGATGAAGTCCAAGCGTGTGTGTGAAGACAGATGGGATTTTAATGGGATTTTCCTGGTTAAACTCCTGGTTTAAATAATCACGGAATGCCAGATTCGTTTGGGTTGGAAGGGTTAAATCCCACTATTCCAGGTGCTCCAAGCCCCATCCAACCTGGCCTTGGACATTTCCAGGGATCCAGGAAATTCTCTGGGCACCCAATATTGAAGAGTCTGAGCAATCCCAACAATAAAAACCCCAGCCAGGATGAAAAGAGAAGATTTTTTCCCAAGAATTCATTAAATCCATGGAAACCCAGCGCCTTTCTGCTCTTTCCAGCGCATCCTAATAAGTGTTATAATTATCACAGAATCACTTAAAGAAAAACCTTCTGACCCAAATGAGTTCTTTAAGGGTATAAAATATACAAAGCTCAGAGCTAAACTCCGAGTGAGTTGCACTGGGATTATTTTTCTCATCCTTGTGAATGTTTAAAGTTTAAAAAGTGGAGTTTAGTCCTGATTAGGAAAAGAAATCGGGAATTTTAGTGCTTTCAGCTCCCAACAATGGGGGCAAATGGTGTTTCCCTGTTCCATCTCCCACGGAATGAACTGTGCACAAAGAGCCCCCAGGTATCATTATTATCACTAATTACACACTTCGTGTTTAATGAAAGGCTCCTGTCAGAGGCTTTCATGAAATGTTAATTTTTGCTCCTAATCAACTTGAAACATTAAAGTGGCAGCTCCTTCACAAATCAGTGAACTTTGTGTTTGCCCTGTGCTGCTTTGGATGTTTTCCAAGCTCTCTCCAGGACAATCCATCTTTTTTTTTTTTTTTTTAGGCTCGGGGAGAGCGGCAGCAGCAGAACTCCCATAAATCCATGACATTTGGAGCAGCGTGGAACCAGTGAAATCCTGACCCCGGGTTTAGTTCAGCCTCACAAATGGATTTTCCTGGGGCAGGTTTTCCTCTCGGCAGCCCTGGGACGGTGACTGGGATGAGCTCTGGAATTCCATCCCGGTAAATAAAGACGATGAAAGGCTCTGTCATGTGGAGTAAGTCACCTCCCTAAACCCTGCCCCTCTCGAGCCTTTCTGAACCAGGCTCTGAGCTCCGGCGGGTCACAAAATCTTCCGAGACCTTGGGAATTTTAAATCTGTCCAGGGAATGGTTTGGGTTGGGAGTGACCTTAAATCCCACCCAGTGCCGGGGCAGGGACACCTCCCACTACCTCAGGCTGCTCCAAGGCCTGTCCAGCCTGGCCTTGGATGCTTCCAGGGATGGAACAGCCCCAGCTCCTCTGGGAATTCCATCCCAGCCCCTCCCCACCCTCACAGGGACCGATTCCTTCCCAATATCCCATTAAATCTCCCCTTTTCCAATGGGAAGCCGTTCCCTGTGTGCTGTCCCTCCTTCCCTTGTCCCAGGTCCCTCTCCAGCTCTCCTGGAGCTCCTGGAAGAGCCTCTGAGCTCTCCCTGGAGCCTTCTCTTCCCCCTTGGACACTTCCACGGAAGGGGAAGCTGCTCTGGGAATTCCATCCCAGCCCCTCCCCGCCCCACAGGGACCAATTCCTTCCCAATCTAATCTCAAGCTGCCCAAAATGGCTTTGTTTTGATTGTTTGTTTGCTAATTAGCATGTAAACACCAGCCTATGGGGAAATAGGATTGTGCTATGGGAGCCAGGCTATCCCTCAGCATTAGGAAATTCGGTTTATCCAGGGAAAACTGAAAAGCACCCACCAGACTCCGGCTCCAGGGAGTATTTCTGGCTGGTTTTGGGAAGCTGGTGGCTGCTCTGGCTTTGTGTTTGGCCCCATCTTCAGCTCCCTTTTGGAAGGAGCAGGAAGCAACGAGAGTTTGGAGGCAGCTTTGTGCATCCCATGGTTCAGGGATGTGGAGTTTTTGTGTGGATTCAGGATTTGGAGCCCGAGTGGGGAAACAAACAACCTTTGTAACCAATTGCTCAGCATTTCCTTGGTTTTCTCCCTGTTTTCCCTTGGAAGTGGGTGTTGAGGAACACATTGGGTGCAGGTGGAGCTGTGAGGGGCTGGAATCCAAGATAAGAGGCCAGGAAGAATTCCAAACCTTTGGATAACAAAGGGGCTGTGGCACAGCCAGGTGAGGAGGGACACTGAGGGAGACAGCAGGAGCCAAGGATTTGGGGGAAAAGTAGAACTTTTGGACTGGGAGGGGATAAAAACCCAGGAATTCTTTGTTGAGGAACCTCAGAGGCACAAGCTCAGGCCGTTCCTGCGTGGCTGCACCAGGAATAAATTGATTTATGGAGCTGGACATCCAAGACTCTGCCATGGGAGGCCTGGGGTGGAACCGGGAAAATCTGAATGAATTTCAGCGTCTGCAGTCTGGGGGTGGGAGTGTGACAGCCAGAGAATCCCAGGAATGTCAGACTGGGAAGGTTCTTAAACAACGTGATTGGTGCCAGATCACGGAATCCTGGAATGGTTGGGAAGGTTCCTTAACAGAGAGATTGGTACCAAATCATGGAATCATGGAATGGTTGGGAAGTTCTTTAACTGAGAGATTGGTACCAGATCATGGATCATGGAATCATGGAATCATGGAATGGTTGGAAGGTTTCCTTAACGGAGAGATTGGTACGAAATCATGGAATCATGGAATGTTGGGAAGGTTCCTTAACAGAGAGATTGGTACCAAATCATGGAATCATGGAATCATGGAATGGTTGGAAGGTTCCTTAACTGAGAGATTGGTACCAAATCATGGAATCATGGAATCATGGAATGGTTGGAAAGTTCTTTAACTGAGAGATTGGTACCAGATCATGGATCATGGAATCATGGAATGGTTGGAAGGTTCCTTAACAGAGAGATTGGTACCAAATCATGGAATCATGGAATGGTTGGGAAGGTTCCTTAACTGAGAAATTGGTACCAAATCATGGAATCATGGACTCCTGGAATGGTTGGAAGGTTCCTTAACAGAGAGACTGGTACCAGATCATGGAATCATGGAATCATGGAATCATGGAATGGTTGGAAAGTTCTTTAACTGAGAGATTGGTACCAGATCATGGATCATGGAATCATGGAATCATGGAATGGTTGGAAGGTTCCTTAACTGAGAGACTGGTACCAGATCATGGAATCATGGAATCATGGAATGGTTGGGAAGGTTCCTTAACAGACAGACTGGTACCAGATCATGGAATCATGGAATGGCTGGGAAGGTTTCCTTAACAGAGAGATTGGTACGAAATCATGGAATCATGGAATGGTTGGGAAGGTTCCTTAACAGAGAGATTGGTACCAGATCATGGAATCACGGAATCCTGGAATGATTTGGGTTGGAAGGACCTCAGAGCCCACCCAGTTCCCACCCCTGCCATGGGCAGGGACACCTTCCACTATCCCAGGTCTTACACAAGCTGATTTGAGGGAACACCCTGTGCTAAAAATCATTACTGGAGCTTTTTTTTGCCTCTTTTAAGCCTGTTTCTGCCTATTTAAAACCTATTTTAGGGCCGAGCATGCAGGAAGATATTGCTGTAAGTGAAATCCAGCCTCATTATCCATTGTCACCCCCATCCTTTGCCTTCCCTGTCCCCACCTCTTTTCCCTGGGATGAAATAATTGAGCAAACCAGACTTTGGGGTGGGCTTTGAGCTCTTGCCTCGTTCCTCTCCGGCTGCTTCAATCGCTCCAACATTTATAAATTTGGAGCGTGGGTAGCGCATTTTCAGGGGAAAATTGAAGATTGACTTTGAGTTCACACTTTTCTGGAGCTCACATGGATCCAGGAATGTCTCTGGGCGCGACACAGACCCTGTTTTCAATAATGCTCCTGTGACCAGAAAAACCAGAGCAGCCCTTCTGCCCCAGAAAGCAATTTAAGATTTAATTAATACTTGAGGGCCACGCTGCTCCAGTGAAATGAGCAGGAAGGTCTCCTCATTTCAGGCCCTAAGTGTCCTACATTTGCTGCTAATTAAAGCAGAAGTTTGATATTAAAAAAATAATTTTAAAAAGAAAATAAAAGAAGGGATCCAGACTTAAACCGATGACTAAACAGCCCTTGTATTCCTTGGGTGTCTTTTATAGTTGGTGCTAAATGTAAATTGGTGGAGCCTCGGAAATGGGGAATGAGAACTCAGATATATTTTCTTCCCTCCTAAAAATACCTCTGTTTATGGGGAGGGTTTGCTCTGGGATGATTAAGTGGTTCAGCACTGCAATAATAGTTACAGAAATTCAAGGAAAATGGTGCTGGAATGAAAGAAATCTCTGGGTATTTGTGTGGCTTCTGCGTGGAAGCAGCACCTGATACCAATTTTCTTTTTTTTTTTTTTTTTCCTTTTAAGCTGATTTGATTTTTAGAACTCATTTCAAAACCAAGCCTGGCTGTGTTGGCCTGATGTGCAGCTTTTGTTCAGAGGTTCTCTGCTCCCACTGGATGCATTTCACAGGGCCTCATTTGCTTCTAGAGAGGGGTTTTAGCTTTTTGGAATTCCCACCCTCCGTCTCTCAGGGAGGATGGACAGCATGATTCCAGAAGGGTCAAGGGTCCAAAAGTCTTCAGCTCTAAGGTTTTAAAAGGTTTGGACTACAAATTTCCAATGGTTTCTGTAAAAATCACGCCTCAGAATTTCTCCCTGTGCCACTATGGCCACATTTCCATGTTGTTCCATTTTGCTTGGGCCAAGTCTCATTTTTTTTTAATTGTGGTTTTAATTTGGCCGTTTTGGTGCCTCGCAGGGAATTGACTTTTTTAATGATGCTTTGCTCAAAACGTACAAGACCTGCACCGTTCCTAATTGTCTCTCCCTCCTCAAGGAGCTGCTCCTCCTGTCCTGACCCAGTTTCCCATTCCCAATCCAGGGCTGAAAAATCAGGAGAACCATCACCCCCTCCTCCTCCTCCTCCCTTTGGCTCTGGGGGCTGCACCTGCCCAGCATTTTCTCCCTGCCATAAATCAAAACTTGCTCTAAAGATTACTTTAAAAACAATCTGAGACCTGATGTATTTATGGGATGGCGACTGTGCTACACCGGGACGAGAGGGAGTTCACCTCCATCGTATTTTTTCCGTGGGGAATGAGCGTGGGTTCTCCTTTCCCGTGATGGATGGGATAAAGCAGGCCAGGAGTTTAGTTCTGGGGATTTATTGGAGCCCTGCACTCACCTATTTTTCCTCTTGGTCTTGTGGTGTGGTGCCAGGGAGGCCGTAAACAACCCATTGCCCTTGCCAGGAGTATGGAACCATCGACCCCAGGGCTTCTCCCTGTGATTGATCCCAAATTCCTGGCGTGGAGGGAGCTTTGGGAGGTGGGGGAGTGGTTTTGTGCGCTCTCTGTACGTGGGGGCTGCTTATACATTATAAAACCAAATTTTTTTGCAGCCTTTCCCTGTGCACAGGCCTGCCTGTGCTTTAGAAGGGAATTGTTGGAGGTTTTTAAGGGTAAATCGACTTCCCATCCAGAGAGAAAAGGTTTAGCGCCTCGAAGAGGTGGGTCCGGGCTCCTTCAATAACATTTTAATTTCATTTGTGGCCTTGAACCCCTTGACAAAGTGATATTAATGTAATAATTGCCAGGTTATGTACAGTGCCTTGTCTGCTGTGACCCGCTGGGTTAATGGCTGGGCTCGATGGCCTTGGAGGTCTTTTCCAACCTAAATATTCTTTTCCAACCTAAATATTCTCTGAAATCATGGAATAAACCCATGTCCAGCCCACGAAACCAGGGCTTTGTCACTCTGGCTGTGGGCGCCAGGGACAGGCCTGGGCTGGGCCCATGGGGGATTTTAAGGTGCAAAAGCACAATGAAAACGGTTCAGAGTCACCCTAAAGTGAAAATGGTTCAGAAAGGCCCTAAAATTAAAATGTTTCAGTGCCTGTAAAAAGCAAACAAGGAGCAGCAGCAAATGACTGAGCCTCTGTTTTCAGAGGGCTCAAAGCAGGGCCTGGACTCTGGGGAGATTTCAGGGTGATTCAGGCAAACTTGCTGTGTGTCACGGGTGCCATAAATATGTTTAAGCACCCTGACAGGGAAGAATATTCGGGAGAGGAGCTTCTTTTCTCCCTCTTCCTTCACACTTGCCATTTCCTTAATTAATTCGCCCACAAGCAGAGCAAATTCCTTGAGCCGGGAAAGCGGAGCTGGGGAGAGGTGTCTGAATTTGCCTCTTTATCTTCCAGTGTGACCCTTTGCACTTCTTAAACCTTGAAATTGGGCCATGGACCACTGCAGAGTCATGAATACAGTCCTGGCTGCAGCGAGGAATCAGAGACTTTTAATTTTTTTAGTCTTTTATCCTGCTGCTACGGAAGGGCAGGGAGAGGAGCACAGAGAACTGAGACTCTTGGTGGGCTTTGTCTTGGGGCCTCCATGGAGTGTTCAGAGCAAAGACACAGCACAGCTCGCTCTGTAGCAGCACCGTGAAGGAATAAAACTTATTCTGGGATGGCCACAAGCAATTTCTGATTGTTTGAGACGTTGTGGAGAGGGAAAAGTGGTTGTAGGAATGAGGAACAAGAGCTTGGTGTGTTTGCTGCACGGAGGATGTCCCTGGCAGCCTCTTCTCTTCAGCAGCCTGGGATAAATCGATCACTCCCTGATAAAAGTTATTTTTCTCTTTGTTTAATCTTTATTTTTCTTCCTTGCAGCCTCCCCTGCTTGCAGAAAGTTAAAGAACCCAGACTTGCAAAGGCACCTGTGGCTCTGGGCTGGTTTGAAAGTCACGGAATCCTGGGATGGTTTGGGTTGAAGGAGCCTTAAATCCCACCCAGTGCCACCCCTGCCATGGCAGGGACACCTCCCACTGTCCCAGGGGGCTCCAACCCGGCCTTGGGCACTGCCAGGGATCCAGGGGCAGCCACAGCTGCTCTGGGAATTCCATCCCAGCCCCTCCCCACCCTCCCAGCCAGGAATTCCTTCCAATATCCCATCTAAATCTCCCCTTTCCCGGTCTGAAGCCGTTCCCTGTGTCCTGTCCCTCCATCCTTGTCCCCAGCCCCTCTCCAGCTCTCCTGGAGCTCCTCCAGGCCCTGGAAGGGCTCTGAGCTCTCCCTGGAGCCTTCTCCTCTCCAGGCTGGGCAATCCCAGCTCTCCCAGCCTGGCTCCAGAGGTTCCCCAGCCCCTCCATGACTTCTGGACTGTGCAGCAGCTCCACATCCTCCTGCTGTTCCCTTTTCCCTCACAAAGTCTCCTTTGAGACAAAACCAAAACCCATGGGAGTCAGTCCTTGGAACTGCCAAACACTTTTTTCCTTAACTTTTAATTACAGTTCTCCTTGGCTGTTGTTTGTTGTTTCATTTTTGGTTTGTTTTTTGGTTTTTGTTGGTTTTTTTTTTTTTCCTGGGAGACCATTTTTGCTCTTTCCCTGCCCCAAGAAGAATTTTTTTTTCGAAGAGAAGGCCCAAGGCAGCGTTGGAATTAAACAGGTCAAGGCACTGCCGAAGTTTTTGCCTTAAAATCCATAAAATAAATGAAATCCTGTTGAGGTAATTAGTCTGATGAGGAAAAGTGACCTTTCTAGCAGGGGACGTAATTGCATTCTCATGGCCCACGGTTTGACCTCCCTCAACACGGCTAATGAGGATTGTTCTGCATCCTGGTGACAGCCAGGACATCGTTGGGAAATAAGTGGCTCCTAGAAACCAAGCAAAATATTAAATGCACAGAATGCTTATTATTTATTTTAAAAATCCCTACTAATGTAATTCCTCCTGCCGCAGTAATTGGTGAGAGTTTGACAGGGTTTGTTTTTTTTTTCCCCCCCCATTTCCTTGTGGCACCTGAGGTTTGTTCTCTGGAACATCCCAAAGCCACTAAGATTTCAAAAATTATTTTTAAAATAATTTTAAAAAGGCCCTTAACCTCCACGTTTTTCAAATTCAAAAGAATTCAGGTCTTGAACGATTGGCATTTCCACCTTATTCTTCCTGCCTTCCAAGTTAAGGGTTTTTTCACAGATTTTTAATAATGTTTTTCTTCTTTTTCTTTTTTTTTTTTTTGAATAATGTCGTTTACTCAAGGGGCGAAATTTGGTGCCGTCTTCCTCAAATTCCTGAGAAAAGCCTCTCATCTGAGTTTTTATTTCTTATTTAGGGGCAGTCCTTTATGCAGGCCAGAGGAATCAGTTTGAAAATCAGCTTTTGCATCCGGGGAAACAGGGGCTGGAATATTTTCCCTCCCAGACATCTGCCTTGCTCAGCCCGGGAATGTCCCTGGGAGCTCTCGGATGTGTTTTAGAAAGAAATCAAGCCTTGATTTAGGACTCCAAGCGACAGGAATTTGCCACTTCCCTCCCTCCACAGCTGATTGCTTTCCAAAATCATGTCTCTTTTGGGGTAAATTTCCTTTTAATGGTCTTCCCTGGGTTTTGTTTTACTTAATTTGAGGGTTTCAGCTGCCATGGTGGTTCTGCCAGCAGAGATTCCCCACCCTCAGGAGCAGCAGCTCCTTCAGTGCCTCCCCATTTGGAAGAGCTTCTCTAATTTGTGAGGATTTGGGATTAAATCAAGCTCTACACGAAGGTTTGGGTGACTTGCACAGGGGAGGAGTAATTTGTGCTCAATTTTTACAACTTATTTCCTGTTTTCCACCTGTTTCTGGCGTTACAAACTCCTTGTTGACTCCGTCCTAAAGACTTGGCAGATCCAGCTAATTCTTTTGTGGGCTGCAAAGGGGAAGGAAACTCTGTTTCTTCCATGGCTCCCAGTGCTCCATCCCAAATGGATGTGTAGGATCACCGTGTGAGTGTCTCCAGCTGAAGCAAACCCAAAAGTTGTGGTGTTCCCCTCCCACTCCTTTGGAACAAACCTGTTCCCTCTGCAAAAGGCAACGCAGGTGTTGGAAAGCCCTCTCTGTAGTTTTTAGCGTCAGGTGGCCTGGAAAAGTCATGAATTTTCCAGTGTTTCCAGAGACTGGGGTGGTGCTGGAGTGGGAATTCCGGCGTTCTCGCCTCTCGCCGAAGGACTGGTGCTCAAAATGGACCCAGATCCCACAGCTCCCCCTCTGCAGTGCCAGGGACTCATTACTGAGGCTGTTTTCAGGAGAGGAGGGGTTGAATCACCATTTAGAGGGATGGAAAATGATGCTGATTCCGTTTCTGTGGGGGGATGCTGAAGGACAGGTGGCTCCAGGCTGGAATACTCCGTGTAATGAGGCCCTGGGGGACAAATCCCACCAGTCCCTGGGATTGGGAACACACCCAGGACATGCCTGGCAGGAATGAGGCTGGCCCTGATTTATTTGATGTGCTGATGGAGCAGGAGCGATATCCCGCATGGATCATCCAGGAATTCCTGGGAAACATCAGGAAAACTCATTGTTCCCGCTCAGGGAGCGCCAGCAGCCTTTAAATGTTGTCTTTGCAGCACTCAGGCTGCTGTGGATCGGGATAATATTGGGATTTAACCAAAAAAATTCCCATAAAATGTGCTGCAACCCGGACACGGCGGGAGGGACTCGACCCTCTGCCTCAGCAAAGTCTTCAAAGCACATCCAGCACCCCCAGGGATGCTCCCACACTCAGGAAACAAACATTTAAAAATGTCCAATTGCTTGGGTTTATCTGGGGGTTACTTTTTATCAAAAATCCCAGATAAATTCAGAGATCTGTGGGCTGCATCCCAGTATAAAAATAATTTAGGAACTAGGATGAGGCTGAAAGTCAGAGATGCACTTCTGATGAAAGAAGGAAAAAAAAAAGGCACAAAAGCAAAAAAATATCCCTGAAAATTTTTGCTTTTGAGCTCTTTGAGGAAAAACATTTGATGTCAGCACTTGGCACTCTTGGAGTTGAACTCAGAGATCCTATGGGGCGCTTCCAGCTCAGGATATTCCGTGATTTTGTATTCTGTGACAGCTCCAAGAGGGTGTTTGGCTCTCACCTCCCTGCAAAGGCACACACACTGATTTTTGTGTTTAATTCTTTGCCTTCTAAAGGAATAAAGTCTCTCTTGTAGCTCTGGTGCTTTGGCAGAAGCTGCAGACACGGAGCTGTTTTCCCACTGAGATGCTCCCGGTACCCTGGGGGCCATTTGGGAATTGTCTGATAACACAGGGAGCTGGATTTGTGACATTTTCATCGCACAGAGAGGAGCCAGGTTTTTAGAACAGAATTCCTCTGTTAAGAGATGTTTGTTTGGTTGGTTGTTTTTCATGGAGCAATTAAAAAAAAAAAAATTGTCTTTTTTCCTACTCCAGCTGCAGGTTTTGTGTTTGTGTCTTACCCTAGATAAAAGGTGTGACACCAATAGTAAATCTTTGCCTTTGTCAAAGGATTTCCACAACTGAAAGCGAAATGGGCTTTTATTCCTCAGGGATTCACTATTTCTGCAGATCGGGTGGAGAGAAAAGGGGTGACAATGCCCCCTGCAACAAAAGAATTAAGGAGTTCAATTTATTAAGTTAATCAAAGTGGAGCCGAAGGAAACCTGATCACAGCCTGTCGGCACGGGAGGAGTGACGTGATTACAAAGGGCTTTTATCCTGAGCGATAATGAAACAGCAATTCCTGATAGCTGGGAGCTATCTAGGAAAAGAAAACCTCAAAACTGGGTGTGAACTCTTAAAAGTGACTCTAAAGTCATCTTCCCTGGAAGTTAAAAAAAAAAGTGTGGATGCGGCATTTGGGAATATGTTCGCGTGACCCTGGGGTGGTGCTGGGTTATGGTTGGATTCGATCTGAGAGGTCTTTTCCAACCTCAACAACCCCATGATCCTGGGAAGTGAGTGAGAATTTGGAGAAATTCCTACAACTGTGGTTTACGAATCGTTGGGAAGGCACAACAAAACCCCACTCTGAGGCTGGACTACAATTAGTTCATATTTGGCAAAAAAACTTCTCCTGGAGCAGGAGAACCACGAGATCCTTGTGTTGTTCCAAGTGACCTTCTGCCTGCCCTGCCCTGCCTCAGTTTCCCCATTTTCCTGGGCAGGAAAAGCCCTTCCCTCTGTTGTACGCCCATCCAGCTCTGTGGATGTTCACCAGGAGCCATCCCCAGGATCCCTGCCCGCGCTGTTTTCCCGCTGTGCCCGTGACGATTTAACAGCGGAATTCTGCTGCCACATCCCCTCCTGGACACACCAGGGCCGCCTGATGAACACCAGTCCTGAAGTCTGGCGTCCTGTTCCGAGTGACCTCCTGCCTGCCCTGCCCTGCCTCAGTTTCCCCATTTTCCTGGGCAGGAAAGGCCCTTCCCTCTGTTGTACGCCCATCCTGCTCTGTGGATGTTTGATGGGAGCCATCCCCAGGATCCCTGCCCGCGCTCTTTTCCCGCTGTGCCCGTGACGATTTAACAGCAGAATTCTGCTGCCACATCCCCTCCCGGACACACCAGGGCTGTCTCATTAACACCAGTCCTGAAGTCTGGCGTCCTGTTCCGAGTGACCTCCTGCCTGCCCTGCCCTGCCTCAGTTTCCCCATTTTCCTGGACAGGAAAAGCCCTTCCCTCCATTTTAGGGCCATCCTGCTCTGTGGATGTTCACCAGGAGCCATCCCCAGGATCCCTGCCCGCGCTGTTTTCCCGCTGTGCCCGTGACGATTTAACAGCGGAATTCTGCTGCCACATCCCCTCCCGGACACACCAGGGCTGTCTCATTAACACAGTCCTGAAATCCGGCGTCCTGTTCCGAGTGACCTCCTGCCTGCCCTGCCCTGCCTCAGTTTCCCCATTTTCCTAGACAGGAAAAGCCCTTCCCTCTGTTTTAGGGCCGTCGTGCTCCGTGGATGTTCACCAGGAGCCATCCCCAGCATCCCTGCCCGCGCTCTTTTCCCGCTGTGCCCGTGATGATTTAACAGCAGAATTCTGCTGCCACATCCCCTCCCGGACACACCAGGGCCGCCTGATGAACACCAGTCCTGAAGTCTGGCGTCCTGTTCCGAGTGACCTCCTGCCTGCCCTGCCCTGCCTCAGTTTCCCCATTTTCCTGAGCAGGAAAAGCCCTTCCCTCCATTTTAGGGCCATCCAGCTCTGTGGATGTTCACCAGGAGCCATCCCCAGGATCCCTGCCCGCGCTGTTTTCCTGCTGTGCCCGTGACGATTTAACAGCAGAATTCTGCTGCCACATCCCCTCCCGGACACACCAGGGCCACCTCATGAACACCAGTCCCGAACTCCAGCGCTGCCGAGTTTCTCTCCCTGTGCTGCCATCGTGACCCACTTTCCTTTCTTAGATCAAAGCTGCCCACGAGCAGCAGCGATCCCTTTCTCCTCTCCACTCCCACGCATTCTCCTGCCCAAACGCTTCGTTCCTCCTGCTGAACTTTGTGCCTGCGGTTGTTGCTGCCCCGTTGCCGCTGCTTCACTTTAAACAAGGTTTTTAGAGCCTTTCCATCGGGATTTCAAGGAGGATGGAAGTGGTAATGAGGGAAGGGAAAGCATCCAGCAGGAGTTAATGGGTGTAGCCACAGAGCCCCGGGTTTCTCTGTGGGATCTGGGGCGTTCCTGCCCATGAAGGGACTGGTTTTTCCTTTAAAGGTCCTGTTCTGCTTGGATTCACTCAGGCACCAGCCACAAGCCCATTCTCTGGAGAAATTCAGAAATCCAGGAGCTCTGTAGGGATGAAATTCCCTGAACTTTGGTGTCTGACACCCCTCTGAGCACATTCCTGAGGCAGATACTCTGGCGAGAGGGTGGCAGGGCTGTCCCCAGCTCCTCCTCCTCCCCTCAGGTGTCCTGATCCAACTTGGCCCAGCTCAGCTTCCGCTGCCTCCACGCGCAGAATTCAGCTCCATTCCCAGAAATCGGGGTGCTTTGCCCAATCAGCTCCTTAACGTCTTGGAATCACCAACATATTCGGGTTGGAAGGACCTCAAATCCCATCCAGTGCCAGCCCTGCCACGGGCAAGGACATCTTCCACTATCCCAGCTTCCTCCAGTCCCATCCAACCCGGCCTTGGACACTGCCAGGGATGGATGGGGGGAATTTGGTGCTTGTTTTGTGCTGGGTTTAATGGGTTTTTTAAATTATTTTGGGCTCTGGCAGTGTTTAACCCTCGGCATTAAACCTCTGTCCCTCTGTCCCTTGGGACCTTTTGTGGAAAACACGGACACTCCAGGCCTTCCTGGGATCACAGACCTGCATTTTAAATATTAAGGATAAAACCTTGGCGTGGTGGCCGAGCCTTTGATTTGGATCATACCAAGCTCATCTCTGAGCCGGCCATGAGGAATTAAGGGCCACGATTTTCTGGAAAAGCACCTTTATATTCCTTTGGGACACCAGAGAGGCCTTTGCCTCCCTCTTAGCTCTGCTTTGAGACTGCTGGGAAGCAGTTTTGGAGGAATTAAACATGGAAAAAGCCAGACTCTTCCTCCCTCCCAGCATGAAGCACCAATTCCTGTTTATGCAATCCCATTTGACACTGGGGGATGTCACTGCTGGTGCCGATTCCTGGGCAATTCAATTCCATTAAATTAATCTGTGACTAAATATTTATTTTTGTTGTGCCCCCAAAGCCCAAACCTGGAGGTGCCCCCAGTGTTTGAGGTCCCTCCTAACCTAAACCATCCTGTGATTCCATGATTTATAAAAAAACAAGAAACTGGGGTTTGTGATGCCAGAATCTGCTATGGGATGTGGGATGTCCTTCCCTATAGACCAGCCATAGGATTTGTGGCAGTTTCTACTTGATATTCATTTTGTGTAACGCTCGTCCTTTAATCCAGATGTTCTTTATTCCAACTAATTTTCCTGACTTAGTTGAACTCTTGCTTTTCCTGATACCTCAGTGTGATATTGAAAGAAACTCTTTTTGTCCTGATAAGTTATTAAGGGATGTTGAGGAATTGTCATTCTGTTTTCTCCAGGGTATATTACACCACACTTCCCCTCTGTTTCTTGGTATTTTCCCCCTTTCTAAGATAAACACGGGTGATCTTTTCAATATCTGCAGCACTGGCATTAAAAAAAAAAAAAAAAAAAGGGTTTAAACCATCCCATAAAATGTGATAGGAAATGTTGGCTGTGCCATCAAATTCTGCTGCTCCAGCCCTATAGAAAGGTTATCATTTTCTATCTCAAATACAGAATTTAATGCACTCCCTACGAAATCCAATGGGGATTTACTCCTATTAAATTCCACACGACTGGAGATGCCCCCAGGGGTTACTCTGAGAACAGTAAGAGACCGCTTTCAGGGGGGAATGGATCTCAGGCTGCTTTCCAGCTTCTTTTTCGCAGTTATCTGGGAAAACTTTATCAGCCCGTCCTGCCCTGGGAAAAAACAAGTGCTGCAGTGGTAGGGGCAGTGATAAGGCTCAGTGATAAGGCTCAGTGATAACGCTCAGTGATAAAATGCAGATTCGAAGGCTGGGAACGCTCCTGTTCCTCCGGGATTTGGGATCTTCTCATTCCCTTTATCTCCTCACTCCTGGAGGTCAGTTCCAGTGGGGGATGCCTCTCCTCATGTGGGTTTCTCCTGGGGGTTCTTCCCGCCCTGCCTCTGCTCCATGAGGACCGGATTTATTCCAATTCCACGGAAATGATGGATTTCGCCAAAATCCGCTTTCCGAGGGCGCTCTTTGCTCCCTCATTCCCACTTCTCCTCCGCGTCCCTGTGTTGCTTTGTTGGAGCAGAAAATCAGCCCTTGGCTGGGTGTGGGGTGTGAGAACAGCAATATTCCCTGTTCCCTGAGTGATCCTGCCTGGCACAGGGTGAGCACATCCAGCCCTTGCTTGGCCCTGATTCCCGGGATAGGCTGAAATACGTCTGAACTCCTCACGTTGTTATTAAGAGCAAAGATGTTGAGCCACAGGACATAATTAGGAAAAAAATCTGAGTGTGTTAGGAGAGAAGAAATCATCGTTTCTTTTGAAATATCCTTTAGGAAAAAAAAATCTGATTTCGTGCAGCGTCCTCATCCAAGCCCTGTGCTGGCTCATTTTGGCACTTTGGGAATGAATCATCAACTACAATTGTCTCATCCAGGAATTCCCATCTATCAGCATCCTTCTAAGAAACTGCAAGGAGAAAAAAAAAAAAAGGCAAAATTAACTTTCAGTCCGCCCTTCTTCAGTCCCCTGTACCTGACTCAGATGAGATCAGGGATTTTGTTTCCCTGGCCAGAGCCTGGGAATTTTTCCCTATATTAAAAATAACCCAACACAGCCTCCCACAGCGTATCAGGATCTTTCATAAAACCTGATTTTAATCTTGCAAGAGATAATCTCGCTTCTTCGTCGGGAACTATGGGGGTATTTGGGGTTGATGCCCAAAGGCTGAACATTCCCCGTGGAAAAAAAAACAAACCTGGGTGGCCTGAAGCAGAAAATGTGTTGGTTCATCCTTTCAGTGGCTTTTCTGCACCGGTGGTTCATGTTGCAGCTCCCACAGGAGTTACTGGAAGGTGGCAATGACGGTTTTCTTCAGGTAGAGACCAAAAAAAATATATAAAATTGGGGTTTTTCCTCTATCTCTAAAGCACACAGTCCATCAGGTTCTACCCTGAATTGATAGAAAATGAATTCTGTAATATTTAGGGGAAAAAAAGTCTGTGTTTTCAGAAGGAGAAGAGGAAGCAAGTCCGCAAGGACAGGTGGACAAGATCTTGTTTTCCTCCCCAGACAGAGCTGCTGGGCTCTGCGGGTCCACTGCAGGTGATGCAGGAGAATGTCCCTCATTTGGACTGGTGGCATTCAAAGCCCCATGGTGGCTCTCCTCACCCAAACCCAAAGCTGAAGCTTAGTCCGAGCCTCAGGCGGGGATTACCCAGCCCAGGCATCAGGCTGGGCCCCGTGAGCCGTTTAATTCCCCCACACGTCCCCTGGATCCAGGTGGTCCCAGCTCACTCCTCGCCCAGCCAGCCCAGCCCTTCCTCCCAGCCACTTTGGGCTCTTTGATTCCCCCTTTCCCCCCCAGTAACCAAATCGTGTTGGACATTTCCCGCTGAACTCACGGAGAGTCTCTGAAACATCCGACGCTTTATCCCCAGGAGCCCCTCAGGAGTTGCTTTTTTTAATGGATTAACTCTGACAGGGACTGCACTCCCACAGTTTTTAAAATATACAATAAGTATATTACATACTTTTAAAGCTATAAATAAGATTTATACACAACCCATGGGGATTTTCCATTAAAACTTCATAAATCACATTGTACATTATCCTCTTTAATCCTCAGACTTGCCTTGGTAGTCACCAGAAAATATATTTAACCCTGTATAAAATGGATGATAAGCACAGAGAAAGAATGTTAACGAGAGCTTTTATGGGCCCTGTATTTTCTTAGCCTGATTCATTCTTTTTCCTGGCAATTATTTGTAATAGGAACAGTTGTCTCCTGCCCTTTATTAACTGAAAACTCAGGTGCTCTGCCTAGAATGGAGCCAGCACAGCCCAGGATGAGCTTTTCCTGCCTTATCCTCTCTTTAGCTGGGGGGGGTTCCCATTGTTTGGTGCTTGGAGAAGGCAATTTTCACATTCCACGTCTCCTCCACGCTCTCCCTGCTGATTCAGCTCCTCTTTGAGCGTGTGGCATCGGCAGAGGAACATTGATTTAATTCTGGTGTCATGGAATTAAAGCCCTGTCCGTGGTGAACACTCCCAGCTCTGGGCTCTGGATGCCCAGGGAAGGGAACCACTTTTAAAAGTCCTGGTTCTAAAAGAGCTTCAGAGCTTGGTGCTGCTTTGCTGTCGTGTCTCAAGCTCTGCCCAGTCCATGCCCTTCCCAACCCTCTCCCAGCAGCTCGTTTTCTCCAGAAATAATTTTGTTCTCTCTGCAAAGAGTCCCTAAAAATCCGCTCATCCTCCTTCCTTCTTCTCCTTCTCGCTGTGGCTGCCCCTGGATCCCTGGCAGTGTCCCAGGCCAGGTTGGGCAGGGCTTGGAGCAGCCTGGGACAGTGGGAGGTGTCCCTGCCCATGGCAGGGGTGGCACTGGATGGGTTTTAAGGTCCCTCCCAATCCAAACCATTCCAGGATCCCATGGTTATCAAAAATCCCATTTTAGATGCAGTAAATAGCAAAGATTGGATGAGGAATTTGAAATTTTGGGGGAACAGGACACGCCAGGAGTGATTTTCTCACTGCCCTTTCACTGCCCTGCATCCAAGACACTGCCCTTTTCCTCCTAAGTACTGGGGAAAAAAAATGATCCAGATCAGTGTAATTCAAATAATGTGAAAGTTTCACAGTCTGTAGAAGGATCAAACCTCCAGGTCCTTCCTACTGCCAGAGGGCAGGGATGGATGGGATATCGGGAAGGAATTTCTGCCTGTGAGGGTGATGAGGGGCTGGGATGGAATTCCCAGAGCAGCTGTGGCTGCCTCTGGATCCCTGGAAGTGTCCCAGGCCAGGCTGGACGGGGCTTGGAGCCACCTGGGACAGTGGGAGGTGTCCCTGCCCTGGCAGGGGGTGGGACTGAGATGAGCTTTAAGGTCTTTTCCCACCCAAACCATGATTCCGTGATTCCGTGATGAAGCCTGGCCCTCTGGGAGAGCGTTCAGGGTGTGGGAAGGATCTGGGTGCAAATGGTGGTGGAATTATTGGCTGTGCCTGAAACACTGGGAACAGCCCCCTGTTGTCCCCTTGCACTTCTCCCCCAACCCTTTATTTATTAATTTTAGATATTTTTCTCCTCTTTCCATGAATTTAGGCCGGGAATTCTTCAAACTCAGGGCCATCTCCTCCCACCTGGGAGCGTGGAAGGGAAGAATGCAACACAGCCACAGTCCTGTAGGAAAACCTGATGCCTGCAACGTGATGTCGGAGCAAACGCGTTCCCTCCATGTGTTAAATGGGATCCAGGAGGGAGCCAGAGAGAAAATAACGTGGGGGAAAAAATCCTGGAAACACCAGGATGCTTTTAAAACCCCAGGACACGCAGAGCAGCTGCCTCCCCACCGGGAGCCATTGGCAATGGGATTTAATTAGCGGATCCCTTCCCATTCTGCAGCGGGGAAGTTGTTTTGTGGGAAAGCGCCATCCCTAGGGCTGGGGAAGAGGCGCCTCAGCCCCGCAGAGAGGAGGAAAAATCGGGAATGTTCTCCAGAGGCTCTCAGGAAAGTGCCAAAGCGCCATCCGTAGGGCTGGGAAGAGGCGCCTCAGCCCCATGGAGAGGAGGAAAAATCGGGAATGTTCTCCAGAGGCTCTCAGGAAAATGCCAAAGCGCCATCCCTAGGGCTGGGAAGAGGCGCCTCAGCCCCATGGAGAGGAGGAAAAATTGGGAATGTTCTCCAGAGACTCTCAGGAAGTGCCAAAGCGCCATCCCTAGGGCTGGGAAGAGGCGCCTCAGCCCCGCGGAGAGGAGGAAAAATCGGGAATGTTCTCCAGAGGCTCTCAGGAAAATGCCAAAGCGCCATCCCTAGGGCTGGGAAGTGGCGCCTCAGCCCCACGGAGAGGAGGAAAAACCGGGAATGTTCTCCCAGGAAGAAGCAGCTCTGATGAGCTCCATGCCAGCCCAGCCAAAATAATTCCTCAGGCTTGGAAAGCTCTGCTGAGGAGGAAAACAGGAGGAGTTTCGGGGTTTGCAGGTGTTCCATTTCCAATTCCAGCAGTTGCTCCATACCCAATTCCAGCCACCTGGATGCCGCGGTGGGAGGGATGGATCCTGCCCTGGAGTGGGTGGCAGGGAAGGACTTCCCTGGTTTTCCTCAGCTCCTGCTTTGCCGGTTCTGTCAGGGAATCGGGGCTTGTCTGATCATGCAAATCAAGGTTTCCTCACCCAACGCAAACAAGGTGGAGATTGTAACAATCAAGTTAATTAAGAACTTAACAGCAGAACCCTGCTAATAGGGGCTGTGCCAATACCTGACCAGGAAAACCTGAAGGTGAGGTTGCCTTGGAAAAGTATTGGCACGGTCCTTTTATTTCCCTTTCATGGGATTGAAAAAAAAAGCAGCAGAGTTGTGAAATGATGGGAGGGTTTGTCCAAAAAAAAAAAGAGGAATTAAGGCAAATATGAACCTGTTTGAGCCTGAGTGTAGGTCAGACCTGATCTCTAGTGAGTGTTTAACCCATGGGACAGCAGCCTGGGAATGGGCAGCCAAAATTACGGTGTGGGAAGTTCGCACGGAGAACTCATTAGTGGTGCTCCCATGACAGGTGTGGGATGGATTTCAGAGGCAGCAGAGAACATCGTGGAATCATTTAGGTTGGAAAAGGCCTCCAAAACCATCGATTGCAAACGCTTCTACAGCCCTGAAAGGAGAAGGCGATCCTGGGAGATGCTGGTCTGGAACAGCACCCACAGACCCAGGAGACTCCTGGTTTTATTGGGGGAAAAAAACTCCATGTCCCCCTCAGCTGCCTAGAGCTGCAGCTGGGTTCCTGCCTGGAGGTGGAAGCGTTGCACAGGAGCATCCTTGGAGGTCAAAGCTGGACGGGAAGGATGGGAAGGACAGAAGGGAATGGGAAGGACTGGAAGGACTGGAAAGGATGGGAAGGACTGGGGAGAATGGGAAGGACTGGAAGGACTGGAAAGGATGGGAAGGACTGGAAAGGATGGGAAGGACTGGGGAGAATGGGAAGGATGGGAAGGACTGGAAAGGATGGGAAGGACTGGGGAGAATGGGAAGGATGGGAAGGACTGGAGGGAATGGGAAGGACGGGAAGGACTGGGGAGAATGGGAAGGACTGGAGGGAATGGGAAGGACGGGAAGGACTGGAGGGAATGGGAAGGACGGGAAGGACTGGAGGGAATGGGAAGGATGGGAAGGATTGGAGGGAATGGGAAGGACGGGAAGGACTGGGGAGATATTTTTGATTCGTGGGGTAACAGTCACATTTTCCCGCTGGGATCTGGTGCAGAAAGCTAATATGGCTAATTAATGGGCTTTGAGGGCTAATAAGCCCTAAATCAGGTTTCCCCAGGCCTTTAATTATGCTCCATAATTATTGGAGATTTGTCATTCCCTTTTTTCTTCTCATTGATGAATGGGGGTGACAGACAATCCATGCAGCACCTTCCCCGGGGACTGGCTGCCAGTGGAACTGTCCCAGAGGCACTGGCTGAACGGGAAGGACACCAGTGGCTGCTGTGAGACACATTTACCAGGGATAACTTTGGATTCCTGCTTTTTCCAGCTCTGAGGTGACCTGGGCATCATCCCGGGCTCCTCAGAAAAATCCAAGACCACCCAGCTACCCCCCAGGAGGGAGGAAAGGGGCAATAACTGTGCTGGGAAAAGGAAATAGAGCAGATGGGGCCGTTTGAGGAACGGATGGATCCTGGAAGTGCCCAAGGCCAGTGTGGACCTGGCTTGGAGCGACCTGTGGAGGTGTCCCTGCCCAGGCAGGGGTGGAATTTGATGATTTGGGAGGTCCCTTCCATTCCATGGTTCCACCATTCCGTGTCTGGAGAGTTCTGCAGCATCTGCAGGGCACAAAAAATGAGCTGGGAATTCATTTTTATACCAGTTTTTCCTATTTTTTGCATCCATGCATGTGCAGTTTGGAGTATTTCAATTATTGAACAAAGCTGCTTTTTTTTATGATTCTCACTGGAATAAGGAGAGGAGGTCTCTGGTTTTATATGAGAATTCAAATGTGGTTTTACATGTAAAACGCATTTATAGCCATTATCTTCCATCAGAATTTACTCCTTGATCCATGCTCGGATTCCTCAGCTGAATTCCTTGGATTTGAGCTGCTCCAAGCAGCTCTGGCCTGGACTCCTTATTTGTGCACACATGGAATCCCACTCTGAAATCCCAGGGGTTTTAAGAAGCTCCCTGTGCCAGTTTGGGATTGTGAGAGCCGAGCATGCTGGGATCAGAAAAATTGGGATTTCCGTGCCTTCCTCTTTTCCTTGGACAAGCCCTCTTGCCGAGGTAATTCCCCCTAGGAAATACTTTTGTGCTGAATAATTAATAATTCATTTGAAGTGGGTTCTACTGTCTGTACAGTTTGCTGAGCTCTCTGCACCGCTTGGATCTGGGAGGGCTGGAGTGCCCATTCCCACCTGGATCTGGGATTTGGGATGTAATCCAGCCTCACTCCTCCGAGGATTATCCACGTTAATGAGTACAGCTTGGGTTTCTCCAGTGGATTATTGAATTCCATCTTCTCTCACTGTGGGGGAGCAGGAACGACACAACTCTGTCATTCATTTTGTGAAAAGCCTGGAAAGCCACTCCTCGTCATCTCTGACTGTGGATTTTGTCCCAGAGCCCAGGATGCAGTGAGGGAAGTGTTTTAAAACATTCCTGCTCTGCAGGAAAGCCACTCCTCGCTATTTCTGACTGCGGATCCTGTCGAAGAGCCCAGGATGCGGCGAGGGAAGTGTTTTAAAACATTCCGGCTCTGCACATCCACAGATGCTCGTTGCAGTGTGTTTCTTGTTAATGCTATGTTCTGTTGCTGCCCAAGTTAATGGCTTGGTCCAAATGATACCCTCCCATCCCACTGTCGATCTATCCTGGTACCTGCCCCTTGCTCCAGTGAGTTCCCTGCCAATCCTACTTTGTATCGACCCCCCCTACTTGGAATTCTCCTTCAGAAATCCCCTAAAGTTTGACGTCCCATTAGTCCGTGTGACCCAATCCCCCCCTGCTGCTTTCTGTCGCAGAGTCCACAGAATTCACAGAATTCACAGAATTCACAGAATCACAGAATTCACAGAATCACAGAATTCACAGAATCACAGAATCACAGAATTCACAGAATTCACAGAATTCACAGAATCACAGAATCACAGAATCACAGAATCACAGAATTCACAGAATCACAGAATCACTGGTCAGAAGAGACCTTCCAGATCATCGAGTCCAGCCCAGCCCCAACACCTGAACTGACCCCTGGCACCCAGTGCCACACCCAGGCTTTGTTAAACACACCCAGGGATGGTGGCTCCACCACCTCCCTGGGCAGAACATTCCAGAACTTCATCACTCTTTCTGTAAAAAACTTTTTCCTCACATCCAACCTCTGTTTCCCTTGGGGCAGCTCGAGGCTGTGTCCTCTGGTTCTGTCAGTTCCTGGAGACAGAGCCCAGCCCCAGCTGAGCACAGCCACCTCTCAGGAGCTGTGAGAGCGCTGAGGTCAGCCCTGAGTGTCCTTTTCTCCAGGCTGAGCACCCCCAGCTCCCTCAGCCGTTCCTCACAGGGTTTGTGCTCCCAGCCCCTCTCCAGCCTCGTTGTCCCCTCTGCACCCTCAGGGTCCTTCCCAAACTGAGGGCCCAGAGCTGGACACAGCACTCGAGCTGTGCCCTCACCAGTGCCGAGCACAGGGGACAGTGACCTCCCTGCTGCTGCTGGCCGCACCATTCCTGTCACTGTTTAGTGAGAAATGACCCAGACTCATCCGAAGGCTGATTGGCATAAAGCACACGACTTTAATTCAATCGCTCTTTTGTGGACTTTTCCGGTCCAGGCAGACCTGATTGGTCATTTAGTTAATACATTTCATCCGATTGCCTAATTTTACACCCTTTTATAAACAATTTTTGAGACTAACAAGAAAACAGACAGTAGGAAAAACAACACCTGCAGGGTTTTTTTTTAATAATAAGCTATCATTGTTTATCTCCAGCTCCCTAAATTCTCCCAGGCCGATTCTGGGAAAACTTATCTAGTTTTATCGTTCTCTGACCAGGCTGTCACATCCACAACTTCCCTCACTGGACAATGCTTTTGTGAACCCAGGACATTTTACTCCTCCCCAGGACATTTCTGATTATTGGATGATTTGTACCCTCCCTTTGAACCTCCCCCATATTTCAGCTGCTGCACCCTCACCTTCCTGTCTTTTGCCCTCAGATTCCCCAGTGTTGTAAATGCGGACGAACTCAATGGGAAGAAATGCTGATGTCCAACTCCATTTCAGAAGGCTGAATCATTTATTTACAACTATGCTAAAATACATCAATATACTATTTAAAGGAGATACTAAAACTACAAACCTACTTTCTCTAACTACCATGTCTAACTCCTAACTGGTGAGCCTCTCTGAGAGTCCAGCCACAGGTGAGCTGGATTGGATTGGATTGGATTGGGTTGGGTTGGATTGGATTGGATTGGATTGGATTGGGTTGGATTGGATTGGATTGGGTTGGGTTGGGTTGGATTGGATTGGATTGGATTGGATTGGATTGGGTTGGATTGGATTGGATTGGATTGGATTGGATTGGGTTGGATTGGATTGGATTGGATTGGATTGGATTGGATTGGATTGGGTTGGATTGGATTGGATTGGATTGGATTGGATTGGATTGGGTTGGATTGGATTGAATTGGGTTGGATTGGATTGGGTTGGATTGGATTGGGTTGGATTGGATTGGATTGGATTGGATTGAATTGGGTTGGATTGGATTGGGTTGGATTGGATTGGGTTGGATTGGGTTGGATTGGATTGGATTGGGTTGGATTGGATTGGGTTGGGTTGGATTGGGTTGGGTTGGATTGGATTGGATTGAATTGGGTTGGATTGGATTGGGTGGGATTGGGTTGGATTGGATTGGATTGGGTTGGATTGGATTGGATTGGATTGGATTGGATTGGATTGGATTGGCCACCAGGCTCAAACAATCCTCACCAGAATCCAACCAAGCAATCACCCCAGGTAAACAATTCTCCAGACACATTCCACCTGAGAAAAACAAGGAGCAGAAATAGAAACTGTTTTATCTTTCTTTCTCTCTGTGCACCTTTATGAAAAATCCTGAGAGAGGGAGAGAGAGAAATGTGCTTGCCACACCCCAGAGTAATAAATCCTCTTTTATCTTATGCAAAAGTCTCCTCCCTCGCCCTCGCCTCCTCAGAGTGCAGACTGACAGCCAAAGAGGCCGTAGAGTAACTGCTCTAGCCGCACCTCGGGTCAACCTGCTCCCGGGGTGTTGCAGCAGCTCTCTGGCCACAGAGAGCAACAACTTTCCCAGGCGTCGTCCTGGGAAAGGCTGTGAGGAGATCAGAGAAAAGGATGATAAGCAATTCTTATCTTAACTTGACGCACCCGGTATTGTGAACATGTGCCATGTGTTATGGAGGTTTGTTCGCCAAAGGGCGGATTCTTAATCAGCCAGTGGTGATGGTGTTTTAATTAAAGGAACAATCAAGTCCACCTGTAGCAAAGTAGAGATGAAAGCATGGGTTTCTTAATAAAGATTATTATTAGCCTTCTGGAAATGCGTGGAGTCTGTGTCAGCTCTTAGCTGGTCCGGACCGGTTGCGCTGACACCGGGACGTGGTGGGATGTGGGACATGGGATGTGGGACGTGGGACGTGGGATGTGGGATGTGGGATGTGGGACATGGGATGTGGGACGTGGGACGTGGGATGTGGGATGTGGGATGTGGGAGGTGGGATGTGGGAGGTGGGATGTGGGACGTGGGATGTGGGACGTGGGATGTGGGACGTGGGATGTGGGATGTGGGACGTGGGACGTGGGATGTGGGACGTGGGATGGGGGACGTGGGATGTGGGATGTGGGATGGGGGACGTGGGACGTGGGATGTGGGACGTGGGATGGGGGACGTGGGATGTGGGACGTGGGATGTGGGATGTGGGACGTGGGACGTGGGATGTGGGACGTGGGATGGGGGACGTGGGATGTGGGACGTGGGATGTGGGATGTGGGACGTGGGACGTGGGACGTGGGACGTGGGATGTGGGACGTGGGACGTGGGATGTGGGACGTGGGACGTGGGATGTGGGATGTGGGACGTGGGACGTGGGATGTGGGATGTGGGACGTGGGACGTGGGATGTGGGATGTGGGATTTGGGGTGTGGGATGTGGGACGTGGGATGTGGGATGTGGGACGTGGGATGTGGGATGTGGGATGTGGGTTGTGGGACGTGGGATGTGGGATGTGGGACGTGGGATGTGGGATTTGGCGTGTGGGATGTGGGATGTGGGATGTGGGATGTGGGATGTGGGATGTGGGACGTGGGACGTGGGATGTGGGATTTGGGGTGCGGGACGTGGGATGTGGGATGTGGGACGTGGGACGTGGGATGTGGGATGTGGGATTTGGGGTGTGGGATGTGGGATGTGGGATGTGGGATTTGGGGTGTGGGATGTGGGATGTGGGATGTGGGATTTGGGATGTGGGATTTGGGGTGTGGGATGTGGGATGTGGGATGTGGGATGTGACCCCCTCTCGGTGGGGCGGTAGAGCCAGTGCAGCTCCGGCCAACGCGTCAGCTGCTGCTTTAAAATTCCCTCCCCAAGACAGATTTTGGCAGGGAAAAGCCAAGCTCCCGAATGCTTGGAGGAAGCAAATGTGGGGTGGGAGGGGTGCAGGGATGAGCAGGAATTGTCTCGAGTTAACCCTGCCAGTGGAACGTGGGAAAAGTTCCCTTTGTTTTTCCTTAATGAGCCACCTGTGCCTCGGGTCTCCTGCTCCTGACCTTTTATCCCGTGTTTTCACCTATGGCTGGACATGGGGAATGTTGAATGCCCCAAAACCAGGCTTGTGAAGCGGCAAATGTCATGGAATCCTGGAATGGTCTGGATGAGAAGGAACCTTAAATTCATCCAGTTCCATGGGCAGGGACACCTTCCACTGTCCCAGGCTACCCCAAGCCCCGTCCAACCTGGCCTTGGACACCTCCAGGGATCCAGGGGCAGCCACAGCTGCTCTGGGAATTCCATCCCAGCCCCTCTCCCAATATTTCTTCCCAAAATCCCATCTAAACCTGCACATGGAATCCTGGGTGGGTTTGGGTTGGAGGCACCTCAAAGCCCATCCAGGCCCACCACGGGTCCCAGACTTTCCACAGACCAGGTGGCTCCAGCCTGGCCTTGGACACCTCCAGGGATCCAGGGGCAGCCACAGCTTCTCTGGGAATTCCATCCCAGCCCCTTTCCAGGGAATGATTCCTTCCCAATCTCCCATCCATCCCTGCCCTGGGGCAGTGGGAAGCCATTCCCCGTGTCCTGTCCCTCCATGCTTTTTCCCAAGTCCCTCTCCAGCTCTCCTGTGTGTCCCTGTGTGTTTCTACAAAAAAAAAACCACTTAAACCCCACTGCCTTTGCCCCTTTTTCACTCTCTCCCACCTCCTCCCACTGTGATTTACAAGGAGGAATTAAAACTCTGCACATCCCCGTGCTTGGGCTTTTACATCCTGGGCCACTGATTTATAAAAGCTGCCAGTGAATTTAAAACCCTCGGGTTTGATTTAGAAATCATGGCCCGAAAGTTGCATTTATCTCCAATATTCAACTGCGCTGCACGTCACCGAAAATCTGATTTATGGGTTGCAAAATGAGTGCAGAGAGACTCCAAAAATATTTATGGCTCCCTCCCCCTCGGAGGAATCCATGCAGCCCACCCACCCCAAAATATGCACATCCTCCTGTGCATGTTGAAATGCAACTATGTGCGTATATCACATATTTATATCAAATCCTTCTTTTCTTCTACTGCTGGGCTCAGGGAGCACGCCAGGATCTAAGGAGAGGCTCTGTGGTGCCTTCCTTCCACTCCCTCCCCTTCCCATTCCTCCAAAGTGCCTAAAATCCAGCTTTAAACTCCATTTCCAGCTCCCCAGGGGCCTCCTTCTCCTGCTGCTGCTGTTGGAGGTGGAGGGGCTGGAGCCCAGGACCGAAGAATGGAGTCAAACGACTGCAAAAAAAAACAGGCAGAAAAATTGGATTCTCCAATTCCGATCCAAAATTGGATTCTCCATCCCATCCCATCCCATCGGGGAAGGTGTGGGATTACTCCTGTTTTCCTCTGTCCCCACCAGATTCATCTCTCACTGTCGGGGTAGGAAGAGAAGAAATTAAACAGCGCCGTGGAGGTGTTTCTTTCCTTAAAACTGAGCGAGAATGAGCTGCTGTTCCTTCTGGACTCACCAACACCAGAAAAAAAAGGAGGGAGGGCAGCAAAAGGATGAACAGGAGAGCAGTTTCATAACAACCTATATAACTAGTCTATTAAATATATATTTATTATTCTATATACATATAATATATATACATATACATTCTATATACATATTATATATAATATATATTATTCTATAGAAATATATATTGTTCTATATACATATAGATATTATTCTGTATAACTACTCTATAAAATAAGGTCTTCTATAAAAATAATTATTATAACAATAATAATATTATTAAAATCATGCTGAGAGGAGAGAAATAATCAATCATAATAATCAATAATAATAAAAATAAAATCCGGGAATCGCTCTCTACTTTAGATCAGGGTGATTAAAAGCTCTGCATTTCAGCTGCCAAAAATGGGGAGTCAGGTCCTACCCCAGCTTTAGGGACATATTTCCATGAAATCCATCAGTTATGAGTAATAGAATTTCCTGTTCACTGGGAATCGATTACTAAATTCATCTTTTCCTTAACTATCCAAATTCCTTGATTCTCCAACAGCTGTGCAATAGAACTGGGCATGGTAAAAATCCAGGGATGAGGCCGAAAATTCTGGATACGAAAAGCAAGATCCAGAACCAGATTCTTCTAAAAAGGTCTCAGATTTGGGACAGCAGCAGGATTTGGAGCAATGCTTTCAAAGGTGCAATTACAATTATTACAATTACAATTGCAATTATGAACTCGGGAGGCAAAAGATGAAGATTTTTATTATTCTGTAGCATTTTTTTGGATTTTGTTGGCAATAATTACACGGGTTCTTGTTCTGCTTTCGCTGCCCCAGCGTCTCCCAGGTTAATTATGTTGTCGAGATCGTGTCAAGAAGGCACTGCTGGAATTATGGTTCTCATTAGAGGATGATGGGATCAATTCCATGGGGGAAGTTTGGGCCAACCTATTCCACCAACACACTCTGCACATGGAAAAATTAATTCCTCCACCTCTCGCATCCAACCTTTTTTATATTGACATTACAGGGAACAAAGGGCAATTCTGGCTGACATTTGATGGGCAGATTCATTACAGACTCTGATTTCTCTGGGTTTTGGTTCTGTTTGGATTGCGAGTCTCAAGCCTTGTTATTCAGAGAGCTGTTGAAATTCGGGATTGAGGTAAGAGACAGAATCCCAAACCTAAACAAGGCTTGAAAGAGAAATGAAAATGAGCTGCTTTTCTCCCTGGAGATCAGAGCACTCCGTGTGTGGGGTCTGGGGCTCGGTTTTAGCGGCATCACAGGGCTGAGAACGTGACATCCACAAAAACCCAGGAGGATCTGCATCCTAACCAGTGCCAGAGGCTGGGATACAAACAAAAATCCCCCAAAACATCCCAAAGGAGCCGTTCCAGTGAAGTTCTGTGCAAAGCCCTTGGGTTTATTGTGGATGAAGAACAGGAGCTGTTTACAATCCAGGCGTACAGGGGGTAGATAAATAGGGAATATCTGGGAGAGTCCAGTCCTGGAGAAAAGAAGGTTCTAGAGAGACCTTCCAGTGCCTAAAGTGGTTCCAGGAGAGTTGGGGAGAGATGTAGGACAAGGGATGGAGGGACAGGACAGAGGGAATGGCTTCCCACTGCCAGAGGGCAGGGATGGATGGGATACTGGGGAGAAATTCCTGGCTGGGAGGGTGGTGAGGGGCTGGGATGAGCTTTAAGGTCCTTCCCACTCAAACCAGCATTCCAGGATTCTCTGAGAGGCTGCATCATCCCTTCATTCCCTGTGTTTCCTTCTGCAGCAGAGCTGGGATCCCTAAACCCATGAAATTTGTCCCATTTCCCTTGTTCCATTCTATTTCCAGCTTGCAGTTCCAGTTTAGTCTTGGCTCAACAAAACAGGGGTTGGAGTTTGGGGAGGGAAAGGTCCAGGAGACTCCAGGAGTGCTTCAGTTTCACCCGTGGGGGAAGCCCCAGCTCCGTGGGATCCAGCTGAGGCAGCAAAGCCTCAGCTTTCCCTGAATTGTGGGAGCTCAAGGAATCTGTTCTGTGGGAAAAACCATCATTGCTGGCTGAGTTTTGGATTAGCACAAAGGTTTAGATGAGCACCCACAGTGCCTGTGTGGTCTGCAGGCCAAAAGATGCCCAGGATTGTGGAGTTTGTCCCTCATCCCAGAGAACGGCCTGGCTGTCACCATCCACGGTGTTTTCCATGGCAAAACCTCCTCGATTCCACTGGAGTGAGTGAAAGCAGGGCGGGCTGGGCTTCAAACCCCCTCCGGCCCCTGCACCAAGTATGAAAAATTAACATCACTTCAAAGAGCTCACAGAACCGGAGACTGTCCTGAGGGACCCGCAGGGATCACCAAGTCCAACCCGGTGCTGGACTTCAAAACACACAAATTAAAGACAAATCAGCCTCACGTTATTTAATTGAGCAAACCACAATCGGCACTGGAGAAACTGGGCTCAAATTCCTCTTGTGTAACCAATATTTAGTCACAGAATGTGGAAACTGGAGCTCAGATTGACTCACTGGAGGCTGTGTTAGAAAATAGTTCCTCTCTATTTTTCCAGAGCTGCCTCATCAGACGTACACTGATTTTGGCAGCTGCTTCCCTGCATATGCTGGGGAAATTCGGGAGGGCTGGAGGTTCATTCCAGATATTCCAGCTTGTCCCTGGCTCGCTGGAAGTGTGAGAATGTTTAAGGTACATAAAACTGAGCTGTTAATTGAACAGATTGTTGTCAGGAGATGCTGCAGTTTCTGCCTCTCCCCTCATTCAGAACCAAACCTGCCCCAGGAGTGTTTGGACAACTCCCTCAGGGAAAAGGTGGGGATTTGGGGGATCCCTGTGGGTCCGTTCCCACCCAGGATATTCCATGGGTTGTGATTTTAATTGGCACAAAGAAATGGCCAAGGGTGGAAAGAAGACATTTGACATCAACACAAAGCAACCATGAAAAGCCCATTGCAGTTTTGGTTGGATTTCTAAGAATTTGGAGATTTGATTTATTTAGCTTGGCTTCAACACTGATCAGAGTGTCACACCAGGGGAGCGAATTAATCCTCTTCGTCCTAAATTCCATTAATTCAGCACCAGCCAGAGCCCGGCTGACTTTGGGCAGGGGCTTTTCTCATGAAATGTGATCAGCTCCATCATCCTTGCCTGAGGATGTCAGGGATGGGACATTCCCAGCCTCTCACTCCACACCGGCTCGAGATTTTGTGTGGAGACTTTATTTTAGCAGGTCTGTCTCCATGGAGAAGTGGCTGGTGGACTTTTCTGGGGATTGTGCCTCCTGTGAATATGCAGATTTCCCAAAAATTAAATTGGAATTGTGAAAACAAGTGGGATTTTATGCATGAGGGTCTCTGTAAGAGCTTCATAGTGAGCACTTATTCTGTGAGATATTTGAGAGCACTGGCTGGGATTGACAGGGGATGGAGGGACAGGACACAGGGAATGGCTTCCCACTGGAAAAGGGGAGATTTAGATGGGATATTGAAAAGAATTCCTCCCTGGGAGGGTGGGGAGGGGCTGGGATGGAATTCCCAGGGGAGCTGTGGCTGTCCCTGGATCCCTGGAAGCTCTCAAGGCCAGGCTGGAGCACCCTGGGACAGTGGGAGGTGTCCCTGCCTGTGTCAAAAACAAACTTCAGGGTCCTTTCCCACCCAGACCATTCCAGGATTCCTTGCAGCCTTTTCACCAGCTCACTGAAACACTGAAGCCACCGTAGCCGTGGCTCCCTGCAGGGATTTCAGTGTTCAACAGTGCCTCCCCTCATCCCGAGCAGCTCCAGGCGGGATGTGGGATATCCAGATGGTGCCTCCGACAGCTCCTCCTCACCAGCCTGGGCGCAGCTTTCACATTCTCCCTCCTCTGACAAGGCTCGGAGCCCGTTTGGAATGTGCTCAGGCCCTGCCGGTGCAGATGGGCAAGATGTGCTGGAAAGGCCGAACGACGCAATTAGCGCTGTTTAAAATTAATGATGGTGGTGAGAGGGGGAAATACCTGCTCCAGAAATAAGCAGGTTGGGTTTAACCATCACTGGTTGTATTTTTGTAATGTGAAGAGGCAGATCGAGGTGGGAAACCAGGGGGTTTATTTACCACCTTTCTGATTAGTGATATCCTGTATTAATTAGTGGCTGCTGCTGGGAAGTGGGAAATGAAATTTCTTGCTTTTCCGGGTCCTGGCCTGGCTGTGAGGAGCAGTGAGATCTGGGTGATGCCACCCCAAAGATTATGTCCCCACTCCCCGTGAGCTGTGTCCTGTTCCCAGAGACATCCAGACCCTGGATGGGAGGGGACAGGGATGGAATGGGGATGGATTAAAAAAAAAAAAAAAAAACAAAATAAAGCCAAGATGGACCAGGCTTGGAGCAACCTGGGCTAGCAGAAGGTGTCCATGGCCCTTCCCAGTCTAAACCATCCCATGGTTTAGGGGTCAGGGGTCCTTCTCTGATCCTTGGCCCTTCCTCTGTCCCTTTTTTGAAGCTGCCCCACTGAAGTTTCCTCTCTGTGGCACAGAAATGTCACTTTGGGAGGGAGGATTTGCAGGAGCACTTAATCAGAGTGAGGGCCAGCTCGGAGGGTCACCAACCCTTCAGCAGGTGGGGAGCCCGAGGGCAAGTGCTGGCCTGGAGCACAGCTCTCATTTAGGATCAAATTGGATTTTAGGGAAAATTTCTTCCTGGAAATTGCTGTCCAGCCCCGGGGCAGTTGCGGAGTCCCCACCCCTGGGAGGATTTAACGATGGATGTGACACTTGAGGGTGATGCCTCAGGTTTCAGCTTTTGTATTTTTCAGACTCTGTGCTGCTTTAGTGTGTGGGTTTGAGCTTCGCATTATGGGATGGTGAGCTCTCTTCACAGAGCAGGGAGGCAAAACAATTCCTTCTCCAGCTGGGGACCAAGGACAAATGATCCAAACCTCAGGCCCAAGGGCATAAACAACATGGGCTGAAGAGAGAAAAACAAGAAGGATGGGACTTCCTGGGCTGGAGCTGTAATTGGACAATTAACGCCAATATGCAAATGTGCCAAAACTTTAAAAGTCCCTCCAGAGCCTCGAGAATTCCTGTAAATCCAGGAGAACAGAGATTCCCTCTGAATCAGGAGATCCCCCCACTGCCCTGAGTGTCTGCGTAACTCCCCAGCCCAAACCTCAGAGCCCCCCGTGCTGAGATCAGGGCTAATTCACCCTTCCTCGGGGAAGGAATTTAAATTTCCATGGATTTCTCCCACACAGAGCCAAGATCCAGGGGATGTTGAGGGTGGCACCCCATTCCTGAGGGGATTATACATTGGATGTGGCACGTGGGGACATGGCCAGTGTGGCCTTGGTGGTGCTGGGGAACAGTTGGACTCGATGGTCTTTGAGGGCTTAATAAAAGTGAGAGACCTCATGACCGGTGGGGCATTTTGTGACCATTTGGTTCATCTTGGGTGCAGCCCTGGCTGGGCTCCTGTGCTGCCCGAGGTGGATCCATTGAGGATATCCTTTTAATAAACCCCTGCTTTATTTTTTAGCTCCATGTTCTAGGTCAGCCTCACAAGGCATTAAGGACACGGTCCAGCGGTGGCCCTGACGGTGCTGGGGGATGGTTGGGCTCTGTCCCAGAGGGGTTTTCTAACCCCTCAAACAATTCCAGGATTGTTCTCCCTGACCCTGTGTCTTGGTTTGAAAAGACAGGCATCCACTAAGGAAGGCAGGAGCCTCCCCTGTAATGGAAAATGTAACCCCCTCCCTCCAAATTATTATAAATTTGAAATTCAGGGGCTCTCAGGCAAAGATATGGGAGCAGGAATAACAGTTCTTTATTAGGGAGAAAACAAAATATAAAATAAACAATGCAGTAATGCAAACCAACCCTGGCAGAGTCAGAGCAGGCCCTGGCACGCTGTGGGTCAGGGTGTGGCAGCAGTGCCATTCCATGGGGGCTCAGCCCTCCTGCAGTGCCAGCTGTGCTTCTGCTGGAGCAGGATCCTGGACAAGGCTGGAGTTTTCCTCTGGAGCTCCAGGGGTGGTTATGGAGCTCTTGTCTTCTGGGAATGCAGTGGGGCAGAAAGCTGCTCCTCTGGGAATGCAGTGGGGCAGAGAGCTGCTCCTCTGGGAATGCAGTGGGCACAGGCTGCTGTGGTGTCCCAAAACCTCAGATTGTATCCAGGTAGGAATGCTTGGCTGCTCCCCTGGGCAGAGCCTCTCCCCATGGGATGATGGAATTTTCTGAGCCATGCAGGGACACTCACTGGCCATGAACAGAAGAGATCTCCTGGAGGGAGGATTGGCTGTGAGAGAGATAAAGAAAAAACTGCCCGATGGACAGAAATACCTGCCCCACCTCTGACAGATGGGGGTAGAACACACACCCCCATTTCCAACCTAAGACACCCTGTGCGTGCAGCTGAGGGGCAGAGCAGCCACAGAGCTCCGTGCGGGTGGAGCAGCCAAAAATCCCAGCACTTTGTACAGCAGTTTGTGGGGAAGATGCGCCAGGAACGGGGTTAGGTGGGATAGTGAGAAGGAATTCCTCCCTGGAAGGGCGAGGAGGGGCTGGGATGGAATTTTGTATTGAGAAAGGATGGAATTCGTGTGGGAAGTGGTGGATTTTGTGTGGGAAATGGGGAGTTTTGTGTGAAAAATGGGGACTTGTGTGTGGGAAAGGGTGAATTTTGTGTGAGAAATTGTGAGTTTTGTGGGGGAAATGGGGAATTTTGTGTGAGAAATGATGAATTTGGCACACAGGATCCAGAGTTATTAAAGGTGTCTCAGAACCCCTCTGTCCATTATATTTAGGGGATAAAATCATGAGTCAGCCTGTCCTGCTGGAATTGTGCAGGGATCGAGGGGAGAGGAAATACATTTTATCAGCTTAATTTCTGCAATAAATTCCTTGTGATTTTTTATTTTCTTGCTGCCAGGGTGGAACCTGCTTTGAGACGGAGGCTGACTCAGAATTCTGAGGAATGGTTGCCTTTTGTGGGTTTTTGTTTTTTTGTTTTTTTTTTTCCAGATAGATCACAAAAAAAGGGAGGAAGGAAAAAAGAAAGAAATGCATCTGGGCTGGTCTCCAGCTGGATTCTTGTCAACCACCCCCAGCTGGGAAGGGAAAGGACAGATGGATTGATGGTCCCTGGAATGGGATGGAACAAAAGCCTGAGCAGGGAAGAAAAGGTCCCCTTTGAAAAAGGTTGTGTTTAGATGGGGCATATTCCTGGTTTTTCAGAGCTTCCCTCTATGCCAAGTAATCCCTCCTCCTTTCTTCTTTTCCTTTTTTGCCATTATTTGATATTTTTTCAACCCAAAATTCAGCTGTGCTCATCTCTTCCCAGCAGTTCTCCACCACAAGCAAAGTGGTACCATTTTAAACCTTTGTCACCCACAAAATCCCTCTGTTCTCACCATTTTAGGATGTGGGAGATGCAAAGCCCTGGGACCTGGGGATTTTTTTGGGGGAGAAAAGGCCTCTCAGTTGTTTCTCTTTGTCTGTTGTGTTCCATTTTCCGGGTGTAATTTGGGTTTTGGGTGTTTTTTAGGCATTGCACAATCTGAGCTCACGGAGTGGAGGGATAACCTGTTTTTTCTTCCCCACAGTGCATTCAGGGAGCCACCAACCCCACAGAATTTTGCTGATTTAACTGCCCAGACACCAGCAGGGAGGGATCCAGCTGGGAATGTGCTGCCTGAGGGACTTCACTCAGCCCAGCCCTACCAGTGTGATGTTCAGGAGAATAATTTCTCTCCAGACAATCATAAATATTTTGGGAAATAATTTCTATCCTGGTGGCACAAACCAGTTGCCAAACAGCTTTAGAATCTGTCAGAAATCACTCCTGGTTTTGCTGTATGGATGTTCCAAAATGGCGTTATTTCAAGAATGACATAAAGCCAGCCTTCCTTCCTTCCTTCCTTCCTTCCTTCCTTCCTTCCTTCCTTCCTTCCTTCCTTCCTTCCTTCCTTCCTTCCTTCCTTCCTTCCTTCCTTCCTTCCTTCCTTCCTTCCTTTCCTTCCTTCCATCCATCCACCATCCATCCATCCATCCATCCATCCATCCATCCATCCATCATCCATCCATCCATCATCCATCCATCCATCATCCATCCATCCATCATCCATCCATCCATCATCCATCCATCCATCATCCATCCATCATCCATCATCCATCATCCATCCATCCATCATCCATCCATCCATCCATCCATCCATCCATCCATCCATCCATCCATCCATCATCCATCCATCCATCCATCATCCATCCATCCATCATCCATCCATCCATCATCCATCCATCATCCATCATCCATCATCCATCCATCCATCATCCATCCATCCATCCATCCATCCATCCATCCATCATCCATCCATCCATCCATCCATCCATCCATCCATCCATCCATCATCCATCCATCCATCCATCATCCATCCATCATCCATGGATCCATCCATCCATCCATCCATCCATCCATCCATCCATCCATCCATCATCCATGCATCACCCATAGTTCTTTCTGTCCACCTGTGGATCTAGGGCCCATCCCAATGTGACCGAAACTCATCTCCAAAGCTCCAACCACGTAGATTTAGGCTTCATTTTTAGCCACAATCTGTTGTCCTTTTGATTTGGGTGACAAAGCTGGGGAAGGGTCTGGAACCCCAAGAGGGAGCTGGGAAGGGGCTGAGCCTGGAGCAAAGGAGGCTCAGGGGGGACCTTGTGGCTCTGCACAGCTCCTGACAGGAGGGGACAGCCCCAGGTCGGGCTCTGCTCCAGGGAACAGGGACAGGAGGAGAGGGAACGGCCTCAGGCTGGGCCAGGGCAGGCTCGGGGTGGGCAACAGCAGGAATTTCCCCATGGGAAGGGTGCTCAGGCCTTGGAACTGCCCAGGGAGATTTGGAATGCCTGGAGGTGTCCCAGGAACTCCTGGAGGTGGCACTCAGAGCTCTGGGCTGGGGACAAGGTGGGGATCGGGCACAGCTTGGACACAATGACCTTGGAGCTCTTTTCCACCTTCAGCGATTCTGGGATTCTGGGATCATTGGAGCAGTTCAGTTAATAAGAGTCCAGCTGAAGTTTTGTCTGTGGCGGGTTTAAATATTTATATTAATCTCTGCCTGGATTTCCTTCATTTTGTGTAACATCTCCTTTCTCTCTGATTGCAGCTAAGTGTTTTATTGAGGTATCTCCACTGAGAGCTGCTGCACAAAAATGTAAATTTGTATTATTATTATTATTATTATTATTTCCCCAAAGCCTGTTGTCCATAACTCACAGCAAATACAGATTATGCACCACGCCAGCAATGCAGTTGTCATTTCTCATCCTTATTTATTAATGCCTTTTCTGAGCACTTTAGATAAGGATTTCAAAACCCAGTTCCAGCAGAGCAGTACTTTGCACATTGCACTTTAACTGGGGAAAACATTGTTGTCTGATTTTAATCATAAAAATGAAATGCTCCTAATAGAGCGAAAAACCCAATTTCCTGCAGAAGCATTCGCAGGCTGATGTGGCTCTGAGATTCCTGCCATGACAGGAGAGTGATGTCTTGGGCACGGGAAAATGTTCTGGATATCCCTGAAACAAATGGAGCTGTGCTGGATCGTTTTGAGCTTTGCATCGTTGACTTCCAATTTTCATTTGTCGAGAATTAATAATTAACCTCCACAGTTCCCGTGCTTAAACTCTGGGGGTGGGTTTGGCATCAGGTGAGAGGAGGTAAAACCCCACCAGACATTGGGACAGGGACAAGAGCTGACGATGGTTCTCCCACATTTCATATTTGGAATACGATTCCGTATTTGGAGTTTGTTTCGTGCCTCCTCTTCCTCCTCCTAATTATTCCTGCCACGAGCAGAGCAGTGACTCGGAGGGGACAAACTGGGAAGGAGTTTTGGAAGGTCAGAGCTTAGGGATGAATTGAGGTGCCGGTAAGTTGTGTCTCATCCCAAAAGTTTGGCTTGGAAGGCAGGAGCATTTTTTAAGTTGCCAGCGTTGTGGGGTTTGGATTCCTTTCCCAAAGTCGCACTCCAGGATAGTGGGAAGAGTCCACCAAGCTCCAGTTTGGGATTTTTGGATCTTATTTTTAGGGATCTGCCACTGACATGGAAGGAGGATGGAGCCAGGTGGGGATCAGTACGAGGAACAGGATGGGAGGACACGACCCCACCAAGCTCCAGTTTGGGATTTTTTGGATCTTATTTTTAGGGATCTGTCACTGACATGGAAGGAGGAAGGAGGTAGGGGTGGGGACAGGGAACAGGACGAGAGGAAACGGCCCCAAGTTGTGCCATGGGAGGTTCAGGTTGGATTTTGGGAATATTTTCTTCATGGAAAGGGTTGTCCAGCCCTGCACAGGCTGCACAGGGCAGGGATGGAGTCACATCCCGAGGGGGATTTAACAGATTTGGGAACGTGGCACTTGGGGACACGGAAACATTTGGACTTGATGAACCCAGAGGGTTTTCCCAACCCAAAAAACTCTGGGATTCCACGACATTTTCATCCTTAGTCTCCTTAAGATGGGAATTACCTTCTGCTCCTGATTTTTTTTGGTGCTGCTTCCCATGAGGATTTCCTATTGATCAGCCTCAACACATTCTCCCAGCCAAATTATTATTTTTATGATTTGATCTGTCTGTGCCTGGGTGCAGGTCAGGAAAAATGGAATTATTCCAATCTATCACAAAAAAACTCCGAGATCCGATGAAAGCAGTGATTTCTCCCAGCAGGATATCAATATTCCCAACTCCACTGGCAGCCATATCCTGGAATATTCACAGGAATCCCATTCCATCCCTCTCCCAGTGCTAATGAAGGAAAAGCATCCTCAAACATGGGATGGTGACAACACTGAGATGAAATTTGGCTAAAATAAGACTCCAGCAGAGTTTGTGAGTGTTCAGCACAGCCAATATTTATCCTCTGTTTTTAAAGGAATAACAAGAGAGGAAGATGTTAATTGGAATGACCCTGACTCTGGAAAAATCTCCTGTTCAATCCACAGGTTGGGTTGGTTTGGACTTCACCAGCGTTCAAATAATAACGAAATGGGGGAAGCTGTCGGATTTTCCAGCAGGAATTATTTACTGCCCTGTGATGACACCCATTAAATGTTAACAGACAGTATCTTCCAGGATTTACTGCTGGAATTCCGCTGCTTCCCCACTCTGAGCTGTGGAGCAGAGCTGAGAATTATTGCCAGGTGTGATGAAGAGCAGCAGCGCCCCGTGATAAGTTTGGCCATAATTCCACATTTCCAGCAGGTCCTGGTGGTGGTGGCAGAGCCCAGGGAATCCATCTCTGGCCGTGGATAAATGGATTCAGGCATGGAAAACCTGGATAAAGGTGCTCAGCACTCACACGGGGATGTGCCAGTAATAAATGGGTTTAAAAAGAGATTTTCGGGTCAATAAATGCTGTTCACATCGTTTTGGGCTCAGAGAGGAGCAGGAGGTGCAGGACCTGGGCAGGAGTTAAGATCCAAATAATCCAAACCCCCAAAAATACACATGATCACAGAGAGGATGGAGAAAACTCCAAAATCGTGGAATTATTTGGGTTGGAAAAGCCCTCAAAGGCCATCGAGTCCAACCATTCCCCAGCACCACCAAGGCCACCACTGGCCATGTCCCCACGTGCCACATCCAATGTAAAATCCCCTCGGGAATGGGGATTCCACCATCAACATCCCCTGGGTCTTGGCTCTGGGTGGGAGAAATCCATGGAAATTTAAATTCCTTTGAAACATAAACTTTAAGGGATTTAAAGATTTTAGAGGAGCTAAGATTTTAGTTAGGGATAAGCCTTACTAGAGTTAATTAAAATAAATGAGTAGGCCTTGAGGAAGTTAAGAGTTAGTAGTTAACTAATAACTGATTGCTTGTCAACACAATGTTTAGTTAGCTGGGTTTATAATGAAGAATACAGAAACTGACAAACAGCTTTTAGGAACATGAGACAATTGTGGGCCTCCTCTGCTCTGAAACCAATTGAAGACAAGGAATGGGAGTTCTACCAAGGTTCATTTGTCATATTTGCATTGAAAAGGCAGAAAGGTCAGAATGAGGAAGACTTCATTTACTTCCTCATTTTGGGACCCCTCCCCATGGAAGGGACCACCCACCCATTTCAAGGAACAAACTACACATGCTTAATAGCTTTTGGAATGATTAGCATACGGAGCGAGGAATGGGATGCACCAAAATGATGAATATGTATTTGTGTTTTGGGTATTCAATTCTGGTGTGGATAAAAGGACTCTGTAATCATTGAAAAGGTGCAGTGTGTATTTGGGAGCTGTCCCGCACGCTGCCCGGCGCCGCAATGAACATACATTTCTAACTTCAAACTGTTAGAGAGTTTTTGTCTGTCACAGTCGGATATTGGTGCTAGATCAACATCCATATTTCTTTAATAAATCACCTTCCCCGAGGAAGGGTGAATTAGCCCTGAGCTCAGCACGGGGGCTCTGAGGCTCCGGCTGGGGAATACTCAGACACTCAGGGCAGCAGGGGGATCTCCTGATCCAAAGGGAATCCCTGTTCTCCTGGATTTACAGCAATTCTCGAGGCTCTGGAGGGCTTTGAGTGCTGGGAGCAGTCTGGGAAGGGACATGAGTTTGTGCAAGGGCTGAGTCTGGTGAGCAACATCCAAAAATTCCGAGCATCCTCCCCTTCTGAGGAGGCAGAACAGAGGAGATTTGTCCCCCTGGATAAACAGGACCAACATCACTTTGGGATTTGTTTGCCACTCGAGTTTGGAAAAATTTCTGCACTGTCCTTGCCCTGATTGAGGATTTTTAGCCAGTAAAGAGAGATAAAGTCAATGCCCTCCCATGTTCTTCCCCCAGTTCAAAATCCTCTTCTGCCCATTCACAACCACAGGCTAAAAAATTGAATCTCATCCCCTCCATATTTTCTGTCTATTTCTTTTCCCTTCATTTTCCTGTGTCTGGAATATCCTGGATGAGCAGAAAAATCAACCAGGACTTAATTTCTTTTTTTTTTGTTGTTGTTTTTATTTTGAAATAATAGCCAGAGTAAAAAAAAATAAAATTAAAAAAACCAAAACAGAACAAAACAAAATATAAAATAAAATTAAAAATAAAAAAAATAAAATAAAATAAAATAAAATAAAAAATAAAATAAAATAAAATAAAATAAAATAAAATAAAATAAAATAAAATAAAATAAAATAAAATAAAATAAAATAAAATAAAATCCACCTGCTTCTCCCAGATTTCCAGGCAGGATTCAGCACTGGAAATTTGTTTTTAAGGAAATCACTCCTGGGGATCGTGTCTAATAAGGTTCACAAAGCAGGGGGGTGTAATTGGCACATCCTCAGTTCCCAGCTCTTATCAGCTGTTATCAGCCTGGGGGTCCTGAGGTGGAAATGGGATTGTTCAGCCGAGACAGATTTTATGGACCATGGAAAATCCCAGCTGGATTTTCCATGAGGAGGAGAGCAAGAGGCAGCCACCACCAGGAATCCTTCCCATGGTGTTTTTCCCCAGCACTAAACACCAACTGTGGGATATCAAAGAGAGAATTTGGCCGTTTAATGAACTGGTTTTGGGGACAATCATTGTTTTTTCTGGCCCTTCACTGGGGCTTGGCAGTTTCATTTCTTTGTCACTGAGTGAATTCAGGGCTGGGAGTAAATCTTTGTTCATTTTATACTTTATGGAGAAGATTTTTAAGATTTTAAGATTTTTAAGTGTCATCCTGAAGCAGCTTTTTTTGAAGAAAAAATGTGCCCTTTTTTGAAGGCAGAGGGCACACTTAATGCATTAGAAAATCACCATCACACTGATAAATATCATAAATAGAAAGGGTTAATCAAGACAAATAAAACCTCCTTTATCTAAGGAATATCAAGTTTCCCCATTCCCAATATTCTCTTGGAGACCAGTCTTATTTAAAGGCTTTGATAAATTTAGCAGGGAAGAGCTGCCGAAAATGATGAGGGTTTTTTCTTTTCCTTTACATCAAGAAGCACAAATAGCGCCATGTCTGCTTTGAGGTGCTCAAATATAGCCCTAATTAGTGCTTAAGTGCTAATTGACAGTCATTAGGTAGGTCTGTGCCTGAGAGGGGGGGAAGAAGTGTCTGAGGAGGAAAAGCTGATGAAGGTGATGTCACCTGAGATGTCTCAGGAGTGGCACAAGCTTGTCCTGACTGAGATGTTCCCTGTGGATTTGTCAAAAATTCCTGAGCAGTGGAAGCCTCTGCCATGGAAACGGGCTGGGAGAGATGGGAATGTCCAGTCTGGAGAAGGGAAGTGTTATGGATACATATTATAATATTGGCTTTTCGCGAATATTAAAATGGATTTATATGTGTGGTGTTAAAGTAACTTTGTTATAAGATACAGTTTTCATTTCTGTTGTCAATTAAGCTCAGTGCAGTAGCCGGTGTAAGCGTGCCTGTGTTAAAATGCCTGCTGGGCTGGGATAACATCCCACGAGCACAGGATGAGGACACCTGCACAGATCTGCCAGCCATCAGCACTCACCCTCTGAAGGCAGCGTGGGCCAGGGCCCAACAACTGCGGGGGATAGAGAAGGACCAAACCCACAACCAGGGAACGTGCATGCTCTAAAAAGGCAGAGCCAAGGAGGAGCCGTGCTAAACAGTTCTTGGAACACGTAAACTACTTTGGGGAAGAGTTTACTGTGCATAAGGGCCTATGAATGTGCAACAGGCTGATGAAATTAAAAGGCATTTAAGGGGTACCCCCGAATGGAACAGGGGGGTCTTGGCTGGGGCTGTAATCTTTGCTTTACTGTCTTTGTCTCCTATTGTCCTTTATTAAACTTTTTAAATTTTCACAGTGAATTGTTTTGCATAGAAGGCCCCAGGGAGAGCTCAGAGCCCCTTCCAGGGCCTGAAAGGGCTCCAGGAGAGCTGGAGAGAGACTGGGGGACAAGGGATGGAGGGACAGGACACAGGGAATGGCTCCCACTGCCAGAGGGCAAGGATGGATGGGATATTGGGAAGGAATTCCTGGCTGAGAGGGTGGGGAGGGGCTGGGATGGAATTCCCAGAAAAGCTGTGGCTGCCCCTGGATCCCTGGAAGTGCCCAAGGGAGAAGGGAAGGCTCCAGGGACACCTCAGAGCCCCTTCCAGGGCCTAAAGGAGCTCCAGGAGAGCTGGAGAGAGACTGGGGACAAGGGATGGAAGGACAGGACACAAGGAATGGCTTCAGACTGGGAAAGGGGAGATTTATATGGGATATTGGGAAGGAATTCCTAGCTGTGAGGATGGTGAGAGGCTGGGATGGAATTTCCAGAGAAGCTGTGGCTGTCCCTGGATCCCTGGCAGTGTCCAAGGCCAAGCTGGAGCCACCTGGTCTATGGAAAATGTGGGACCTGTGTTGGGACTGGATGGGCTTTGGGCTCCAACCCAAACCCTTCCAGGATTCCATGTGCAGGTTTAGATGGGATTTTGGGAAGAAATACTGGGAGAGGGGCTGGGATGGAATTCCCAGAGCAGCTGTGGCTGCCCCTGGATCCCTGGAGGTGTCCAAGGCCAGGCTGGAGCACCCTGGGACAATGGGAGGTGTCCTTGCGAGCAGGCACAGACAGGACTGCTGCAGGTTTGGGTTTGGCAGCTGTGATAAAACCACGTCCCTCCAACTCTGGGAAAATAATGCACGCACCAGAAAATGTGGCAGGTTTGCCCCCAGATCCCTGGGAAATGTTAAAACACGGGGAACAGGACGGGTGTTCTCACAGAAAGGCAGCCTGAGACGCGCCCCGAGCGCTGGATGAGTTCTTCAGGAGCTCTGGAGGGCTGTGACTGACGGGGCTCTCTGGGAGCTGCTCCCCAGCCTGGGAATGATTTCACATCATTTCGGGCTCAGAGGAGAGCAGGAGGTGCACAACTTGGGCAGGATTCAAGATCCCAATAATCCAACCCCCAGAAAAATTCACGTGATCTCAGGGAGGGTGGAGAAGACTCCAAAATCATGGAATTGTTTGGGTTGAAAAAGCCCTTTTGTCCCAAGCCTGGGGATAACTTGGAGAACAAAGGGAATATTCTGTGGAGTTGCCAAGGTCAGGATTTGGGAATTGCAGCTGGAGGCAGAGCAGAAGGGCTGAGCCTCCTCTCACAGAGTCTACCCAAGGATCTGTTGAGGACAGAAGAGCAGCTTGTACACCCGGCTGGGCCTCCAACAAGAGAGAGGTGAATTACGTCCCTCTTTTCCTTCTCCATGCCCGTTTTCCCATCTTACAAAACTTCCTGCCTTTACTGCCTCGTCCTTGAATGAAAATTTCAGCAGCCTTGAGCCGGGAAAGGCGAGCAGGGTATAAATATTCCAACAGCCACACCTCTGTAGCGTTTGAAAGGGAAATTCTGAGCCTCGGATTTAAATGTTTCACAAGCTCCTGTCCCCCGTTTGCTGGTGCTTTGTTCCTGGATGTAAAGAGGGACCCGTGGGGCCTGGGAATCTCATTCCCAGTAGTTCCAGTGGTGCAGCTGTGCTGGACATTAGTGGGAAGTCCAATTCCTTTTCTGGTGTCCCTGTCCATGGCATGGGGTGGCACTGGGTCATCCTCAAGGTCCCTTCCAACCCCACCATTCTGGGATTCTGTCATCCCACTTAAAGGGGAATTCTCCGGAAAACAGCTGAGGATCTTGGGAAGGGGACACCTCAGAGGTTTGGTTTGTTTTTTTTCATTTATTTTCCTAAGCAAAAATATTGAAGCAATTTTTCTTACAAATTGTTTGGTTTGTTTTTTTGGTTTTTTGGTTTTTTTTGTTTTTTTAATCATGTTTGCATTCCACAAATATAAACCCAAATACTACCAGAGGTGCTGTTTCTCCTCTGGACCAGCAAACAATCCAGGTATTTTCACCCTGATTTTCCCCATTTGACACCAATCCAAACTTTCCCCATTTGGCACCAATTCAAACAACGTAGCTTTATAAACTCCTCTGCTCTTCCTTTTCCTCTCAGATCTCCTTGTTTCTTACTTTGTTAAGGATTTTTTTTCTCCCCCTTTCAGCTTTGCTGAGTCCTCTGGAAGTCAGAGCTGCGGTGGCTCCCCTTGCACTGGAGAAAAATCCCCTCAGTAACAGCCGTTCATCCAGGGGCAAAACGTGGATTAAACTTTTTAAATTTTATCGACAAACCATGGAATTGTTTGGGCTGGAAAAGCCAAATCATCAAATCCAAATCATCAATCCAATCCATTTGGATTTGGTCACCACTGACCATGTCCCCAAGTGCCACATCTGCTGTTAAATCCCCACAGAGGTTTAAAAACAAATTTCCTGAGGCTGCACTCTGTCCCCTTGTCCAAGTCGTTGTTAAAGATCTGTCCACGGCAGGGGAATTGGAATTAGATGGTCCTCAAGGTCCTTTCCAACCCAAACCATTCCATGATTCCATGATCTGGGAAACCACCCAGTCCCTTCTGTAGTGTTTTCCTTTGAGCATGGAGGGAATTACAGCTGGGCTGACTCCTTGTGCTGTCCAACGGGTTATTTGGACTCAAATAAGGGAGAAAATTATTAAATCATCCTGAAATTCTAGTTCAGAACCTGTGGAGAGGCAGAAGGGAGGAGAGATTTCACTTCCAGAGGAACCCATTGCAGAGGGGACTCTGGAAGTCAGAGCCAGGGTGGCTCCCCTTGCACTGGAGGAAAATCACCTCAGTAAAAGCCGCTCATCCAGGGCCAAAAAGCGGTGAATCAACAAATTCACCAAGGCGTTCGCAGAGAGGAGGGAAAATCACTGGCTTTTCACTGGAAAAGCCGGAAGAGGTGCCCAAATTCTCCCCCCCATCAGCACCCTGCCCTCCAGACCGGGTTAATCCCTCGTTATTTCCAGGCCGCAGCTCGTTCTGCCCCACACCAGAGCCATTCCCAGGGCTGGAAATCACATTTTTCCAACAAGCTCGCATAAAAAATTAACAACGAAAGCCGAGCCCCAGCAAGGCCCTCGGTAGCCCCAGGAAGGCCATTAATTACCAGGGTGGGACAACCCGTGTGCAGCGCACGGGGTGTGGGTAATTAAAAGTCCAGGAGCTGCAGCATTCTGTGATTAATGCCTTAGGTGGGCACTCCAGCTCCTAAAACTAATGGGAAGCGACTCCAACTGCACCGTGAGCGGCACCAGGGTCCCCGGGAGGAATCCGGGTTGCTCCAGGCACATTGCAGGTTCCTGGGCTCATTAATTACAGCTGCGCCGAGTGGAGAGTTTATAATTAAACATACAGTTTACTCCCCAAATTTGGGGCGGAGTAAATGAAGGGGATCAGATTTCTTTCGGGATAAGCACACGGAGGCAGGCGGGTGACAAGGAGGTTTTGTCTGGAGCTCATCCAGGAGCCAGAGTGGGATGATGTCATGTTTGTAATTAAATTTATCGGTTTAATTACCTTTCTAGGCGTGGTTTGACTCTTAAAAAAGGAGGGAATTGGCAGCTTTACCTTCTTGGCAGGATCCTGTGTTGGGATGAAATCAGTCCTATTTCTCTACTGATCAATTTCCTCTACTTATCAGTTTCTTCACTGAGATTTTGAGCTGAAAATATCAGAATATGCAGTTTAAAAAATAATAAATACAGGTGCCAATGCAATTAAAATGTGGTTAAAAGCACAGGGATTGTTAGTGCTAAATGTTAATTATTTCAGTGTCGCCTGTGCCTGATGCCTGAATATTCCCAGTTTCTGTGTGGGGTGGGAAATCTCAGCTCAACTTTGCAGGGAAACTGAGGCACAGGGGCTCGAGTCACTCCTAGGGAGTTTCAGCAAGGATTGCTCCTGAATCCTAAACTTAAGCCCTCAGCTTGGGGCCACGCTTTTACCTGCTAGGATGAGCCAGACAGGAAGGAAGGGACGGACTGGAAATCCTGGGAACTGCAGCTCCTCCTTTCATTTCATTTCATTTCATTTCATTTCATTTCATTTCATTTCATTTCATTTCATTTCATTTCATTTCAGGTTTTTTGATTGCTTTTGAAGGGTGAGTGCAGCCATGGCTGCTGCTGGAATCAATATTGTAAAAAGAACCAAGGCCTTTGTGTTATTTTCCATTTGCCAATCCCTCTGTTCCCCGTGCATTTCATCCAGCACAGGCTCATCCACTGATGGTTCTGCGGGTTTGTACAGGTACAAATCCGAGCACAAACAGATCCCCACGTGTGGAATTTGGCGTCTTGGTTAGAAAAGAAAGGTGTCTGCTAAGGAAGGCAGGAGATTCCCTTGAAATGGAAAATGCAAACCCCCTCCCTCTGAATTATTATAATTTTGAAATTAAGGGGCTCTCAGGCAAAGATATGGGAGCAGGAATAACAGTTCTTAACTAGGAAAATTAAAAATATAAATGCAAGAGTACAAAAAAGAAAACAAACCCCTGCCAGAGTCAGAGCAGGCCCTGACACGCTGTGGGGCAGGGTGCTGGCAGCAGTGCCATTCCATGGGGGCTCAGCCCTCCTGCAGTGCCAGCTGTGCTTCTGCTGGAGCAGGATCCTGGACAAGGCTGGAGTTTCCCTCTGGAGCTCCAGGGCTGGTGTGGATGGGCCTGGGCTCCCTCTGGGAATGCAGTGGGGCAGAGAGCTGCTCCTCTGGGTATGCAGTGGGGCAGAAAGCTGCTCCTCTGGGAATGCAGTGGGGCAGAAAGCTGCTCCTCTGGGAATGCAGTGGGGCAGAAAGCTGCTCCTCTGGGAATGCAGTGGGGCAGAGAGCTGCTCCTCTGGGAATGCAGTGGGGCAGAGAGCTGCTCCTCTGGGAATGCAGTGGGGCAAAAAGCTGCTCCTCTGGGAATGCAGTGGGGAAAGGCTGCTGGGGTGGAAGAGGTTTTACAGCGACTTCTGCGAGCCAGAGAGAAGTTTAAGTTTGGGTCCTGTCTCAGTTTATGTCCAGCCCAGTTTGTGTCTCCTGTCTAAGTTTAAGTCCAGCCCAGTTTGTGTCTCCTGTCTCAGTTTGTGGCTCCTGTCTCAATTTAAGTCTGGCTCAGTTTGTGGCTCCTCTCTCAGTTTAAGTCCAGCCCAGTTTGTGGCTCCTGTCTCAGTTTGGGGCTCCTGTCTCAGTTTTTGGCTCCTGTCTCAGTTTGGGGCTCCTGTCTCAGTTTGGGTCTGGGCCCCATTTGGGTCTGGCCCAGTTTGTGGCTCCTGTCTCAGTTTTTGACTCCTGTCTCAGTTTGCGGCTCCTGTCTCAGTTTAAGTCCGGCCCGGTTTGTGGCTGCTGACTCAGTTTGGGTCCTGTCTCAGTTTAAGTCTGGGCCCAGTTTGTGATTCCTGTCTCATTTTTTGGCTCCTGTCTCAGTTTGGGGCTCCTGTCTCAGTTTGGGGCTCCTGTCTCAGTTTGGGGCTCCTGACTCAGTTTGTGGCTCCTGTCTCAGTTTAAGTCTGGGCCCAGTTTGTGATTCCTGTCTCATTTTTTGGCTCCTGTCTCAGTTTGGGGCTCCTGTCTCAGTTTGTGGCTCCTGTCTCAGTTTGGGGCTCCTGACTCAGTTTAAGTCTGGCTCAGTTTGTGGCTCCTGTCTCAGTTTGGGGCTCCTGACTCAGTTTGTGGCTCCTGTCTCAGTTTGTGGCTCCTGTCTCAGTTTGTGGCTCCTGTCTGTTTGTGGCTCCTGTCTCAGTTTTTGACTCCTGTCTCAGTTTGTGGCTCCTGTCTCAGTTTGGGGCTCCTGTCTCAGTTTGGGGCTCCTGTCTCAGTTTAAGTCTGGCTCAGTTTGTGGCTCCTGTCTCAGTTTTTGGCTCCTGTCTCAGTTTGGGGCTCCTGTCTCAGTTTGGGTCTGAGCCCCTCTGCCAGTGCCAGGAGCTTTTCTTTGTCCTTGGCTGCCACTTCCAGGGCTGCAGCTCCGCTCTGGGTGTGTTGAGTCAATAGAAGTCAGACTCATTAATCCTGGCCTGGGGCGAGCCTCCCCGGCAGGGAGCAGTTCAGGACCTCTCCTAATAACTCCGGCACGGAAATCAGGGAGTGCAGGGACTGCGGGAAGTGTCGATGGTCGTTCGGTGTCACCAGGTTTGTCCCTGTTCCAGGCAGATACGAGGAGGGTATTGATCATCCAGAGAGCACAGCGCGGGTTGGTTTCTCTACAGAATTAGACCTGACATCTCCATAATAATGACTGTGCCACCCTCCACCTTTAATGAACTTTCCAGGCCCTGTTTGCTACCCTGGCAGGGTCTTTTCTGCTCCTAAAATTATATGAAAATCAGAGATAGAGGCTGGGACAGGTGAGGGTGTTCAGAAGGCTCCAGGGAGAGCTCAGAGCCCCTTCCAGGCCCTAAAGAGGCTCCTGGAGAGCTGGAGAGGGACTGGGGACAAGGATGGAGCGACAGGACACAGGGGATGGCTTCCCACTGCCAGGACTAGGTGGGATACTGGGACAGAATTCTGAGGGTAAGGGTGGTGAAGGGCTGGGGTGGAATTCCCAGAGGAGCTGTGGGGATCCCTGGAGTGCCCAAGACTGGGTTGCAGTGGGGGAGATGACTCCTGCTGGAGTTTGGTCCAGGAGGTCGGAGCCAAAGCGGCCAGGGAGGAGCGTTTGTGGCCCTGACAGTGCCAGCAGAGCCCTGCTGCTGCTGGATAACGGAGCAGGCACGGACAGGGGCTGGGGCATCCATCAAAACCCCGTCCCAAGGCCTGTCCCTGTGGGCTGCCTCTAAAAGGGGTCAGAGTCATGGATTCCTGTCTCGGGTGAGGCAGGAGCGCCACTTTGGCCTTGTGAGTGAACCTCATCTCAGCTCCCTTGCCGGAGTCTTCCCCGGATTTGGGTGACCCTGGGTGGTGGTAAAGTCTCTCCTCCAACCCGTGCCTTCAAAGAAAGACTCAGTAGTCTTCAGTCGTCCGGTCTCAAGGCAGTTTATTGCATGTTATCTCAAGGCACACAGACTCCCTGACATTGTCCCTGACTCTGTCTGTCCCCGTCTCTGGCTGTCCCCGTCTCTAGCTGTCCCCCTCTCCCCTCCCCGAAGGGAGGGTGCCATCTTTTATATCACACATTACGTATTAGGTGTTTATAGTCTTTTCCCAATGCCTACTACCTATGTTGAACAGTGACTTTCTACTCTAAACCAATCTGTGAGTGCCAACACCACCAAGAACATGGAGAATAGGAAGAAGAAAGAAGGAGGACAGGGCACGCCCAAATCCCTCCATCTCAGAACCTCTGACCCCCGTGTACAAACCTCAGACCCCCCTGTACAAGGCCTAAAACCCCCCTGTACAGCACTCAAAAATCCTACCTTTCACCTTGTGACTACTTCTATTATAATATCTAAACTTTGTGATTTCTTGTTCTTCCTGCAAGGTTGGTAAATTGTTCCATGGGTCAAGCTCAAGACCACAGGGGTCCCTGGCCGCCTGCCAGGGTCTCAGAGGCTTCTGCCCTGGGCCCAGAACATCCAAGAGTGTCTGAGGGACACCTTGGGTTCCGACACTCCCTCACCGGGCAGAGCAGAGCGGCTCCCTGTGCTGGATGTGCCTGGCTGGAGGCAGGGAAGGGCAGCAGCTTGGCTTGGCTCGAGCACTGCAGCCAGACAAAAAGCCCCTTACGTTGTTGTGCCCAATATCCCTGGAACAGAGGCTTTTTCCACTCCCAGTCTGGGCTCTCCAGCTCCACCCCTCCCTGTGCCCCCTTTCCCTGCCCCAGGTCCCTCCTGTCCCCCTTCCCCGCAAGCACAGACCTTCTCTTGCCTCATAAATTCCGAGCTTCCATCGGGGTTTAGTTCTGGATCATCCATACCCAGGCTGGGAATTGTGGATTTTGAACTGCTCTCAACTTTCTTCCCTCTGGGCCAGCTCAGTTCACAGAAAAACCTCCAAAACTGGCTCCAGATATAAATAATAAAATAAAATACAATACAATACAATACAATACAATACAATACAATAAAATAAAATAAAATAAAATAAAATAAAATAAAATAAAATATAAAATAAAATATAAAATAAAATAAAATAAAATAAAATAAAATAAAATAAAATAAAATAAAATATAAAATAAAATAATAAAATAAAATAAAATAAAATAAAATAAAATAAAATAAAATAAAATAAAATAAAATAAAAAAATAAACCCTGTAAATGCTGAACATGCACAGGGACTCCCATGGATTTCACTGAGATTTCTTTTCATGACATTTCTTCCCACAATATCGCTTCTCCATGACTTTTTATTTTGCTTCCTGCTGCAGTTCAGGACACTGGATTGGATCTGTGAAGTCCTGAATTTATTCTGTGAAGTCCTGGCCTTTAATCTGTGAAGTGCTGGATGCATTCTGTGGAGTCCTACATTTGATCTGTGAAGTCCTGCTCTTTAATCTGTGAAATCCCGTGTGCCAGCACTGCTGTAAATTTATTTCCACTCCCCTGTTCAGCCCTGACTCCGGTAAATCCCAGGGCGCTGCCTGTCGGAATCTCTGTGGATCCGAGAGGCACAATTAGCTCCTTCAGTCCCGTGCCAGCTGGGGATTGTGCAGCTTTCCGGGGTGGTTTATGAGTGCAGGAAGTCAGGAAAGTGTGACAAACACCTCCTGGACTTGCTAAAACACCAAAGCACGTCACACGCAGGACAAACCGTGAGCAGCAGCTCCAGCCTTGTGCCTGTGGGAAGGAGCAAACAGGTTTTGGGGAGGTTTACAGGAAAATAGAGGAGGAACCCCCTGGAGCAGCCCGAGTGCTGACCTTCCCGAATTGCTGTGAAACCCCAATTTGGGCAAAGGTGTGCGTGCCAGAGGAGCTGCGGTCGCACTCCCCCCCTCTTCCAGAGCAGGGATTATTTAATGGGATGTTTTAAAGTGTGGTTTTGTGCCCCTGGCTGGGTCCAGCTGCCACCTGAACTGCGGCTGTGCAAGAGCTGCTGTGGCACTGGGAGCACTGGGGCTCCTCGTGGTGTGTGAAAGTGACCCCCAAACTATCAATTATTGGGTACAATAATTAACGTTAATTTGATATTGACATTTGGGCAAAAGTAAATATTGATATTGATAATTGGGTAAATACTCTGGATTTCCCCTCAGGACAAGGAGTTAAGGAGTTGTGCACAAGGAGGGAGCCCTGATGCCTGTGAGGGTTCTTCTCCCAGAGCGTGGTGGGGATCTGACCAGGCTCCCCACGGAATGGGCGCATCCTCGAGGCTACCAGAGCTCCAGGAGCGTTTGGACACCGCTCCCAGGGGCACGGAATCAGAGAATCGTGGAATTGTTACGGTGGGAAAAGATCTAAGATCAAGATCAACCCAGCACTGCAAAGGCCAGCACTGACCCATGTCCCCAGGCGCCATATCCGCACGTTTTTGGAACACTTCCAGGGGTGGGGACTCCACCACAGCCCTGGGAATGTTGGTTCCAATGCTGGCCCACCCTTTTGGTGGAGAAACTTTTCCTAAAGTGCGATTGGGATGGTTCTTGGGGTTTCCTGGGTTGATCCTTGGGTTGATTCTTGGAGTTGTCTTTTGCCAAGATAGGACACAGATTCAAAAATCCTCGGGGGCCCTTTTTAACCCAGGATATTCCATGATTCCATGGAAATTGAGGTCCCAAGCAGCAGCCAAGCTTCTCACTGAGCCCAAAAAAAGAAGTGTCTGAATTCTGCTCTTTGTCTAAATAATTCCTACCAGACTCTGCCTGCTAAAACACCAAGTTCCTTCTTGCCTTAAAGGACATATGGAAGAGAAACAGAAGGAGAACAGGATGAAAAATTTCCCAGATATGAGCGGAAGGTCAGCAGATGAAATACGAAATGTCACATTTGTTGCTCAACTGAGCAGGATTGCAACTGGAAAAATGCAGCCCTTCAGTCCGGCAGCTGAAAATAAACCCAAGTCAAACAGAAGTCCTTGAGTGCAGACACAAGGATCGGAATTAAATTTCCTCCTAACTCCTGGGTAATGGAGTTCTGCCAGAGCCAGGAGTCAATTAAGGGGATAAATACTCCCATAACTCACCAACACTTTGCATTTCAGGGGTATTTTGCTGAAGTAAGCACTTAATGTGATTATTGTGTTTCAGCCTGATTTAAGATGACAACTTTTGCATTTCCTAAATATTAATTAGCCTGGGATTTCTATTTATTTAAACTTGGAGGCAGCAAGAGGCTAGTTGCGTGATTTACCTCTGGCTCCTGGCGCTTCCCTCAGCTGGGACGTTAGGAATGCAATTGTGACCAATTAACCTTCGTGCCTGTCAGCAGCAAGGATGAGCAATGGAGCTTGGTGGGTTTGTCTGGGGGAATAATCATCCCACAAACCAGGGCAGGCATCTGCTCCTCTGGGTGAGGCTTTTGGATGCCCGCTCAGGGAGAAAAAAAATAGGGATTTTAATGGATTTTTCCAGCTGTTTGAGTGCTGTTCCCCTGGGATAAGGCTATTCCCGTAGTGGGTGGCTTTTAGGGACACGGTGCTGCGTGGCTTGTGTGGAGCTCCTGGGGTTTGGAATAATAACATAGGAATGGGAATGACAGAGATGGATTTTTCAAACTGAAAGAGGGGTTAGATGGGATATTGGGAAGGGTTTCCTCCCTGGGAGGGTGGTGAGGGAACAGAATTCCCAGAGAAGCTGTGGCTGCCCTGCATCCCTGGAAGTGTCCAAGGCCTGGCTGGAGCAACCTGGGATAGTGGGAAGTGTCCGTGCCCACTCCCATGGCACTGGATAATCTTTAAGTTCCCTTCCAACCCAAACCATTCCATGATTCCATGAAAAGGAGAGTCCTCACTGCAGAGATGGAATATTTTCTACATCAGACCCTTCAGAACACCCTGAACCCCTTCGAGACCTCTGAAATCCCCACCCTGTGGTATTCAAGAGCTCCCAGGCCAGCTGTGGATTTGTGTCATTCAGCTCCTGTGTGGCAGGGAGGGAAGGCGGGTATGGAAAACCTCAAACAGGCTGAGATTAAAAGACTCTGGGCGCCCACAGCTCCTTTGCTGTACACAAAAATCTAACTGGAATTTGTGTACTCGGCAGCAAAAATGGAGATTTTTTTTTTTTTTTTTTTTTATCGAGCAGCACCAAGTGGAGCATGGCAAATCTCCCCCCAGGAATTCTGATCTGCTTCTCCACCACAATTATGGCCCTCGTTGCGCTCTCTTGGCTCTGCTCTCCATGTAATGAGGTGATGGTTGAAAGATTCCAGCTGTAATGGACCAACGGCCACCAAATTCCCTCGAAACATCTTTCCCTTAAACACCTCTCCTCTCCCAGCCACTGAGATGCTGAAATTCCTGCATTTCCCCAGAAGGAGCTGTTTGTCATCCCCGCAAAAGGACGTCACCCGTCTTGTTGATGTTTCTTAAAACTTTGGATTCATCTCTGGCTTGGAGATGTATTTTTAGCTCTGTACTTCTTGAAATTTGAAAGTGTTATTGGCCTCCAGTCAGGGAACAGCAGGGTTAATGTAGAGCCTGGAGGAGCTCTCCCATCTGTTCCAGCTTCCATCCAACCATGGAGTTTTACGAGAGCTCTCTAGGAGGGCCCGGAGCTCTCTGTTTTGTAGTATTCCCTAAAAAAATCAGCTTGGAAAGCTGCCTGTGCTGAACAGGAGGAGGTAAAGTCTTCGAGGAGACAAAGGAACTTGGAAACATCAGATTTCTTTCACATTTTCAGGAATTCTGTTTATTTTGATTGACGTTGAAATTAGAGACGGAACAGATGGAGCGAGGGTACAGCAGGATGAGCTGAGCTGAGGCTTTGACACTCTAATGAGGAATGAGGAGGCAGAAGCTGCTGATTGGGTTCTTCTTCGGAGCCTATTAATGTTTTATTTGCCCTGATACTTCTGCCAACAGCAACACATCCCAAACCAGGCTGACCCCAACACATCCCAAACCAGGCTGACCCCAGCATGTCCCTAACCAGGCTGACCCCAACACATCCCTAACCAGGCTGACCCCAACACATCCCAAACCAGGCTGACCCCAACACATCCCAAACCAAGCTGACCCCAGCATGTCCCTAACCAGGCTGACCCCAACACATCATAATCAGGCTGACCCAAACTCATCCCAAACCAGGCTGACCCCAGCATGTCCCTAACCAGGCTGACCCCAATTCATCATAACCAGCTGACCCCAACACATCATAACCAGGCTGTCCCCAAAACATCCCTAACCAGGCTGACCCCAATTCATCCCCAACCAGGCTGACCCCAACTTATCCCTAACCAGGCTGACCCCAACACATCATAACCAAGCTGGCCCCAACTCATCATAACCAAGCTGGCCCCAACTCATCCCAAACCAGGCTGACCCCAACTCATCCCAAACCAGGCTGACCCCAACACATCATAACCAGGCTGACCCCAACTCATCATAACCAGGCTGACCCCAAAACATCCCAAACCAGGCTGACCCCAACTCATCCCAAACCAGGCTGACCCCAATTCATCATAACCAAGCTGACCCAAACTCATCCCCAACCAGGCTGACGCCAAAACATCATAACCAGGCTGACCCCAACACATCCCTAACCAGGCTGACCCAGCCGTACGGACGAGATGGATCATCAAGACCTGGTAAATTATGCTTATGCCAGCTCCTGAAAGTCCCAGGCAAAATTCCCTGATTATTTGGTGGATTTGTGTTGGTAGAAGGCAGATATTTTGTGACTTTGGAAGATGGGATGGGAGGATAAAGCCGAGATCGAGGGGATGCCACAAACCCTCGGTTGATCTTCTCCTTAATCTGCAATCAGAGTTGTGTGAACACAACCAGAGTTGTGTCCATCACCAGGACACTCCTCTCCTCAGGGTTGTGTTTGTGGTGGCCTTGATTGGGCAGCTTCGTCACCAATACAAATGTTTGCACTAATTAGTTATGGGTTAACGGTTGGACTTGATGATGTTAAGGGATTTTTCCAACCCGATTCCCTCATTCTGGTTTGGGCTTGGGTTTTGCACGTGGATGTGGCTGCAGGGAGACGAAGTGTGAAATGCTCCACGCATCCATGGATACATTAATTTAATATATTCAATACATTCAATACATTCTGTGGACAAAGAGTTCCCAGTTTAGTTTTTGATCTCAGCCTTTCTCCGCCTCCACCAGCATTAAAATCACAGAATTAAAGGAAACAGAGTAATTGAAATCCTTCCCTGCTAATACACATGGGCAGCCATTTGGAAATAGAGCTGTTATTACAGAAACCTAATTAAATAATTTTCTCCACTTGCCCCCCAGCTATGAAACAACCGTAACGTGTGGTGACTTTTCTTCAAGCAGCCACCGTGAAATCAGCACAAATTTTCCATCAAAAATGGACAGCTGTGGCCATCAAACCAACGAGTGCTTGGGCTGTTACACCTGGGCAGCCTCATTAAGTGCATTTTTCATGTGGAGTGGGAGAGATTTGTTCTCCTGAGCCTGGACCTCAGATTTCCCATGCAGAACAGGAACTACAAAAGAATTATTTTCTCCATGAAGAAAGAATTCCCTTTCTCAATGGCGATAGAATTCCTTTTCCCAATTAAATTGTTGGTTGTTAAGGTCCCGGCCTTTTCCTTGGAGCAAACCAAAGCTGGTTTGGGAAAGTTCCAATTAATTTCCCTCTTAACTTGCTGGAGGTCGACTAACAAGAAACAGAGAGGTATAAAAATGGGCTGGAAAGGGGTAAGATGATGGGCGTAAATGAGGGAGGGAATCATGGAATGGTTTGGGCTGGAAGTGACCTTCAATCCCATCCCATTCACCCCCCTGCCATGGGCAGGGACACCTCCCACTGTCCCACGTTGCTCCTAGTCCCATCCAACCTGGCCTTGGACACTCCCAGGGATCCAGGGCCAGCCCCAGCTTCTCTGGGAATTCCATCCCCGCCCCTCACCACGCTCACGGGGAAGAATTCCTTCCCAATATCCCTTCTAACCCTGTCCCTTGGCAGTGGGAAGCCATTCCCTGTGTCCTGTCCCAGGTCTGGACTCCACAATCCCCTCTTAGAGTTCGAAGTTTCACATTTACAACATGAAAACGCCAACGCTGCTTTACTTAGGAATAAGTGGAAGTGGAATGCTGCGCAGTTCACGAGCATCCTGGTGGGAGGACACAGGAGGAATGAGGCAGACCCAGAAGGAGTTAAACTGCACCTGAGCAGGTGGGGCAGCTCAGCTGTGTCTGTGTGTGTGTGTGTCCCAGGCTCTAAAATCGGGATTTGTTTTATTTTCTGCACCTGCAATGTGTCTTTTTTTTTTTTTATTGTTCACTTCTTTTCCTGCTCTGACTCTCGCCCCTCGGCTGGCTTTGTTGGGAACTCTCTGTTCCTGACAGCCTTCCCCTGGGAACAGCTGGTGCAGAGGAGACAGAGGTTGTGTTCTCTCCTTTCCAGTCTTTCCCTGGTGCCGTGTGTTCCCTGTCGGATGACGGATGTCACCGGGCTCCCGGTGACAGCGCTCAGTGTCCTGGCACACCGTGAATTGCTGCTTGTCCTCTTTTGCTCCCCTTTCCCCCAGCTCTCCACTCCTCACTGAGCAGTTTTCCACCTGGATGAGGGGAAATGCTCTCAAAATCTCTCATCAGAGGCAGAACCATCCCAGCATAATTGGAGGGACTGGAAAAGGATCGTTTTGTGTTTCTTTTCTCCCTAATTTACTGACAACAGTGCCAGCCCGGACTGGGGGTTGAATCACCTCCCTGAGACTCCACGTTTGAATTATATTTTTATTATTTCCCATTAATCTGTCCAAGACAGGGGAGGAGGCTTTCAAAGTTTCACAGATGGAGCAGAACACCCAGGAAGCCGTGATTTTCAGTGGGGAAACGAGCATTTAACTGCTCCTTTGTGCCTTTGAAATCCTTCTCTGCTCAGGTTCTCCCCATGGTGGAACCAGCCCTGGTGTGGTTTAGTCCTCGTTACCTTAATTTGAGGACAAAAATCCTTCCAAAGGTAACTTGATGTGGTTCATCCCCGTCCACGTGGGGAGGATGGTTCTGATCATCGAGGCTGTTTAATGTGTCTGACAAAAGCATCACAAGACCCAAGAGTGGGAACCTGAAAGCAGCCAAGTTCAGGCCAGACATGGAATTTGTATTTTAAACACTGTGAGTTGTTAACCCTGGAAATAACTTGACAGATTCTCTCTCGCTGATTTAAATTGGTGGTGGCTGATGCTCGTTGCACGGGGGACCGGACCAGACCCAGCCTCATCACGTTAATTATCCCAAACTGATGCTGGATGTTTGGAGCTACGGGGTTTCTGGGGCAGGAGCCGGATCTTCCCTGTGCTGTTCTTTTGGATGAATCCGATTTTTCAGGGCTAATTAGGCTGTGCCTGAGACAGCACTTTATTGCTCTGTGCAGCCGGTGAAAGTTGAGGTCAAATAGATCGAAAAGAAGTTGGACCATGACGTGAGCATTTCCTGCTGCCACTGTTATAAACACCAGAAAATGCGGGATTATTACCAGATCTTGGGGTTTTTTTTACATTTTTATGTGCCTCTTGAAGACCTCTGTTCTTTTCTGGTGCCCTAAAAAGCAGCTGAACTTTGCTGAAACCCTTCCCATGCTGTAGAAGCAGAATAAATCCAACTGCGCTTGTTGTTCTCTGCGTTGAGCACAATGACTGCCTCATTTCCTCCCGCTGCCTTAGCCCTTCTCCAGGGACATCTTTTGGAAAAATCACTTTGTGCTGCTCTGTGTGACGCTCCAGACTTGCAGCCACCGTGGCCGAATCATTATTTCAAGGACGAGGGGGCCTGAACTTGCCATTGACTTGAGACTCTGCTGGAATTTCACTGCCAACCCTGGTCTTCAGTAGGAGCTTATCTCTGTGCCACTCCAGATTTTAATGGAATTCATGTCACAGCAATAATAGGGTCAGGCTCAGCCTGTCCCAGCACTGTCAGCAAGGTTTCATTTATTTATTTTTATTTTCACAGCCACCAAACCCTTAAAGAGAGTTTATCTGATGGGACCTCCATGGGAAAGGTGGTGGGGCCATGGAAAGGGAAACTAAAGTCAGGTTCTCCTGTCACAGTCCCCTGCTAGTCCCAGCCTCAGCAGAAAGGTGGGAATTTGATGAGTGATGAAACACAGAGACGTTGGCCCTGGCTTTGCTCCTGGCAGCAGGTCAGAGTTTTCCAGGGGGATTCGCTCAGGGGTGAGAGCCGCCTCTGAACTCAATGAATCATGGAATCATTAAGGTTGGAAAAGACTTTTAAGATCCCTGGGAGTGTTCAAGGTTGGATGCCTTTGGAGCAACCTGGCCGAGTGGAAGCTGCCCTTGCCCATAGCAGAGGGTGGAACTGGGTGATCTTTAAGGTCCCTTCCAACCCAAACTATTCCATGATTCCATTCTATGAAATGATGGCTGACCCTCTGTCCAGTTTAGTTCAAATATTATTGGTTTTAGCTGTTTTTATTGTTCTCCCTCTTTTTTTTTTTTTTTTTTTTTTGTGTTGTGTATAAAATTGTCAGCGTCTGACTGTACACTTCCCATGCTTGGCCTCAGGCCAGGAAGAAGCTTCTGGTCCCTCCTGAGCTCATATCTTTAAATTTGCAAGGAGGAACAAACCCTCCAAGGAATCCCCCCACGGTCCGCGAGTGCAGGAGCTTGCCCGGGGCTGTTTACTGTAACAAATGGATTTGTACAGCACATCCTGGCGCTCGGCTCCCTGCGGACGCCGCGGCAGCAAAAGGCAAAGAAACCATTTCCAAGTCCTCAAATATTCCCTCCTGCAGCACCTGTCTGTGTTTTGAAAGACAAAAGGTGCGCAAGAGGTCGCGGAGCTGCTGCAGCTCAATTGAAGGTGTTTTGTCGGTTGATTGAGGGAAGGTTTCAAACCTCCACCATCAAAAAGGCACCAGTTAGACAGGATGGAACAGTCAGAAGCTGCATGTGGGCAGCCACAATGCTTTGGGGATATTTGCAGGATCAGGGGCACTGGTTTGCTGTTTGTTGGGTTGGGTTAGAGAGATTGGTTGGGCTGGAAAAAAACGGATGGTTTGGAAAGAATGGATGGGTTGGTAATGATGGTTGAGTGGAGACAAATGGCTGAGTTGGAAGTGTTGTGTCGGGTTAGAAAGATTGGTTGGGCTGGAAAGAATGGATGGTTTGGAAAGAATGGATGGGTTGGAAAAGTGGTTGGGTTGGAAAAGTGGTTGGGTTGGAAAGGGTGGTTGGGTTGAAGAGGGTGGTTGGGTTGGTAATGATGGTTGGGTTGAGAAGAATGGCTGAGTTGGAAGGGGTGGTTGGATTGGAGACTTTGGTTGAGCTGGAAAGGACTGTTGGATTGCAAAGGGTGGTTGGACTGGAAAGGGTGATTGGGTTGGTCAAAGAGGCACCAGTTAGACAGGATGGAACAGTCAGAAGCTGCGTGTGGGCAGCCACAATGCTTTGGGGATATTTGCAGGATCAGGGGCACTGTTTTGCTGTTTGTTGGGTTGGGTTGGAAAGATTGGTTGGGCTGGAAAGAGTGGTTAGGTTGGAAAGAATGGATGGGTTGGTAATGATGGTTGAGTGGAGAAAAATGGCAGAGTTGGAAGTGTTGTGTTGGGTTAGAAAGATTGGTTTGGTTGGGTTGGAAAGAATGGATGGGTTGGAAAAGTGATTGTGTCGGAAAAGTGATTGTGTTGGAAAGAATGGATGGGTTGGAAAAGTGATTGTGTCGGAAAAGTGATTGTGTTGGAAAGGGTGGATGGGTTGGTAATGATAGTTGGGTTGAGAAGAATGGTGGTTGGGTTGAGTTGGAAGGGGTGGTTGGATTGGAGACATTGGTTGAGCTGGAAAGGACTGTTGGATTGCAAAGGGTGGTTGGACTGGAAAGGGTGATTGGGTTGGTCAAAAAGACACCAGTTATACAAGATGGAACAGTCAGAAGCTGCATGTGGGCAGCCGTAATGCTTTGGGGATATTTGCAGGATCAGGGACACTGGTTTGCTGTTTGTTGGGTTGGGTTGGAAAGATTGGTTGGGCTGGAAAGAGTGGTTAGGTTGGAAAGAATGGATGGGTTGGTAATGATGGTTGAGTGGAGACAAATGGTTGAGTTGGAAATGGTGTGTTGGGTTAGAGAGATTGGTTGGGCTGGAAAAAAATGGATGGTTTGGAAAGAATGGATGGGTTGGTAATGATGGTTGAGTGGAGAAAAATGGGTGAGTTGGAAGTGTTGTGTTGGGTTAGAAAGATTGGTTTGGTTGGGTTGGAAAAAATGGATGGGTTGGAAAAGTGATTGTGTCAGAAAAGTGATTGGGTTGGAACGGGTGGATGGGTTGGAAAGGGTGATTGGGCTGGAAAGAATGGATGGGTTGGAAAAGTGATTGTGTCGGAAAAGTGATTGGGTTGGAACGGGTGGATGGGTTGGTAATGATAGTTGGGTTGAGAAGAATGGTGGTTGGGTTGAGTTGGAAGGGGTGGTTGGATTGGAGACATTGGTTGAGCTGGAAAAGACTGTTGGATTGCAAAGGGTGGTTGGACTGGAAAGGGTGGATGGGTGGGAAAGGGTGGATGGGATGAAGACGATGGATGGGTTGGAAAAGATGGTTGAGTAGGAAAGGATGTTTGGATTCAAAAGGATGTAGGATGAGTTTCCTAAAGAGCGATGAGCCCCATGATCCTGAGCCAGGAAATAGTCAAACTGAGTTTATCTCCAGGTAGCTGTGCAGATGGAATTGGAAAAGTCACCTCCAAGACCGCGCAAGGGGAGCGAAGATCTCGAAGGGCCAGCTCTGCTGCCACCCCAATGCGCGCTGCCAGGATGTGACGTCTCTTCGTGGTGGCGTGGGAGGGTCTCTCCTCCTGTCTGAACTTCGCCTCCCACCTGGATCATCTGAACCCCTCCGAACTCTGCCAGGCTCTGTGTGCTGGGCAGGAAGGGTTTGATAAAGCCCAAGTGACACTGGGTGGGACACCAAGACAGAGCCAAGGCACGTCATGGGCGGTGTTTGCCTGGCGGGAGACTCTCAGAGGGCTTTGATTAATAACAACTCTTGGTACCACTGATACCTCTCATCCAAGGATATGCAAACATTCACTGATTGAGAAATTCCCTGCACTCGCCGCCGTGGCGGCTCCTTGTTTGGTTTTGTGTCATGCAAGAACTTCTGAAGGTCACATCTCAACAGCTCGAGACTTGTTCTGCACATCAGCGAGTGGAACCTGAGTGGCTGGAAGAGGAAAACACCAGTTTGGAAATGCCAGAATGGAGAGGGAAGGGAAGGGAAGGGAAGGGAAGGGAAGGGAAGGGAAGGGAAGGGAAGGGAAGGGAAGGGAAGGGAAGGGAAGGGAAGGGAAGGGAAGGGAAGGGAAGGGAAGGGAAGGGAAGGGAAGGGAAGGGAAGGGAAGGGAAGGGAAGGGAAGGGAAGGGAAGGGAAGGGAAGGGAAGGGAAGGGAAGGGAAGGGAAGGGAAGGGAAGGGAAGGGAAGGGAAGGGAAGGGAAGGGAAGGGAAGGGAAGGGAAGGGAAGGGAAGGGAAGGGAAGGGAAGGGAAGGGAAGGGAAGGGAAGGGAAGGGAAGGGAAGGGAAGGGAAGGGAAGGGAGCCCCATGAGTTGTTAATCCAGGAGATGTGAAGGAATAGGACCAAGGATAAGAGGTTCTTATAGCGATGAAGACAAAGGAATAGACAGACCCTTTGTACATGTCGAGACTGACAAATGGGTAAACTGATTAAAAAAAAAAAAAAAAAAGGTGAAGATTTCATGGGGAGTCAGTGTAGTGGCACACTGGGAACAGAACTGATAAGTTCCCATCTGGGATTCCCATCCTTTAAAGCCAAGCCCAACCTTTTAGGACCGGTCTCCCAGCTGGTGTGAGCTGCTGTACATGAAGCAATGTCAAATTATGCTCGCTGCAGATCTCTTGATCGGGAACCACGGCAGCAATTATTCATGCTCACCATTCATATTTGGGGATTAATTAACTATTCGTGGTTCCTATAAAGAATATTGTCAACCATTTAATGGCTCATTGAGTTCAGCAGGATTTCGAGCTTCTCTCTTACGATTTGCGCAGAATGGTTATTGTGATTTGTGACTCGCAGGAGCAGCGAGTGAGCTGTGAGCAGACCAGGAGCATTTCGGTGTTAGTTCTACCCTGTGACAAATGGGCTTTAATTGGCTTTACACGGGTTTTGCTTGGTGAGACGAGGCAGATGAAGAGAGGAGATACGGTAGAGTTATTTTAAAAAATATAAAAGAGGTGCTCTTGTCCTGCAGGGTGTTCCACAGGTGCTTTTCAACTTTAGCAACGAGGGTGAGCATTTAAAATTAATTCCTGCACGTGTTAGACCACAGGTTTTGCATCTTCCTTCATGAAGATGTTTGAGTCGAGGTCTTCAGCCTGGTTTGAACACTCTGGAAGTGTTTTAAAAATGTGTGGATGTGGCTCTTGTGGACATGGGTGAGGATTGGGCTTGACTGGGAGAACAGCTGGATTCCATGACCTTAGAGGGCTTTTCCAATGATTTTATGTTAATGTGATTTTGTTCCAAAAAACCTTCAGGTTCTGCCTAACTGAGTGCGTTGGCTGTTGAATATTTCTGAAAATGTTCATTATTCCAGTGAAAAGTGTGGACTGTCTGGAATACATAATCCCAGCTGTGCCTGCAATGGCCTGAGGTGCTCCTGGAATGATTAATCGTTCAAGTAAGTCATTGTAACTCACTGCTGTGCATTTATTTCCAGGGGAAAATGCATTTTTGAGAGAGTAAAAATTGCCTTTCTTAAGGTAACAGGTTCCTGTGCTGGGGAATCCTCTCGGAATCTGCTCCGTGTGATTCTGAGGGTGGCCAAGAGGGGCGAGGGGCATTTTTTCATCTGCTGAGTTCCTTATTCCTCATGTTTTCACAAGATTTGGTGTGTGGACCACAAGATTGCTGGGAGCTGAGGCTGACCAGGATGAGAGAAAGGAGGAGCAAGGGACTCTGAGATTAATCCAGAAGGTTTTAGGATTTTGCCACCTGCACAGAGCTGTGGCTTCAAACCAAAAGAGAGAAGGATTAGACTAAATATTGGGAAGAAATTCTTCCCTGTGAGGGTGGGGAGGGGCTGGGATGGAATTCCCCGGGACAGTGGGAGGTGTCCCTGCCCATGGCAGTGGAGTTGGTCTTTAAGGTCATTTCCCACCCAAACCATGCCGGGGTTCTATGAAAAACTTTAAGGAGAGAATGGGGGCAATTGAGAGACTCAAAGTCACAGACTGAAGTGTTATTGGGGGTGGAAAAGCTGGAATTGGGTATGTGAGAGGCTGGGAGGGATTGCCAGGGGGAATTTCTCCTAATTCCCGAATCCATGGTTGCAATTTCCCAGGGCCTGTCTCATCCCTGCCTACTGTGGATGAAGGAACTGCACCCAGTTCCCTTTGGCTCCGCAGGGTCTCAGCTCAGCGAGGTGTGGAGCATTAAATAATTCAGCGTCCTCAGCATCTGCACTGAGTGTTCACAGCATTCCAATGAGCCTGTGCCGAGGGATAGGGAGGAAAAGAAACAATTTCCCAAAGTAGATTTTTGGCAATGGATCTGCTAAATCTTGAACAACTTTCTCGTGCTAAGTGGTGAAGCCAATTTGCAAATTCCTGCGTGGAGCACAGCTTATGCTGGCGTGGAGCTGATTTCCCTGGGCCATCATCACCTGCTGCCAAGGAGGGAATAAAGAAACCCCCGTGGGGGAAAAAAACCTCATGTAAATATTCTTATTGATGTTCTGGCTTTGCTGAGGGAGGAGAGGAGCGTGTGTGGAGGTGGGGAGTTTATCTGGGTGAAAAGACAGGGAGAGGTGTTCTCCCTGACATTTTACACTCTGATTTTGGAGCCAGGCTCATGAAATGATGGAATTGTAGAGCCAAGACTTTGGATCAGGATTTACTTTGGCTTTATGGTCTCTCTCGCGCCCACAAGTAAATAAAATGTGTTTTCTTATTCCCCTCAACACTTAAAATAATAAAAGAAGCCCAGAAGCTTAAAAACCACAGATGTAACTGATAAAGGGCTCATGTTTATCTTCCATCTCCCCAAAATCCTCAAGGGAGGTCGTGCCTGCTCCAACCTGTCCTGCAGGTCTGGTATCCAGGCTGCAGGTTTATTGAGAGCCTTCAGCTGATCCACGTAAGGGGCTCCTGGGTGGCAGGAGAGCTTCCCGCTCTCCCTGTTTTCAGTCTCTGCCAGGAGGAAGCAGGTTTTGGTTTGTGTTTTATTTATTTTTCCTGCTTTGTTCTTTTTTTTTTTTTTTTCCTCATCAGTCACTGCAGAGGCTTTGGTGGGGGCTGCCCTGGCAGAAACCCTGCACTGACATCGATTTCCTTGATGCTCGAGGATGCAGAAAATAGGAGAGACCAGTTTTTCCTGCAATACTGAAAAGCCTCTTCAACCCAAAGGCACAGAGCCCAGTGGTGGGGACCTTTCTGGGTTAGGTTGGGAGGTAAAACACCTCATCCAGCCAGGCAGAACTGAGCTTCAATGGCTTTTCTTGTCTCCTTTTCATCCACTGCTGTTTGCTTTCATAGGATCACAAAATCCCGGAATGGTTTGGCTTGGAAGGACCTTGAAATCCTCTCATTCCAGCCCCTGCCATGGGCAGGGACACCTCCCACTGCCCAGGGTGCTCCAGCCTGGCCTGGGACACTTCCAGGGCTCCAGGGGCAGCCACAGCTCCCCTGGAATTCCATCCCAGCCCCTCCCCACCCTCCCAGGGAGGAATTCCTTCCCAATATCCCATCGCTTCCTTCCCTCTGGCAGTGGGAAGCTGTTCTCTCTTGTCCACTTTGATTTCCCCTTGCCCACTTTCATTTTCCCCTTGCCCACTTTCATTTTCCCTTGCCCACTTTGGTTTCCCCCTTTTCCTCTTTCATTTCCCCTTTTCCACTTTGGTTTCCCTCTTTTCCACTTTGATTTCCCCCTTTTCCACTTTGGTTTCCCCCTTTTCCACTTTGGTTTCCATTTGTCCACTTTGATTTTCCCTTTTCCACTTTGATTTCCCCCTTTTCCACTTTGATTTCCCCTTTGTCCACTTTGATTTTCCCTTTTCCACTTTGATTTCCCCTTTGTCCACTTTGATTTTCCCTTTTCCACTTTGGTTTACACTTTTCCACTTTGGTTTGCACTTTTCCATTTTGGTTTCCGCCTTGCCCACTTTGATGTTCCCCTTGTTCTCGCTCCCACTCCCAAACTGGCTCCCCACAAAAAATCCATCGTTTGGGTTGGGTGCCAGCTCGTACATAAATTAAACTCTTCAGTTTGGGGTTCATGGCTGTGTCTCAGTGCAAATTTGGTTTAAATTTCCCCCAAATATTCCCAGCAGCATCAGAAAATCACCTTCCTCCCCAAAAGTGAGTGTGCTGCTCCCCTGCCCCAGTGGTGCAGTTGGGCTCTGATAATGCAGAATCCAGGATTTTTTAAAGCACAGAGTTGGTTTTTTTGGGGTTTTTTTTGGTTTTTTTTTTTTTTTTTTGGTTGAATTCCATGGACACAGCAGAGCTGCTCAGAGAAAATCCAATCCATCTCCTGTGAAATGAACTCAGTCATCCTTCAGTTTATTGAGTGAGAGGGAGTGCAAAACAAATCCACAAATGTCAAAAGCAGTCCACAAGGGATCATTCCATTCCTTTCTCCATTTGTTTTCCTGATTAAAATCATTTTTAACTGATTCCCCTCTTAATTTTATACAGCAAAATATAATTCACTTGAATATCCTCCACAGCCCCCCTGCCAAAGTTCGTGCTTGGTCAAATTTCCTGGAAAGAGGGGAGGGAATGACTGGGAGGGACTTGGCTGAGTCACCTCTGGAGCACCACGGAAATCTCTTTGCTGGATCTGCAGGAACACGAACAGGAAAATTCTTCTTGCTCCATTAAATTCACTCACGGGTGGATTCCTACTGGTTTTAATGGGCTGGCAAAGTTCCCGGTGGTGATCCAGTGGTTTCTTCCGACATGGGAAGGGTTTCTCTTTTCTCAATGACTTTCTGTGAGCTTTTTCTGGAAGCGTTGGACTGAGGATTTCTGTGGGAACCCAGCACTGCAGAAACATGGAATGGTTTGGGCTGGGAGGGATCTTGGGGACACCTCCCAAGCCCTGTCCAAGCTGGCCTGGGACATTCCAGGGATGGGGCAGCCGGAGCTTCTCTGGGAAATCAGGGTCTCACCCCCTCCTCGGTGCATCCAGCAGGGTCTGTTCTGTTCCCTGACTGAACCAATATTCTTGTGCAGGACCTGGAAGGATTTCCAGGATTAGAAATGGATCCTTTCAGGGGGTTAGAAACTGTTATTCCACTCTCCCAGAAACCCCTGGAATGGCTTTTCCAGCATCATCCAGAGAGACTGGGGCAGGACCAGGATTCCAATCCAGGTTATCCAACTCAGTCTCGTGTCTTTATCCACATCCAGGTCCTAATTCCCATAAAATTTCCTGGTGGGGGGCTGGCTGAGGTCACCCCAAAGCTCTGGGTGTTCTTTGCACCATGGAAATGAGGACTGGATCACACACAACGGGGAGGGAGATGGAGAAGGGCAATCATGCTGAAGCAGGACAGATAATTCTGGGAAAAACCTTTTTCCTCTGCTGAGGCCATTGTTGTTTTATCGAATCCAATATCCTGGAATGAAAAGAAGGCCTTAAAAAGTTGAAATTGAGGAGTGATGAATGAAGAGCCACCAGGTATTTCATTTCACCAGCTGGGTTTAGCGAGAGGGTTTAACGAAGGCACCATTAGAAATTTTCCTGCATTGATTTTAGAGCCCGCTCTGAAACGGGGGGGGGGGGAAATTTGGGCATCTGCAGAGATCCAGGTAAGTGGAAAGTCCAAGCTTTTGTGTTGGGATTTGGAGCAGCCTCAGGAATTCTGTTCTCCCTCTGCCAAGGCCAGCAGCCCAGGTGACAGCTGCGTCCCTTTGTCCCCTCTGCCCAGCCACCCCCGGGCCCAGAGCTGGCAGAGCTCTGTAGGATGCCACAGACCCCACGGCGATTCCACGCAATCCCAAAGCCAACATCAGAGGGTAAATGAAGGCTTAATTAAAAGCTGACATAGGAAGGGAAATTAAATTAATGTCCTAATTAATGCTTCGGGTTTAGTCCAAATGGGAAACTTTCTGATTCTCCTTTCCCTGTTGCAGCTCCACACTCACCTCTGGGCACTGATGGATTTAGGCTCATTTGGCCCCAGTCCTGGAAAACGTCCTCATTAAAAATTGTGTCCGAGCCCACATTTAATTCTCTTCCTGATGTGCCTAATTGCAGGCCTGGATAGGGCTGGATTTAGGGATGGGATTAAAATAGGTGGAGCTGTTGGGAAAATCCTGCATAATGGTCCCAAATGCTGATTTGACTCAAAGCCTTCACTTACTGACCCGTATTAGAATAAAGTCCATTAAATTAATAATGGATTGAGTTCATCAGAGTCCCAGTGTTTCTGTTATTTCAGTAATTTTAGTGGAACTGGGATTTTTGTAGCATGATTTCCTTAGGATTGAGGAGAACCAAAAGGCTCCCAGAGCAGTGAGGTTTCCGTGAAGGAAATGGGAAAAGGAGAAGCTTTGGAAGGACTGAGCACATTCTCATTTCCAAGGTTCATTTCCTGGCTTTCCCTCATTTCCAGGGATGTGGCAAGCACAGATTTTTTTTGTATGACACCATTTTACCTCTGTCTTTTTAAGGTGTGAGGAGACACACGAGTCGAATTCTTGGCTGCTGTTTGTGTCAGAGAGAAGGAATGCTGCATTCCCAGCACCACACCCACTCCTTTAATCCCTCTGGATTCATATCAGATGCGTCCTGACAAGGTGAGCTTGGGCAGAAGAGCTCACGAGGTCATGGGAGGCAGGAAAAAAAATGTGCTTATCAAATCAAACCCAACCTCACGGTTCTTCCTTGTGTGTTTCGCCTTTTGGGTGGGGCCCTCACAGTTTTATTCTGAGTTCTTGGAGGTTTTTCTCCACGGGGAGACAAACAGGCATCAAAAGTTGGGATGCTCATTAATCTCACGGTTCCTGCTTTTAAAAAAATTAAAGATGTTTTCATAATTATCAAGAAAAAACGCCACGAGGCTGAGAAATCACCTCAGTAGGTGGCAGTAGCTCCCTTGGAATCAGGTTCCGCTGGAAATCGATGGGCGCTCTGGGAGAGGAGCTCCTCGGGCGTTATTGATCCAGGACTGAGGGATGACTCTCCCAGGCTGGGATGTGCAGTTTTCTCTCCCCACTCCGTTTTTTGTCCTTTTAGCTTTAATAAAAATTGGTAGTGGAAGTTTGAGAGTCTGGATTTGCTCTGTAAAGCTCAGGCTGGTGCAAGGCCTGAGGGTGTGTCGGAATCTCCCCCGGATTGGGGTGACCCCGGGTGCTGGTAAAGTCTCTCCTCCAACCCGTGCCTTCAAAGAAAGACTCAGCAGTCTTCAGTCGTGTGGTCTCAAGGCAGTTTATTGCATGTTATCTCAAGGCACACAGACTCCCTGGCATTGTCCCTGACTCCTTCTCCCTCTGTGTCTCTCTCCGTCTCCCTCGCCCAAGGGGTTGGTGCCGTCTTTTATATCACACATTACCTATTAAATGTTTATGGTTTTTCCCCAATGCCTATCACCTATATTGAACAGTGACTTTCCACTCTAAACCAATCTGTGAGTGCCAACATCACCAAGAACATGGGGAATAGGAAGGAGAAAGGAGGAGGACAGGGCACGCCCAAATCCCTCCATCTTAGAACCTCTGACCCCCATGTACAAAACTCAGACCCCTCTGTACAAGGCCTAAAACCCCCCTGTACAGCACTCAAAAATCCTTCCTTTTACTTTGTGACTACTTTTATTACAATATCTAAACTTTTGTGATTTCTTGTTCTTCCGGCAAGGTTGGTAAATTGTTCCATGGGTCGAACTCAAAACCACAGGGGTTTCTGGCTGCCTGCCAGGGTCTCAGAGGCTTCTGCCCTGGACCCGGAACATCCAAGAGTGTCTGAGGGACACCTTGGGTTCCAACAAGGGTGGGAGGGGCTGGGATGGAATTCCCAGAGCAGCTGTGGCTGCCCCTGGATCCCTGGAAGTGCCCAAAGCCAGGCTGGAGCAGCCTGGGACAGTGGGAGGTGTCCCTGCCATGGCAGGGGTGGATGGGATGGGATTTTAGGTCCTTCCAACCCAAACCATTCCAGGATTCTGTGATTCCTTTCCTCGGTCTGGAGCACTCGGAGGGAATAAAAACGGGATCGTTGTGTTCTGATGTGGGCAGGGGAGAACTTCCGTCTCCAGAAACCCTCTGCAACGTTCACACACAGAAAGAAATTCCCCACTGGAACTTTCCCAGAGGTTGTGCATCCTCTGGAGCGATGCCAGTCCGGCGGGCTGTGCACCCAGGGAATCCCGGGATGGTTGGGTTGGGAGGGACAATTCCTGGATCCAGGGGCAGCCACAGCTCCTCAGGGCACCCTGAGCTGGGGCTCAGCACCCGCACGGGCAACAATTCCTTCCCATTATCCCATCTAACCCAGCCCTCTGGCAGTGGGAAGCCATTCCCTGTTATCCCAGCAAATCCATCTGATGCCTTAGGATTTCAGCTTTTCTATTTCCATCTATTTGTAACCCTGCAGTTCTTTAGTGCAGAACTCTGAACTCCAAACTCGCTGTGAGCTGCTGCTTCCCCATTTGGGGCAGACACAACAATTCCTCTCCAGGCTGGGAACCAAGGACACCTCACTGCCTCAGGGCCCAGAGAGGGAAACAAAAGTGACCTGGGGGCAGCAAACTTGGGCTCAATGACTTCATCACCTGAAGCTGGAACTGGGAGATGAACCCCAATATGCCAATGGACCAAACTTACAAAAGTGTGAAACCCGTGAGCCGCCGTCCATTTTTGGGTGTAGCCCCTGGGGGGCTTTGTCTGCCCTAAATGCACCTGAAGGTACATTTAGAAATGCTTTTTATTCCCTTAATGTTGTCTGACTCTGTTTTCAGGTAGTCCTGAAAAGGCAACGCATCCCCCAGAAAATGATCCCATGGAAAGCGTGCCTGCCCTCAGCATCAGGGCAGGGGGAAAAGCCTTCCCGTTGTGCATCCAGCTCACGATCCCCAGATGCCTGTGGTGCAGCAGCACTTCTCATCCCCATCCTCCGGCTCCAAAGTGTTAAATGCTGTTTTTATCAGCAGCTCCTCCGCCGGAGCGCCGCAGGATGAGTCAGTGCCCTTCGGAGCAGAGCTGGGAATCAATCGAGCGCCGGGAATTAGATACTGCCCTCAAATATGGATATCTCCAAAGGCATGGCAGTGCTGCTGCTGGCTAACGGGTTGGTGGAAATGCACAGGCAAAACAGCCCAGGCAGGCACAATCCTTCTGGAATTCCCTGTGGGACCCAATCCCTTGGATCTCATCCACGCGGAGGACGAGGGGCGGGAAATTGAGCTCCCAGGTTCTGATGGATCAAAATCTTATCTCCTGCAGGACATTTAGAGGTGGAAACTTTGGGAAAACAGCAGATGTTGCCCCTGAAGGCTGATTTGGGAGGGACAGGTGGGTGGAAGGGGATTATTCCCTTTCCCTCGGCTCTGGGATGCTCATCCAGAGCTCCCAGTATGGGAGGGACGTGGACACAGCAGATCCTTGTTCCTGGAAGTGTCCCAAGCCAGGTGGACAGGCCTTGGAGCACCCTGGGATGGTGGGAGGTGGCCCTGACCACGGCAGGGGGTGGCACTGGATGCGCTTTAAGTCCCTTCCAAGCCAAATCATTCCATAATTCTGTGATTCCGTGATCCCATCCCTGCGTCAGCCATCCAGGAACGATCTCCTGGCTGTCAGAAATGTTCTTCCCCCTCTCCAAATGTTTCACGAGCATCCTCCAAATGTTCCTTGCAGTTTATCCAGGGACCCTTGGGAATTTCTGGGAACAAGGAGTCAACGAGCTCCCGAAAACCACATTAATGGTGGGGAATGAGCTGCCAGATGGGCTCATCTGGCACGGCTCCCTTGGCACCGGGAAGTTTTATTGTTCCTCCAGACAGAGGATGCCTCGGGCAGTGCTGGAATCTGCATCCCAGCCAGCTGGGGGGACTGGAAGTCAGGAAAAATCATCCACAAAATAAATTTCCCCTCTCAGCACAGGAGGCTCTGGATTTCCCAGTGCCAGGTGTTGGCTCCCTGTACCCCCCCCGAGGCTCCCTCTTCAGACTGGGAAGGAAAACAAGAGCCATAAAACACGCCTGGGAATGTTTGAAGATAAAGGGACATTTGAATCCCTCACGTGACCCGATGGCAGAGTGGCAGGGAATCAGGAACACAGGGATTCCTGGCTGTGGGATCAGGAATTCAGGGATTCCTGGCTGTAGGGATCAGGAATTCAGGGATTCCTGGCTGTAGGATCAGGAACACAGGGATTCCTGGCTGTGGGATCAGGAACAAAGGCATTCCTGGCTGTAGGATCAGGAACACAGGGATTCCTGGCTGTAGGATCAGGATTTCAGGCATTCCTGGGTGTAGGATCAGGAACACAGGAATTCCTGGCTGTAGGATCAGGAACACAGGAATTCCTGGCTGTAGGATCAGGAACACAGGGATTCCTGGCTGTAGGGATCAGGAATTCAGGGATTCCTGGCTGTAGGATCAGGAACAAAGGGATTCCTGGCTGTAGGATCAGGAACACAGGGATTCCTGGCTGTAGGATCAGCAGTTCAGGGATTCCTGGCTGTAGGATCAGGATTTCAGGGATTCCTGGCTGTAGGATCAGGAACACAGGGATTCCTGGCTGTAGGATGAGGAATTCAGGGATTCCTGGCTGTAGGATCAGGAACTCAGGGATTCCTGGCTGTAGGGTTAGGATTTCAGGCATTCCTGGCTGTAGGATCAGGAATTCAGGGATTCCTGGCTGTAGGATCAGGATTTCAGGCATTCCTGGGTGTAGGATCAGGAACACAGGGATTCCTGGCTGTTGGATCAGGAACACAGGGATTCCTGGCTGTAGGATCAGGATTTCAGGCATTCCTGGGTGTAGGATCAGGAACACAGGGATTCCTGGCTGTAGGATCAGGAATTCAGGGATTCCTGGCTGTAGGATCAGGAACACAGGGATTCCTGGCTGTAGGATCAGGAACACAGGGATTCCTGGCTGTAGGGTTAGGATTTCAGGCATTCCTGGCTGTAGGATCAGGAATTCAGGGATTCCTGGCTGTAGGATCAGGAACACAGGGATTCCTGGCTGTAGGATCAGCAATTCAGGGATTCCTGGCTGTAGGATCAGCAATTCGGTGATTCCTGGCTGTAGGGTTAGGATTTCAGGCATTCCTGGCTGTAGGATCAGGAACACAGGAATTCCTGGCTGTAGGATCAGGAACACAGGGATTCCTGGCTGTAGGATCAGCAATTCAGGGATTCCTGGCTGTGGGATCAGGAACACAGGGATTCCTGGCTGTAGGATCAGCAATTCAGGGATTCCTGGCTGTAGGATCAGGAACACAGGGACTCCTGGCTGTAGAGTCAGGATTTCAGGCATTCCTGGCTGTAGGATCAGCAACACAGGAATTCCTGGCTACACAGAGCTGGAATCCATTGGATTGTGTCAAATTCCAGTACAGAACCAGAGAAAAATAACCTCTAATCTTTCATTTTCTGTCCAATATCTGTTATCTATAACCATAGCTATTATCTGTAATTAATATTAATAATTAACTGTACTGTTGCTATTGATGCTGATATAGTCAATAGTGATTATGAGTATTAAATTCTGTCCAACCATAATATTTATTATATGAATTTACAATATGTAATATAAATAATAGAAATATTCTCTATATTAACATATTCCTCTAAAAATATTTGACAAAGGCAGAAGATTTTATCCCTGTGCTAGAGAGGAGACTTTGCTGAAGACTAATTATATTTTTCAGTTTATATTTTTATAAATGTTTATGTTTATGCTTATATTTATTTCACATTCACACCTATATAATCATGTATGTATTCATATATACAAACTTTATTTCATATATACACACATACATGCATACATCTTGTCATGTATATTTATATTTTTTATTTATTTTATTTCTATTTTTATTTCAATTTATATTTATTTATTCTGTTATATATATTTATAGCTGTCTTTCTGTTTTATTTAAAACTCTCCCGTTTTCTCGGGGGAAGTTCTTGGCATGGTCAATGGACTCTCTCCATTCCCATTCCGTTAACCCATCAGGACTTGGTTCTGGAGCATTCCATGGTAAAATTGGTGTAAATGTGTAAAAACACCAGATTTTAGGCTACAGAAGCTCCACTGGGTAATGGGGAAGTTGAGGCACATGGCACCAGCTGGGCATCAATCCCAAAGTTTTTTTTTTTTAACCTGGATTGGGTAGCTGGGTTTAATTTGGGATTTTGGGGAGTTTTTTTTTTAAAGTTTGATAGATGGGATGGAGGGGACCAAGGTTTAACCCGTTCCCCACCTGATTAATACTGAATTTCTTCTGAATTTCTTCTGAATTTCTTCTAATTTCTTCAGTTAATTTCTTCAGTTAATTAACTGAATTAACAGTTAGTTCAGAATTCAGAACTTTCCAGGTAATTCAGAATTTCTTCCAAAAAGGAGGGGAAAATGTGGGAATTGAGATCAGGAGCGATGGGAAGGGAATGACAGCCCAGGAGGAAAGGCTGGAGGATCCCCCAGGGAACTGTGACAATCCTGGATGTCCCTTTCAGTGGGAACAAACCCAACCACGCAAGAGAACAGCCCGAAAAAAAAGAAATTAATTCTGCTTTTCTAATTCCAGAGTGATGGAGGTGCTGAGCAAAACCGCAGCCAGAAAAATCCAATAATTAATTCTGCTTTATTCCAGAGGTTCCTTGGGGGAATGCTGTGATCCATGTCCGTGTGCATCCACCTGACAGGAAACTCAACGCTCCAGGTCTTGCACCTCGACTGGCTGGCATTGATTTAGATATTCTGCAGATCAGAGCCTTTCCCTGGAAAAAAAAATAAAATATCCATGGGTTAAAGATTGCTTTTACAAAATGGCTCCGGGTTTATACTAATGGAAATGTGAATTATTCAGCCCCAAACAGAGAGAGGGAAGCCTACAATTTCTCTTGTTTTTTATGCTTAAAATGGGTCAGAAACCCGGCTGTAATTTTATTTTTTAATTCCTGCCAGTGCCAGCTCGTGCAGCTTTTTCATGGAAGCAGGATCTGGGTTGAGATGGCTCCCTGGGCCTTGTCTTGGAAGCAGGAATTCCTGGGGAATGTCAATTTTTACTCAAAACATAAGCAGCAGTTTGGGTTGGGGAGGACAGGGCCAGTTCCTCATGGGAACCTAAAGCAGTGTCCATCTTTTTCTGGGAAATGTGAAATTCCTGCCTGCAACATCAGGGATCAGGGCAACTCAATCCAGATAAATCCAGTGAAATCCAGAGCAACGCCACTGGGGCCCCTGGAGGCTCTACAGAACCTGTAGGAGGAGGATTTGGTCCAGAAGATTTATTTTGGCTCAGATAAAACCGGGTTCTGCTGGACTCAGCTCACTGTAAACCTTGGATTCTTCCATCACAGAAATTCCATTTTATTTTGGAAAAAAAAAAAAAAAAATCTGAGGATGCAAATCCTCCTTTTCAGCTTCTACTGGGAGTAAATTGCTGACTTCCAGATCCTCACTCTGTTAGAAATTAACTTTATTTCAGTGCTTTAACCCCAAACTGTTCAGCTGGAAAACCAGCCCCAAACCCCAGCTGGAACAGAAACCCAGAACCAGCCCCAGACCCCATGGAAACCCAGAACCAGCCCCAAACCCCATGGAAACCCAGAACCAGCCCCAAACCCAGCTGGAACAGAAACCCAGAACCAGCCCCAAACCCCAGCTGGAACAGAAACCCAGAACCAGCCCCAAACCCCAGCTGGAACAGAAACCCAGAACCAGCCCCAAACCCCAGTTGGAACAGAAACCCAGAACCAGCCCCAAACTCAGCTGGAACAGAAACCCAGAACCAGCCCCAAACTCAGCTGGAACAGAAACCCAGAACCAGCCCCAAACCCCAGCTGGAACAGAAACCCAGAACCAGCCCCAAACCCCAGATAATGGAAACCCAGAACCAGCCCCAAACTCAGCTGGAACAGAAACCCAGAACCAGCCCCAAACCCCAGCTGGAACAGAAACCCAGAACCAGCCCCAAACCCCAGCTGGAACAGAAACCCAGAACCAGCCCCAAACCCCAGCTGGAACAGAAACCCAGAACCAGCCCCAAACCCCAGCTGGAACAGAAACCCAGAACCAGCCCCAAACCCCAGCTGGAACAGAAACCCAGAACCAGCCCCAAACTCAGCTGGAACAGAAACCCAGAACCAGCCCCAAACCCAGCTGGAACAGAAACCCAGAACCAGCCCCAAACCCCAGCTGGAACAGAAACGCAGAACCAGCCCCAAACCCAGCTGGAACAGAAACCCAGAACCAGCCCCAAACGCCAGCTGTAACGGAAACCCAGAACCAGCCCCAAACCCAGCTGGAACAGAAACCCAGAACCAGCCCCAAACCCCAGCTGGAACAGAAACCCAGAACCAGCCCCAAACTCAGCTGGAACAGAAACCTAGAACCAGCCCCAAACTCAGCTGGAACAGAAACCCAGAACCAGCCCCAAACCCCAGCTGGAACAGAAACCCAGAACCAGCCCCAAACCCCAGCTGGAACAGAAACCCAGAACCAGCCCCAAACCCCAGCTGGAACAGAAACCCAGAACCAGCCCCAAACCCCAGCTGGAACAGAAACCCAGAACCAGCCCCAAACCCCAGCTGGAACAGAAACCCAGAACCAGCCCCAAACCCAGCTGGAACAGAAACCCAGAACCAGCCCCAAACCCAGCTGGAACAGAAACCCAGAACCAGCCCCAAACGCCAGCTGGAACGGAAACCCAGAACCAGCCCCAAACCCAGCTGGAACAGAAACCCAGAACCAGCCCCAAACCCCAGCTGGAACAGAAACCCAGAACCAGCCCCAAACTCAGCTGGAACAGAAACCTAGAACCAGCCCCAAACTCAGCTGGAACAGAAACCCAGAACCAGCCCCAAACCCCAGCTGGAACAGAAACCCAGAACCAGCCCCAAACCCCAGCTGGAACGGAAACCCAGAACCAGCCCCAAACTCAGCTGGAACAGAAACCCAGAACCAGCCCCAAACTCAGCTGGAACAGAAACCCAGAACCAGCCCCAAACCCAGCTGGAACAGAAACCCAGAACCAGCCCCAAACCCCAGCTGGAACAGAAACCCAGAACCAGCCCCAAACTCAGCTGGAACAGAAACCCAGAACCAGCCCCAAACGCCAGCTGGAACGGAAACCCAGAACCAGCCCCAAACCCAGCTGGAACAGAAACCCAGAACCAGCCCCAAACCCCAGCTGGAACAGAAACCCAGAACCAGCCCCAAACTCAGCTGGAACAGAAACCTAGAACCAGCCCCAAACTCAGCTGGAACAGAAACCCAGAACCAGCCCCAAACCCCAGCTGGAACAGAAACCCAGAACCAGCCCCAAACCCCAGCTGGAACAGAAACCCAGAACCAGCCCCAAACCCCAGCTGGAACAGAAACCCAGAACCAGCCCCAAACCCCAGCTGGAACAGAAACCCAGAACCAGCCCCAAACCCCAGCTGGAACAGAAACCCAGAACCAGCCCCAAACCCAGCTGGAACAGAAACCCAGAACCAGCCCCAAACCCAGCTGGAACAGAAACCCAGAACCAGCCCCAAACGCCAGCTGGAACGGAAACCCAGAACCAGCCCCAAACCCAGCTGGAACAGAAACCCAGAACCAGCCCCAAACCCCAGCTGGAACAGAAACCCAGAACCAGCCCCAAACTCAGCTGGAACAGAAACCTAGAACCAGCCCCAAACTCAGCTGGAACAGAAACCCAGAACCAGCCCCAAACCCAGCTGGAACAGAAACCCAGAACCAGCCCCAAACCCCAGCTGGAACGGAAACCCAGAACCAGCCCCAAACTCAGCTGGAACAGAAACCCAGAACCAGCCCCAAACTCAGCTGGAACAGAAACCCAGAACCAGCCCCAAACCCCAGCTGGAACAGAAACCCAGAACCAGCCCCAAACCCCAGCTGGAACAGAAACCCAGAACCAGCCCCAAACTCAGCTGGAACAGAAACCCAGAACCAGCCCCAAACTCAGCTGGAACAGAAACCCAGAACCAGCCCCAAACCCCAGCTGGAACAGAAACCCAGAACCAGCCCCAAACGCCAGCTGGAACGGAAACCCAGAACCAGCCCCAAACTCAGCTGGAACAGAAACCTAGAACCAGCCCCAAACTCAGCTGGAACAGAAACCCAGAACACGACAGGGATTTTTGCAGGAGCCCAAGGAAGTCGGGAACCCAAATCCTGAGGCCACCCAATTGGATTTAGGTGCACAAACTTCCTTTACACCTGTGAAAATCCCAGTCTCTGATTTTAAAAGGGGTGCTGGCAGTTCCTCGAACTTCCCGAGCATCTTTTTGAGCGGGTTTTACGTGATGAGTGCTGAGGAGCTGTCACAAGCCCTCTCCTCGAGCAGCATTCCCAGAGAGGTGGGAAGAGAGGAGCAGGAGAAGCAGAGGATTTGCTCTTCTGCCTCCAGAAGTTTCTCCCCCAAATTCCGTGCCCTGCTCTCAGAGCTGGGAAGTGTTTTAATGATCCAGGGGAAGGAGGATGCCCTCCTGGGATGGTTGGGTGGGAGCCACCCTTCAGCACCCAGCTGTGATGGTCGAGTGCCTGCTGGGATGGTTGAGTGCCGTTGGATCTGGGAGTCGTTCTGGGGAGAGCCCGGAGCCCTGCGGCTCCAGAGGGGGAAAATCCCGACACAGAGACCCAAAATGTCACCTTGTGCCACTAAATCATGGATATTAACAGGATGATTTGGTTGGAAGGACCTCAGAGCACGCCCAGTGCCACCCCTGCCATGGCTGGGACACCTCCCACCCTCCCAGGATGCTCCAGACTGGCCTTGGGCACTTCCAGGGATCCAGGGGCAGCCACAGCTGCTCTGGGAATTCAATCCCAGCCCCTCACAGGGAGGAATTCCCTCCTAAAATCCAGTGTAAGCGTCCCCTTCTTTCAGTTTAACCCCCTTTGTCCCACCTGCCCTCCCATGGGTGAAGAATTCCACCTTCCGAAGTAACCAGACCGCTCGCCCAACTTTGGGAGCAGCTGCTGGGAAAGGGTGAAAGAATCCAGTTTTGGAAAAGAGGGGGAAGTTTGGACTTCTCCTGGGTCTTCTAAACGCCAAGACATCCTGGAAGGTGGCAGCTCCCAGCCTGGAACGCCCAACGTGTTACGCCGCGAGGTGTCGGAGCTCGCAGGGCCGGCAGATTTCCTTCCGCTGCCGTGTGTGAAAAGCTCCCGAGGCAGGGATGGAATGGGTGTGATTCCAACCCTCAGCTGCTGCTCCCAGCCCCTGTCCCGGGCTCCGGGAGAGCTCTGACCCAGCACCAGGCAGGATGGATCCGCCACAGCTCCAGGCATGGAGCGGCTGTGAGAAGTCACACCCTGAGCGGGCTCAGGAGCTGCTGATGAATCTTTCCAACCCTGAAAACCGCCTTTTCCCTGCTCCTGCTCTGAGCCAGCACCTGTCAGGGAAGATTAGAGCAGGGAAGGTGACGCGGAATGAAGGAAAAGGGTTCTGAGATGGGGATAAAGCCCCACTGCTGCGTGTCAGATTTCTGCTTCACGGCCTTTCCTTGTTAGCAATGAAAAGCAAAAAAAAACCCAACACCAGCAGTAAAATCAGCTCCTGGGTAACCCAGGAATCTTCTTCCCAGAGAAAATGGGGATATTTCAAGTAAATTGCTTTTGAAAGCAAATTGCCACTTCTCAGCACCTCATTTCAGCTGCTTCGAGCCAAACTGGAGGGGAGAAGGTGAAGGTTCCTTGCTCCCACACCACCAGCCCCTTCTCAGCACTCAGCATCCAGGGGAAATCCATGGAAAAGTGTCCCAGTCCTTGGCACTGGTGTGTTTGACATCCCAGATCAGCGTCAGCCGGGCTGGAGAGGGGCAGTGAGGCGCTGGAACGGAGAGGAACTGGAGCACTCCAGCTGCAAAACCTCTGGCACTCCCTTTCCAAGCAAATTCTCCTGGGATATCTCAAGAAGGCTTTCAGAGCAAAATCTCAGAGCACTTTGGGAAGCCAAAATTCCCAGAGAAACTGTGGCTGCCCCAGAATCCTTGGAAGTGTCCAAGGCCAGGCTGGAGCTACCTGGGGCAGTGGAAGGTGTCCCTGCCCACGATGGCACTTTCAAGGTCCCTTCCCACTCAAACCATTCCAGGATTCCGTGATTTTCATCTCTGTGGGTGCAAATCCACAGATGGAGCTGGAATGGCTTCCAGGCAATTCCAGGCTCAGCCCAGGGGTTTGGTCACAGAGTTTTGAGCTCGGTGGCCACACAAAAGACAGAGCGCCCTGGTAATGGGACAAGGGGACATCGTCTGTGCAGCTCTAAATGGCAAGGGCAGCAATCTGGGAGCCCCAGCATTCTGCTGGGTATTTCCTGGCATTTGGAAACGGCCTCAGGTTGTGCCAGGGCAGGCTGAAGTTGGACATGGGGATCATTTCTTCCCAGAAAGGGCAGTGGTGCAGCCCCCATTCCCGGGGGGATTCAGCAGCCCTGGGGATGTGGCACTTGGGGACGCGGTCAGTGGTGGCCCTGGCAGTGCTGGGGAATGGTTGGACCTGATGACCTCAGAGGGCTTTTCCAGCCCAAACAATTCCATGATTCCCTGATTTCTGTTGTGATTTTTCATGGTATAACTTAAGTGAAGGAGCAGAAATAGCTCCATCCCTGTCTGAGTAACTGGGGAGGTCCAGAGGGTGTGGAAATGCTCTGTAGGAATTCCAGGTCTCCTCTCAGAATCCTCTGTGCAGGGCTCACTTGTGTGTCTGTAAACAACTTTGAGTTTGATTTTTTCACCTTCCTGGGAATTCTTTCCTTTGGAAACAGCTGGAGCAGCCGTGTCCTCTTTCACTACTTCACCAGAGTAAAAAAAGCGCTTTCCACGAACTCTCCCTTTTTTTTTTACTTTGAGGTTTCATCGTTTTTACGCCAGTGAATCCATGCATTTCAAATCCCCATCCCAAGCTCTGGAGCTGATTTCCGTGGCAGATAGGAGCGGCAGCGCCTGCCCTGATCTCAGCCGTGGTTTATTTTTATTCCTGCGCATCAGGGGCCGTTTGTCACGCTGCCTGCGCGGGGGGACTCACATTGCCGTGCTCTGGGGGGCTGTAACTCATCTTCTCTTTAATCCACTGTCTGTCACAAGCGTGGATTTAAGATGGAACGCTCGGCCCTTCCCGCCATCCTTCACGATCCTTTTCTCCGGGTGTTTTTATTTATTCTGCGCGCGCGCGCTCTGTCCCTCGTTACCAGCAAAAGGAAGTTGGGTTCCCAGTCGGTGTCGTTTGAGGAAAAGCCCTCCCTGCGGAACGGGCTGCACGTGGGATTCTGCCAGGATCCTGGGATATTGAAGATGTCCCAGTGAGCAGGTTGTGCTGCCACTCCTGCTCTGCTTTCAGGGAAGTTGTGGAACTCCAGGATGGTTTGGGATGGACGATCATCTTGTTCTACCCCCTGCCAGGCACACCCAGCAACAGAAATCAGGGAATCATGGAATTGTTTGGGTTGGAAAAGCCCTCTGAGGTCATCAGTTCCAACCATTCCCCAGCACTGCCAGGGCCACCACTGACCGCGTCCCCAAGTGCCACATCCCCAGGGCTGCTGAATCCCCCCGGGAATGGGGGCTGCACCACTGCCCTTTCTGGGAAGAAATTATCCCCATGTCCAACTTCAGCCTCCCCTGGCACAACCTGAGGCCGTTTCCAAATGCCAGGAAATTCCCAGCAGAATGCTGGGGCTCCCAGATTGCTGCCCTTGCCATTTAGAGCTGCACAGACGATGTCCCCTTGTCCCATTACCAGGGCACTCTGTCTTTTGTGTGGCCATCCGACCTTAAAATCTGAGACCAGCCAGGCCCAAACCCTGCTCTAGCCCAGCTCCAACCCAGCTCCAACCCATCTTCAGCTCTGCTCCAACTCCAGCTCCAGCCCCAGCTCCATTCCCAGCTCCAACCCAGCTCCAGCTCTGCTCCAACTCCAGCTCCAAATCTGGCTCCAACCCTGGCTCCAACCCTGGCTCCAACCCAGCTCCATTCCCAGCTCCAACCCCAGTTCCAACCCCAGTTCCATTCCCAGCTCCATTCCCAGCTCCATTCCCAGCTCCAACCCCAGTTCCAACCCCAGCTCCATTCCCAGCTCCATTCCCAGCTCCATTCCCAGCTCTATTCTCAGCTCCAACCCCAGCTCCAACCCCAGCTCCAACCCCAGCTCAGAATCACAGAATCACAGAATCACAGAATCACAGAATCACAGAATAATGAGGTTGGAAGAGACCTCTAAGATCATCGAGTCCAACCTATGCCCCAACACCTCAGCTAGACTGTAGCACCAAGTGCCATGTCCAGTCTTTTTTTAAACACATCCAGAGATGGTGACTCCATTCTCAGTTCCAACCCCAGCTTCAGCCCCATCTCCAACCCCAACTCCAACCTCAGCTCCAGCCCAGCTCCGACCCCAGCTCCAGCTCCAACCCCAACTCCAGCTCCAAGCCCAGCTCCAGCCCAGCTCCAACCCCAACCCCAGCTCCAGCCCAGCTCCAATCCCAGTTCCAATTCTGCTCCAGCCCAACTCCAGCTCCAACCCCAGCTCCAACTCCAGCTCCAGCCCAGCTCCAACCCCAGTTCCAATTCTGCTCCAGCCCAGCTCCAACCCCAACTCCAGCTCCAACCCCAGCTCCAACTCCAGCTCCAGCCCAGCTCCAACCCCAGTTCCAATTCTGCTCCAGCCCAGCTCCAACCCCAACCCCAGCTCCAACCCAGCTCCAGCCCAGCTCCAACCCCAGTTCCAATTCTGCTCCAGCCCAGCTCCAGCCCCAACCCCGGCTCCAACCCCAGCTCCGATTCTGCTCCAACCCAGCTCCAGCCCAGCTCCCCAGGCTGTGTCTGCCCCTCCTGAGGAGGAGGTGATGCTGCCAGGCGGCCACGTGGATCTCCAGGGCTGGCAGGGACCCAGCAGGAGCAGGGACACCGTCACTCTCTCGTCACACGCGGCGCCGGCAGCTCGGCACCTTCACCTCCGCGCGCCTGTCACCCACGGAGGGAACCAGGAACGGGGAATCGCTCCCGTCCCGGAGCTAAACACAGACTCGAGGCAGCAGCAGGAGCCCAGCGGGAGCGTCGGGGCTCCAAAGGGAGCTGAGAACAGCCCCGGCCCCGGCTGTCACCCCCTCGCGCTGAGCTGTCACCAGAGGCACCCCAGACGCTCCGACACCGCTCCCACCCACGGGGACGGAAAGCTCGGGACGGCCTCTGCCTAAAAATAAAAGCAAGGAGTACTCCAGAGCTTCCTCAAAACACAACGAGACGTCGGAGCGTGGGAGTGATGGGAATGAAAAGCCTCGGGGAGGTGTCGGCAGGACGGATCCCTGCAGCCCCAACCACGGTGCAGGAGCTCTGCCACGGCTGAGCACCTCCTGTGGGAGCCGGGGTTATTTTAGGGAGCTTCCTTCTGGCTGGCATGTCCCAAAATAGGACTTCTGCCTTTCTGGAGTGGGGCTGGGGCGGGGGGAAAAAAGTTGTGGTGTTTGCTCAGACAACAGGCTTGCTGCTGCCTGGAACAGCCTTCCTGAGGACTGCTTGGGATGGTGGGGAAGGAAAATAATAATCCTGAGGGATGTTTGATAGGATAAGGAGGGAAAATTGCCCTTCCTATGGGCTGCTTGATAGGATAAGGAAGGAAAACAGTTCTTCCTCAGGGATGCTTGATAGGATAAGGAAGAAAAACAGTCTTTGCAAAGGATAAGGATAAGGAAGGAAAAGAATCCTTCCTATGGGCTGCTTGATAGGATAAGGAAAGAAAAGAATCCTTCCTGAGGCCTGATTAAAAGGATAAGGAAGGGAAAGAATCCTTCCTAAGGGCTTAAAAGGATAAGAAAGGGAAAGAATCCTTCCTAAAGCCTGATTAAGAGGATAAGGAAGGAAAAGAATCCTTCCTAAAGGCTCAAAAGGATAAGAAAGGGAAAGAATCCTTCCTAAGGGCTTAAAAGGATAAGGAAGGGAAAGAATCCTTCCTAAGGGCTGATCTATAGGATAAGGAAGGGAAAGAATCCTTCCTAAGGGCTGATCTATAGGATAAGGAAGGAAAAGAATCCTTCCTAAGGGCTTAAAAGGATAAGAAAGGGAAAGAATCCTTCCTAAGGGCTGATTAAAAGGATAAGGAAGGAAAAGAATCCTTCCTAAGGGCTTAAAAGGATAAGAAAAGGAAAGAATCCTTCCTAAAGCCTGATTAAGAGGATAAGGAAGGAAAAGAATCCTTCCTAAGGGCTGATCTATAGGATAAGGAAGGGAAAGAATCCTTCCTAAGGCCTGATTAAAAGGATAAGGAAGGAAAAGAATCCTTCCTAAGGGCTTAAAAGGATAAGAAAGGAAAAGAATCCTTCCTAAGGCCTGATTAGAAGGATAAGAAAGGGAAAGAATCCTTCCTAAGGGCTGATCTATAGGATAAGGAAGGAAAAGAATCCTTCCTAAGGGCTGATTAAAAGGATGAGGAAGGGAAATTGTCCTTCCCATAGGTGACTTGATAGGATGAAAACCCACTGTGAGGTGCCATCGGTGGGTTGGAGCAGGAGCTCTCTGTGGAATGGACAAGGATGCCACGGGTATAAAACACAGAGAAAATGAAGGCTGTAGTCCCCGAGTGTTAAATCCAGACGAAATTCAATCCGACACAAGCTCAGCATCACTCAGGGCTGGTGCTGAGGGCAGCAGTGGGAGCTGGGAATTCCTCCCCCAGTCAGGATGGATCCGTGGATGCTGCTGAGCCACGATAAATCCATGGTGAACCTGAGCCCCTAAAGCTGTCCTGGGTCCTGCCCAGTTACTGCAGGAAAATAAATATCTTGGGATGGAGGTGATGTTGTTGCTCTCCCTGGAGATTCCTGTTCTGAACCACCCCACGGCAGCCAATAAATTTGGAGGCTCCAAACACCACGAAACACAACTTTGAGGTGAGAGAGCTTTGAGGAGGTGACAGCGGTCAGAGAATTCAGGTGTGTTCCCAGGGAGATCTCAAAGAAGTGAGGGTTGGAAACGCCTCCCATGGGACTGGGAGCAGACAGGGAGGTAAGGGATGCTCTGGAGGGCGTTCCCTGGTTGTGACAGCAGAGAAAACCCTCCCTGGGAGCCCCTCCCCATCATTCCTGGCAGTCGGGGAGGTTTGGAGCTGTCAGAGGAGCATTTGAGACACTCATTGTCCATCTGGAGCACGGGGGAGGGATGGTGTGAGTCCATCGATGCGCTGGACAAAGCACAGGAAGGCTGAGGACATTGGTCAGTCTTGGATGAGCCTCTCCCCTCACAGAACTCCAGCCCTGCTGTCACTTTAAGGGAGTTCATTTATTCTCAGTGGAAAGCCAGAGGAGAATTCACAGAATTCACAGAATCACTGGGTTGGAAGAGACCTTCCAGATCATCGAGTCCAGCCCAGCCCCAACACCTGAACTGACCCCTGGCAGCCAGTGCCACACCCAGGCTTTGTTAAACACACCCAGGGATGGTGGCTCCACCACCTCCCCGGGCAGAACATTCCAGAACTTCATCACTCTTTCTGTAAAAAACTTTTTCCTCACATCCAACCTCTATTTCCCTTGGGGCAGCTCGAGGCTGTGTCCTCTGGTTCTGTCAGTTCCTGGAGACAGAGCCCAGCCCCAGCTGAGCACAGCCACCTCTCAGGAGCTGTGAGAGTGCTGAGGTCAGCCCTGAGTGTCCTTTTCTCCAGGCTGAGCACCCCCAGCTCCCTCAGTCAAAGAACAGATGAGAGATTTGTGAGGCACCACAGACCCAGCTGCAAAAACCAGGGCGAGGGGTGGAAAAAGTGAGCTCCAAAATTGGGGCTTGGAGCAGTTTGTGCTGTTCCTGGGATTCGGAAATCGCTCCCTGCCCTCCCCAGCCTCTCCCGGGTTTCTGAAATGCCGGCATGGCTGCGCTGACGCTTCGTCATAATTAGTCAATATTATTTATTTACCCCGGGTGCTGTCTGGGGACTGAGTCACTCGTCAGCCCCTGGCAGAAGGGCTGCTCAGAGCCAGCCCCGAGCCAGGTGACAGACGGGCACGATAGCAGAGACGGGTTTTGGATCCAAATCTCACTTTGTTTCGTGCTTGGGGAGTCCGTCGGGACGTCTGTTCTCTCCAGCACAGAGCTGTGGTGGCCTCCGGGAGAGCTCAGGCCTCGGGGTATCTCCAGAGCCAGAATCTGCCTCTGAACTCCACCTCTGACTTCTGCAGCTGGACTTGAGTCAGGAAAAGTCTCGTCTTAAAGTTTAAATTCATTATATTAAATTTTAAATTAAATTAAATTTTAAAGTTAAAATTCATTTGTCTTGGTGATGCAGAACTTGCAGGAGCTGTTTGCTCTTGGACAAAGAAATTCTTGGGACAGGACATGTCAGCTTTGGCTTTTCCTCCTCTTTGAGTTTTTCCAACAAGACAAGCTGGGTTTGGAAATAAAGATCTGACGGGCCGTAACAATCTAAATAAAGATAAGAAAGATAGATAAGATAAAGATAAAATAAAGATGGAACACCATGTCCACCTGTGGTCCCCCCACATATGAAGGATGTGGAGCTGCTGGAGGCTTCATTTCCTTGGGATTGAGTTTAAATTCCCAACTCCAGAGGATGTTTCCATGTGGAACACGTGGTTTGTGCCCCCGTGAGCCCCTGGCTCAACGTGCTGGGGAAGGGTTTGGGCTTTTTTGGGTTCCCTTTGACAAGGGATGTTTTTTAGGACAATTTTTGGCCGTTTGAATGCTTGAAACGGCCCCAGGCAGAGCAGCAGGTAGAGTCGGGTGGGTCAAACCCCTTTTTGTGTTTAGAAGGGGGTCAAAAATGTAGAGGTGAACTCCAGGCACTTTAAATCTTAAAATCCTGGAACAGTTTGGGTTGGAAAAGACCTTAAATCCCATCCAGTGCCGGCCCTGCCATGGGCAGGGACACCTCCCGCTGTCCCAGGCTGCTCCAGCCTGGCCTTGGGCACTTCCAGGGCTCCAGGGGCAGCCACAGCTGCTCTGGGAATTCCATCCCAGCCCCTCCCCGCCCTCACAGGGAGGAATTTCTTCCCAAAATCCCATCTAATCCTTCCCTCTGGCAGTGCGGAGCCAATCCCATCCCCTTGGATTGAAAGTTTCCTGTTGGTCACGGCTGCAGCTCTGCAGCCTCTCCCAGCACGGAGGGGAAGAAAATGGATGTGCTCCGTGAGCTGCTGAGGTGGGAGAACGTTGTGGATGTCGGCGAACCCGATGGGAAGAATGATGATGTCTAACTCCGTTTCAGAAGGCTGAACGATTTCTTTATTAAAATTATGTTATAATACATTAATATTTTATATAAAAGAGGATACTAAATACTACTTTCTCTGACTCTCATATCTAACTAACTCACAACTCGTGACCCTGCTCTCCAGAGCCCAGACACAGGTGGATCCGACTGGCTGTCAGGACCAAACAATCCACCATGATCCAACCAAGCGCTCACTCTGGGTAAGCAATTCTCCAAACACATTCCACAAGAGAAAAACAAGGAGCAGAAACAGAAATTGTTTTCCCTTACATTTCTCTCCGTGCACCTCAATAAAAAATCCTGAGAGAGAGAGAGAGATGTGCTTGCCACAGGAGAATAATTCTGAGATGCAGAAATGTCCCATTCACTGCGGGCGCCGTTAGCGCCCCGTAAAAACCTGAGACTGGGAACCCAAAAGGAACTGAGATGTCCTGTGCGTCCAACTCTGGTTTTATGCCCTGTGCTGTCACAGCCCTCCAGCCGGGCTCTGGGCTGTGTTGTCACCTCCCATAATCCCTGACACGACAGAGAGGCTTTGACAAGACAGAATTGCAGTAATGGGGCAAAAGCGTTAATACAATGAACAACATTTCGCGTTCCAGCGGCTCCAAGCTCTAAATTCACGTCAGATCCTCGAGGAAGGGCACTCAGCCTGTGGGAATGAGGCACTCTGAGGGAAAGCCAGCTGCCCCAAGTCCCTGCTGGCATCAGGAGCGTGGGCCTGAACTGCTGCCCTGCTCTCCGTGGCCAGCAGACTCTTGCTGTCCGCGTGGATCGAGGCGCCTGAGCAAACGTAAAATATTGATTTTGCTCTCGCTCCTCTGGCTGCGCCACGGATGAAATCCTTTGGAGTGAGAATCATCTCCTGCCACGCTTCTAAGGAGCTCCAAGTCGTGCAGAAGAGGTCGCGGGTCGTTCAGGAGAAATGTCTGCAGCGTTCCCAGGTGCTTCGTTAACACGAGGCTCCCCCCAGCTTGGGGAAGTTCGTTTTCTCGGTGGAAGGAAAGGGAATGAAATATTGTGATTTCAGTGAGGATAAACTGGGCAAGCTTCAGTCCATATTCCCGCATTTCAGGTCGTCTCATTGGCTTTTCCTGGTTTTGTGTCGTGTCAAGGTTTGGTTTTTTGGGTTATTTTTTTCCCTGCAATTTCAATTTTTATGTTTCTCTTCTGTCTCTTTGTTTCCCTTTTGTTTCCTGATTTTAGGCACTTCAAAGATAAAAATTTTGGCATCTTTTGGTCTATTTCCCTGCACCCAATCTCATCTCAGTACAATTGGCTGTAGTCACTCCATTTCAAATTTTCTGGATTTTTCAATTTCACTTTCGATTGGCCATACCTCATTTCTGGAGCATTTGTTCAACTCCGTCCTCCGATTTCAAGATCTCACTCCCTTTCCTGAAGGGAAGAACTTCTGTGCTTTTTAAAGCAGCGTAGATTTCCTTCTCGGATGTTGGTGTGCTTCCCTCGGTAATTCCAGGACCTGCTCCGGCCCGGGGAGGCTCCAGGTGGTTCACTGGGTGCTGATGTGGGGTGTAAACGCATTTTTCCTCCTCGGGCTGTGGCACATTGTGATCCTGACCCCAGGTTATCCCTTAGAGATGAGGGAGGCAGGAATATTGGCAGAATATTTAGTGAAAACACCCAGTCCTGGGGCTTTCCTGAGCTGTCCAAAGCCATCCAGACGAGGCTTGGAGCACGCTGGGGTAGTGGGAGCTGTCCCTGCCCATGGCAGGGGGTGGAATGAGATGGGATTTAAGCTCCCTCAGACCCAAAGCATTCCATGGATTTAGAATCATAAAATCCAGGACTAAAGATAAATTTGGTACCCAGCAGGGCTGGTTTTGCATCGGTAGGCCCCTTCTTTCCCCACTTTTTCACCCTCAGGATAATTTTGCCACTCATTTCCCCACAGAGGCTTTTCTCTGACGTGAGCTCGGTGCTCCCGCGTCCATCTGCAGCGGCTGTGTCCCATCCTGTCCTAAATCAGCCCCAAAATCCCAGAGAATTCTGCCAGCACTTCATCCCTCACAGGCCTCTCTAGCCAAACACGTCTGTGCACCCCCAGAGGGACCGGCCAGATTGATCCTCTTGTCCTCCCAACAAAAAATATTTTTTTTGCGTTGATGAACGGGACATCAAACCCCTCATCTGACACAAATCACCAGATGAAGATAAGATAAAGATTGTATAAAGATAAGATAAATATAAGATAAAGATGAGCTAAAGATTATGCAAAGATATGATAAAGATGATATAAAGATAAGATATGATAAAGATGATATAAAGATAAGATATGATAAAGATGATATAAAGATGATATAAATATAAGAAAAAGATGATATAAATATAAGATAAATATTACAAAAAGATAAGATAACAATAAGATTAAGATAATATAAAGATGGAACACCATGTCCAGCTCTGCCCCCCCGCCACCACATAAGAAGGATGTGGAGCTGCTGAAGGCTTCATTTCCTTGGGATTGTGTTTAAATTCTTCCTCTTTTCCTGCCTCTCTCGGCTGCTCTCCATGGAAGGAGAGGCAGGGAAAAAAAAAAAGAAAGAAATGGGATGGAAGGGAAAGGGAAGGGAAACAAAGGTGTCCTTTGGGGTGACATTTGCGGAGCCGCGGTGACATTTCCTGGCGGAGCGGCGCCTCCCGCCTCTCCCATCACATTAAATTTTCAGGATGTCTCAGAGCCAGCCCAGAGCCAAGGAGCTGCGATGGATTCCTGGCTGTGGATATTTCCAGGCCCCTGCAAGAACACCTTCACCCCAGACAGAGGGAGACAACACATTTATCCCAGCTCTTGGTGCCAGAGCCATCCCCGGGACATGGCTGGAGGGGAGGAGAGGCAGATGGAGAGGAAGAGGGGGTGAAACGCAGCCTCCCGTGGATCAGCCGTGGCTGGAAATGCTGAATTTGTCATTATGGAATAAAACATCCACCTTTCCTTTAAAATCGGGGTTGTGAAATCTGGATCCAGGGTGCGTAGCTTGGGTTTTTCTTCCCCCTGTATTTCTTTCCAATCTGTCGGTTTGGCTTTCCAGGTTTTGTGCAAAGTGAGGTGGAAAAATCCATTTTTCTGGACACCTTTTGGGAGTGGAGAGCTCAGCCAGGCACACCCAGCACATAAGGACAAGCGAGGGGGGGATTTCAGAGCAGAACATCCAACCCGAGTAAATCCAGGGGGTGAAAATCCCAATTTATCCTGGTTCTGTGTTCTGAGTGCGAAATGTGCACAGGGCAGGGGAGAACAGGCAAAGTCCATCTTGAGTCCTGTGTATTTTGACGTTATTGTGGAATCATGGAATGGGTTGGGGTGAGGAAGGACCTTAAAAATCACCCAGTTCCAGCCTGGACACCTTCCACTATCCCAGGTTGCTTCAAGCCTCATCCAGCCTGGCCCTGGACACTCCCAGGGATGGTTTTTATCCACAAATTCCCCAGGCAGCACTCCCTGAATTTGAACTCCAAACCTGCATCCGGCCTCGTCCCCAAAGCACTCTTGATGGTGTCGTAGTTAATGACTTTTATTAACAATGCTAATGAGATCACTAAAAATGTTTATGGGACAAATTCATTTAGAGAGACAAAGCTGCTGGAAGACTCTGGCCTCTCCTGGGCCCGGCTCTCCTGGCTGTAATTATTATTTTTTCATAACCAGCCGGGGAGTTTGGATCTATTTCATTCTAATATTAAGCAGTAGCTTTTCTTTTAATCTCCTCATGCTTTCCCCAGGCTTTTTGCAGGTGGTGGGGAAGATCCTGGGTAATAAAGCATGAAAAATGTGAGAGCAGGCCCAGGGAGTGCCTGTGCCACGTCAACATCGCTCTGTCTCAGATGTTTAACACCAACAAAACATCCAAAAGCTTTCTTTGGGCTAACAGGAGGCTGCTGTTCAGGGAACTGAGACTACTCACGATCCCCTCCTGACTCTCATTCCATCCCCAGGATGGAATTGCTCATTGAGTATGGGATTTTTAGGGGAAATTTCTACATGGAAATTGTTGTTCAGTTCTCTCTTTGCAGGTTGTCCAGGGCGGTGGTGGAGCCCCCATCCCTGGGGGGGATTTGCAAATGGAAGTGGCACTCGGGGACATGGGTTAGGGTGGCCTGGGCAGTGCTGGGGGAATGGGTGGACTCAATGGTCTTGGAGGGTTTTTCCAACCCAAACAATCCCATTATTCTCTGCTTCAGTGACTTTTTAAATTCCTTTTCTGAGGGAAAAACTGTCCGTTTGAAACACGGACTTCATTTGATTGATTGATTGGTTGATTGAGAGAGAGAGGAAAATTCTGGAGTGCCTTTCGACCTCCATCCACCCATATGGGATTTCTATTGAGGGATAAGTGGGAAAAATGCTTTCAGCTCTGTGGGACTGGCGGAAGGAGCTGGTTTGGAGCCTGTGCCTGAGAAGGGCGGGGCGATCCCAGCACAGAACCCTGGCTGGGAATCGTGTCCTGACAGCTCTGGATCTGTCAGGTGGATGTCCCCGGCTCAGAGCTGGGATCCACCAGGGGTCCGGGATCCATCAGGGATCTGGAGCAGTGCAGGGAAGGGATGTGCTGGGATGACGGCGCTCAGAGCACCTGAGTCCCTCCAGCTGCTCGGGGCACGGCAGAGCTCCTCTGCCAGGGTGGGTGGGCACCAAAACCTGGAGGCACACCCTGGATGAATCCAACAGGATCAGTGTGGATTTTTTTTTTTCTGTGAAAACTGCCGGTTTTCTTTGCCAGCTCATGGAACAGAGCAAAACAACTTCGCAGAGGGTGATAGGGACAGAAAAGCTGGGCTTACCAAGGCCTGGCCTGGGGTTGGGATGCTTCAACCCAAAGAAAACGAGTTTTATCAATGCTTTGCTCCAGAGAAACCTCTATCGACCCTTTTCTTCCCTGTTCCCACCGATCCAGGTAAAAATGAAGATCAAAACAAAACCCATTTCAGGCAGAAAATGCTTTTCCCCAGCAGGGCACAGCTGTCGGAGTCTCCCAAAAAACCCTCTGAGGACTTTGTTGTTGTGGTTGGCTTTGTGCAGGAGATGAAGTGTTCAGAAATGAAAGCAATGAGGCCGTAAATAATAATTAGGTGTTTGTGGGTAAATAAATTGGGTATTTATTGGGTAAGAAATCCCGGGATGGAGAGGGACTGCTCCTGAGCAGGAATGGAATTGAGACCAGGTTGGAATTATTGATCCTCCCAGAGTCTGGCACAGCCAGAAGCAATCTGGGGTGGAAATCTGGGGAGTGAATTAAGTGTAACTTTACTTTCATAGGAATTTATAGGTCATTTAAGGCTTAATGATCTTTATCCAGAGAGGTTTTGGAATCCTCAGGAGGAAAAACATGAAAGGAAACATCCCAAATTTCTGGCTGGAGAGAAACAAATACCCCAAGGATCTCTGTTTCAGAGGCAAGCCATGTGCTGGGAAATAGGGTTTGGAAAAAAAAAAAGAAGGATAAATGAGTTTTGGAGGAAGTGGATGCACCGGGAATTCTGCTCCTTTGGGTCCTGAGGGGTGAAAAAGAGGAATAAAGGCCACTGAGGTTGAGTGATGTAGGAGCAAGGAATTTATTGCAATTTGGGGATCTACAGCTGAAAAATACAATCGGAGATGTCCAGAGGGGAGGTGGGAGGTCTCTGTGTGAGGAGCTGGAGGCAAGGAAGGAATAATGAGTGGGAAATCATCCTGCCAAGGCCTCGGCTCCCAAAAAATGGCTTTTCCACCTCCGGTCTCAGGCGAGGAAGGGAAGAGAAATGAGAGAGGAGAGAGGGGAATGCAGCAGAGAGATTGATTTTGGCTTCTCTCTCCCAGAGAAAATGGAGGTGGAACAATTCCAAAGGCTGCTGGTGCTGCTGGGAGAGCCTTGAGCTCAGCCCTGTCACATCAGACTTCTTCCAAAATAAAGGGGGGGGAAAAGGGGATTTTTGAGGGAAACAACCTGGATGTGGCAGAGGTTAAACTGCAGGGGATCAGGGTGAGCACGTGGGCTTGCACGAGAGCTGCTCCCCAAAACAACGTCGGGAATGGGAAGGAAATGGGAAGTGATGGGGGATTTGTCAGTGGGTTTAGAGGAAAATGCAGATCCCTGCCCTCAGTGCCTCACTGAGGCGTTTTATTTGGGTATTTTTAAGGGGGGAAAAGAAGGTAATTTTAAGGAAAACACTCAAGGATGAGAAATTGGATGGGGTGTGGAGCAACCTGGTCTAGTGGAAGGTATCCCTTGGTTGGACTCGATGGCCTTTGGATGTCCCTTCCAACCATTCCAGGATTCTGTGAAATTCCAAGCTAAAATCAAAAATTCAGTTTCCCACTGGCTGGAATAACAGGATTGAATGGACCTATTCCTATTCCAGTTATTGCACTTTGATGTGTGAATTATATTTTTAACAACCTTTTCTACACCAGAACACAGAAAGAGGAAAAAACTGTCTATCAAAAAGTTGTTTTTTTGTTTTAATTGAGCTGCACGTGGCTCCAGCCACTTCCTAAATGGGAGCGGGAAGCTTAAAAAGCCTCTTTCCAAAATCCTTGCCTGGCAGGTTATGAATATCTTAATTAAAGGGGATTAGGGAATCATCTCCAGGGGGCCATTGGAGTCAAAGTTTGCAACTGCAACTTTCAGATGGGTCTTTGCAAGCTGTTAATTGGACGTTGTTTAATTAAAGTCCGGGCTTTTCTTGGAGAGATTTAATATCCTGCTCCGTATTCCTGATGCCACAGTCAGTGTGTGGATGACTGGGAAGGCTGTGAGAGGATTTTCTTTGAGGAAAAAAAGTTCAGCATTGTATTATTTTTTTTTTGGTTATTTAAAATATTTATTAGTTTTTTTGCTTTGGATGACCAAAAACAACCCAGTTTCTCCCCCTTTGGAGGAATCATTTTTCCCAAGCCTGGCATCAGCAATGAATCCCGTTCCCGGAGCTCGGTGTTGATGAGGAGTGGCAGAGGAGTTAATTCCAGAGCCAGGGAACACCCGGAGGTTTGTTCTGAGGGCTGTTTGTTGTTCCTGCTCTGATCAAACACGGCTCCGCTTCCCTCCGTGCTGCTCCAGCTTCTCCTCCGTTTGCTAAAAATAGTGGGAAACATTCCAGTGAACAATAGCACCGAGGGATTCGCTTTCCTCCCCCCCCAGGAGCGAGCTCCTGTAAAGAAATATTGTTTCTTAATTAATCATTTATCCACTTCATTAGGTGTTGTCAGCAGCGGAATGAGAAATGGGGCTGCTGAGACGAGGCGCGTTCGGATTTGTTTTGTTTTCCGGGGAGCTGGAGATCATTTCAAGGAGCAGCTGTGTCAGGAGCACTGGAAACAGGGAGTTTGGGATGAGCAGAACTGGGGCTGGGGGTTGGGGTTTGATTCTGGGGTTTAATTCGGGGTGTGGAGCTGCTGGAGAGAGCCCAGGAAGGGCCACGAGGAGCCAGGCTGGGAGAGCTGGGAATGGCTTCAGGAAATCGGGATTATGAGGAGTTTTGGGGGGAACAGGGAAGTCCCTCCCATGTTCCTATCCCACACATGTTGTGCCCCAGGCAACAGGGGGAAAAATGGAGCAAATCCAGAGCAAACCATGAAGGGCTGGAGCAGCTCAGGAGCCAGGCTGGGAGAGCTGGGAATGTCCAGCCTGGAGAAGGGAAGGCTCCAGGGACACCTCAGAGCCCTTCCAGGGCCTGGAGGAGCTCCAGGAGAGCTGGAGACGGACTGGGGACAAGGGAGGGAGGGACAGGACCCAGGGAATGGCTTCAAACTGGAAAAGGGAAGATTTAGATGGGATATTGGGAAGGAATTCCTGGCTGAGAGGGTGGTGAGGGGCTGGGATGGAATTCCCAGAGGAGCAGTGGCTGCCCCTGGATCCCTGGAAGTGTCCAAGGCCAGGTTGGAGCCACCTGAGACAGCGGGAGATGTCCCTGCCCATGGCAGAGGAGTTTCAATGTCCCTTTCCACCCAAAGCATTCCAGGATTCCATGAGTTGTGCCTGCAGCCGAATGGGTTTAAACTGAAAGGAGGGGAAGTTTACATTGGATTTTAGGAGGGAATTCCTCCCTGTGAGGGGCTGGCACTGAATTCCCAGGGAAGGACAGTGGGAGGTGTCCCTGCCCATGGCAGGGGTGGCACGGGATGGTTTTGAGGACTCCCTCTCTCCATCTCGCCCAGAGGGATCCTCACCTCCCTCGGACATGCCGAGCAGCTGTTCCCTGTCCCTGCTCCCTCCTCCTGCCACATCCAGCCTTGATTTCCTTGTTCATTCATCTGTATCCCAGTTCTGATGGGATGGAGGTGGGAAACTCCTCAGGAAGAGTCCCGGGTGGGAATGGTGGCGATTCCAGCCCTTTCCTGGAATCCTGGTCAGGAATAAAGGGGTCAGCTCTGCCACAGTCACTGACAACTCCTCCCCTTACAGTGGTGGCCTGGTCTCGGACAAAGGAATAAAAATCCCTTCTCCTGATTAATTCCTCTGTCTTGGTTTGAAAAGGCAGGTGTCTGTTAAGGAAGGCAGGAACCTCCCCTGAAATGGAAAATGTAAACCCCCTCCCTCCAAATTGTTAGGAATTTGAAATTAAGGGGCTCTCAGGCATATGGGAATAGGAACAGTTCTTTATTAGGAAAATTTTTAAAATAGAAATGCAAGAGTTCAAAAAAGAAAACAAACCCCTGCCAGGGTCAGAGCAGGCCCTGGCAGCCTGTGGGTCAGGGTGGTGGCAGCAGTGCCATTCCATGGGGGCTCAGCCCTCCTGCAGTGCCAGCTGTGCTTCTGCTGGAGCAGGATCCTGGACAAGGCTGGAGTTTCCCTCTGGAGCTCCAGGGCTGCTGGAGATGGGCCTGGGCTCCCTCTGGGAATGCAGTGGGGCAGAAAGCTGCTCCTCTGGGAATGCAGTGGGGCAGAGAGCTGCTCCTCTGGGAATGCAGTGGGGCAGAGAGCTGCTCCTCTGGGAATGCAGTGGGGCAGAGAGCTGCTCCTCTGGGAATGCAGTGGGGCAGAAAGCTGCTCCTCTGGGAATGCAGTGGGGCAGGAAGCTGCTCCTCTGGGAATGCAGAGGGGCAGAAAGCTGCTCCTCTGGGGATGCAGTGGGCACAGGCTGCTGTGGTGTCCCAAAGCCTCAGATTGTATCCAGGTAGGAATGCTTGGCTGCTCCCCTGGGCAGAGCCTCTCCCCATGGGATGATGGAATTTTCTCAGCCATGCAGGGACACTCACTGGCCATGGACAGAAGAGATCTCCTGGAGGGAGGATTGGCTGTGGGAGAGATAAAGAAAAAACTGCCCAATGAACAGAAATACCTGCCCCACCTCTGACAGATGGGAACGGAACACACACTTATCTTACAGCCCAGGGCATCCCCCCTTTTGGATTTGCTGCCCCTGTCACTCTGTCAATCCCTCCTGTGGCACAGACACCAAATCCACCTGGCTAAACAGAAATGCGAAGAGATGATGGCCCAAAGGACAAGCTCCCAGAAAAAAAAAAAAAAAAAAAGGGATAAATGGAAGAAAATGGACCCAGAGCCCGTTCAGTGGTTTTATGTTTCTTTAATGATCATCTGGTTTTGGTTTTATTCGTGGAAATAAAAAGGCTGTGGTACAAATGGAGCGTGGGATGCCTCTGTGTGCATCCATCAGCAGCAATTCCTCCTTGCTCCACAGATTCCAGCCCTACCTCCAATGGCTGCATTGATTAGAACTGCACTGATTAGAACCAATTACAAACCCCTTTTTAACTAAACAGAAAATTCTTATTCACCGCGGGTTTTGATCGTCTCAGAAGTCCTAATTTAAAACTCAGAATGAAGAAACATTGACCTGGGAGAACCTGGGATGTATTTTTAAAGAATCAAAACCAGCAAATATGGAAAGATGATTTAAAGCAAACACAATAATCAAGGGATTTGATTAATTAATCAATAATCAATTCCATCCTATTTCCAGCCTCATGGGGGGTGCCCCTGGATCCCTGGGAGTGTCCAAGGCCAGGCTGGACAGGGCTTGGAGCAACCTGGGACAGTGGGACGTGTTTGGGTTGGAACTGAATGGGCTTTAAGGACCCTTCCAACCCAAACCATCCCATAATTCCACGATATTTATTCCAGGGAATTCTCTGGGAATTCCATCTCAGCCCCACACCACTTTCACAGAAGACAAATCATATTTGCACCAACTCTAGATTAAAAAAATCTCAATTTTTGGTTCATAACATCAAGTCCAACTCGTCATTCCTCCACACCCAGGAATCAGGAGCAGTCTGCCCTGCTTTTGGAGAGGGAAGAGAAGATGCTCTGAAATAAAATTTAATTCAGCTTTCTGCTTCTTTAGGGCAGCCTGGAGTTTGTTTAGCCTCTCCTGGTATCTGAAAAATCATTATTAGGCCAGTGTTTTCTGATTAAGGTGTTCTAGGAAAAATGTCAATTAGAACTGAGCAGGTCTCGGGTATTTCAGTCCATTACCTGGAAATGACTTATTGAGAACGAGCAGTTTCATTGATAAAAGGAAAAAAAAAAAATCAATAGGTGAGATTGTTGGGATTAATACAGAGTTCATCATGGATTTCCCCCCACTGAGATTTCCAAACTTTTGCAGACTCCACCTCAGGCCTAAACTTAAGTTTCTCAGAGCCAAATCTGCGGCTGAAGTCAAGCGAGACTTTAGCAAGGCTTTATTTTGCCCAGAGTTCGTTCATAATCCCAAAACTGCAGCCGTTGGGGAGAAATGAGGAGAGCTATAAAAACACGCCGGACGCTCTTGAGTGGAAATTGCCGGAAATTTTCTGGATGCAGCACATTAATGAGTGGAATGGTAATTGAGTTTAATCTTTGTGTTATGGCGCGTGGCGAGGATCGGGATGTTGCTGTGGGGCTGCTCCCCCGCTCAAGGAGACTCCTTCCATCAGCGAGATTTCATCTAAACGTAGAGGAAAAAGGGAATATTGTGCTGTGGCAGATTAAAAATTGGAGCCTCCGACATCCTAGCCAAGTGCTGGGCAGGATTACTGGGATTGACAGGAATTGGGTAGCTGGGAATGTCTGGAAGAAAAGGAGGCTCCAGGGTGTTGGGGTTGGGCTGGTAAGACCTTAACAGTGTGAGAGTCCTTTTTCCTGAGCTACAGAAAAGGTCTGGAAGGCGTGAAGCTGAGTTTTCAAGGTGGTTTATTTCTCCTTATCTAAAATATTTTCTCTTTGACTTGCCGAGGTCCACCTAGTACAGAAGTTACGGCAGTTTGCCTTGAGCCCCGGGCGTCTTTCACATTATATACCCAAAATTACGTGTACCGTGCTTACAGTTCTTGTCCTAATACCTAAAATCCGTGTTGGACAGTGTGTCCCTATCCTAGACCAATAGAAAAGTGTCACCATCACACAGAGACATGGAAGAAAAGGCTAAGGCACGCCTAGATTCTTCTATATTGTATCCCTGAATTGCATTCTAAAACACCCCAAAATTCTGCTTTTTCACCCTGTGTCAATTCCCTTATCACACTACTGGAGCCCTTTTGGCTTGTAATTCCTCATGTAGGGTTGGCAGCCTCTCCCATGGGCTAAAATCGAAGCCACGGGTGTTTTTGACTTTGTGCCAAGGTCCCTGAGCCCCCTGCCAGGGTCTCGAGACATCCAGAGCAGCCACAGGGATGCTCTGGACTCCGACACCAGGGGAACATTCTGGCTCTGCAAAACTCCCTGGCATGAGACAGCATGTTACTTTTAACCTCGTGGAGTGGTTTTGGCTTGCCAATTTGAGGTTTTAATAATTTTGAGGTTTCCTGGTTAATGCACTGATGAGTGTGGTGGGTTTGGAGCTGCCAATTACAAATGTACTTACTTTTTGTTGTGAGATAGGGTTAGGAGGAAGATAAAGTAGGTTTAAATCTTTAAAAGGGCAGGAAGAAAATTTTATTGCAGTAACTAAAAGAAAAAAAAAGTAGTAAGCATCAAAACAAACCCATCAGAACACTTCTCCTCACCCTACAACCATTTCTTTCCAACTGAGATAACAAAGATAAATAAACAAAGCCTAAAATCTCTAGTCAGTTTACAACTTCAAAAACAAGCTCTTTAGCTGACATAGGGAGAGAAGTCTCTCTTGCAAATGTTAAGGACACTTCTGCACAAGAGGAAAACAATAGTTCTTTTCTGGTCCTCAATTTGATAAAAATTGCAGCCACTGGGGGGAAATCTACTCTCCTGAAGCTTTTCATAACACCGAATAACAATAACCCTAACTCTAATAACCCTAACCCTAACCATAACCATAACCTTAACCTTAACTTTAACCTTAACATTAACATTAATATTAACCTTAACCCTCACCCTAACCCTAACCTTAACCCTAACCGTAACCCTAACCCTAAACTTAACCTTAACCTTAACATTAACCTTAACACTAACCTTAAACTTAACATTAACCCTAAACTTAACCTTAACCTTAACCCTAACCCTAACCTTAACCTTAACCTTAACATTAACCTTAACCCTAACCTTAACCCTAACCTTAACTCTAACCTTAACCCTAACCCTGCCCCAACCCTAACCCCAACCCTAACCCTAAACTTAACCTTAACCTTAACCCTAACCCTAACCTTAACCTTAACCCTAACCCTTACCCTGCCCCTAACCCTAACCCCAACCCTAACCCTAAACTTAACCTTAACCTTAACCCTAACCCTAACCTTAACCTTAAACTTAACCTTAACCCTGACCTTAACCCTAACCCTGACCCTGACCCTGACCCTGACCCTGACCCTAACCCTGACCCTGACCCTTACCCTGACCCTTACCCTGACCCTGACCCTGACCCTGACCCTTACCCTAACCCTGACCCTGACCCTGACCCTGACCCTGACCCTAACCCTGACCCTGACCCTTACCCTGACCCTTACCCTGACCCTAACCCTGACCCTGACCCTGACCCTGACCCTAACCCTGACCCTGACCCTGACCCTGACCCTAACCCTAACCCTGACCCTGACCCTGACCCTGACCCTAACCCTGACCCTGACCCTGACCCTGACCCTTACCCTGACCCTGACCCTGACCCTGACCCTAACCCTGACCCTGACCCTGACCCTTACCCTGACCCTGATCCTGACCCTGACCCTGACCCTTACCCTAACCCTGACCCTGACCCTGACCCTGACCCTGACCCTGACCCTAACCCTGACCCTGACCCTGACCCTGACCCTAACCCTGACCCTGACCCTGACCCTGACCCTTACCCTGACCCTAACCCTGACCCTGACCCTGACCCTGACCCTAACCCTGACCCTGACCCTGACCCTGACCCTAACCCTGACCCTGACCCTGACCCTGACCCTTACCCTGACCCTGACCCTGACCCTAACCCTGACCCTGACCCTGACCCTTACCCTGACCCTGATCCTGACCCTGACCCTGACCCTGACCCTTACCCTGATCCTGACCCTGACCCTAACCCTGACCCTAACCCTGACCCTGACCCTTACCCTGACCCTGACCCTAACCCTGACCCTTACCCTGACCCTGACCCTAACCCTGACCCTTACCCTGACCCTGACCCTGACCCTAACCCTGACCCTGACCCTGACCCTGACCCTGATCTCTTACTCCCACATGCCAATGGCGAAAAGAGCTTGGTGGTCCTGGGTTGTTCTGATCTGCTGTAGAAAGCACCAGAACGAAGAGTTCTAGCTGATATTTTGGGGTAAGTTAGGGCAGGATAGGGGAAAGAAGGCAGGAAATCAATCCTGTGTGCCAGGATTGATTCCCTGGCTCGTCAGAGAGCAGGAGCAATTACTTAATTGCAGCTAAATGGCCAGAATTTCTGTTTAGATCTGGTTTCTACTCGAATGTGTGAAGGAAAGGAAGTTTTTCAGGCTCAGTGAACCCATCCATTCACTCCGGCACCCTGAGCTCTCCACGTCCCTTCCTGACTCCTCACCCAACATTCCCTCAGTTCTGGTAGCCTGGACAAAGTTGGGCCTCCTTGCAGAGTCCTTGTTCAGCGTTTCCGTGTGAGCGGAGCAGATCCCTCGGGGTGTCTGGGACAAGTGCTGCTGACTCCGGCCTTCTGCTGGTGTCTGCTCCAGGTGACACCCACGTTTTTCATTTCCTTTTTCCCTCTCCTGCTGAGCCAGCATTTCCCGGCTCTCCATCCATCCCAGCTCCGAGCCGTCATCTGCATCTCCCGGCCCATTAATTAATTTCTGTTTTAATCAAGGGATCGCATCTTTCTCTTCAGGCCCATCCATCATCCCGGGCTCTTGGTGGAGCTGCAGACGTCCATCCATCATCCCTGCTGCCTCATTCCTCAGGGAAAGGCTGCCGTGGTGGGAAGGGAGGTGCTGTGCCAGCACTGCCAGGCGCCAGGGAGTCACAAAATCATGGAATGGTTTGGGTTGGAAGGGCCTTAAATGCCATCAGTGCCACCCCTGCCATGGGCAGGGACACCTCCCACTGTCCCAGGCTGCTCCAAGCCCCGTCCAGCCTGGCCTTGGAGCAGCCCACTCCAAACAGGATCATCCATCAGGTCTTCAATAGTGCATCTCTAATTAATTAAGCATAGTGGAGCTAATTAAATGGGAAGCAGTGCCCAGAGTTAATGACGTCACATCTTGTTAGCGCAGTGCTGGTGGGGTAGGGACCACAAAGTGCTGCCACGGGGTTCACAGGCATAAAAAAATTATATCAATTCATATAAAATTATAGAAATAAATCCTTGATGCTTTTCTAGGGTCAAGGAGAGAGTGGTGCTGCCAAATCACGGAATCAATGAGGCTGGAAAAGGCCCCCAGGATCACCGGGTCCCACCTGTGCCAGAGCCCTGAGTGCCACCTCCAGACCCTGCTGGGCCACCTGCAGGGATGGGGACTGCAAACCTCCAAGGGCAGCTCATCCCAATGTTTAACAACCCTTTTCCAGGAAGAAATTCCTCCTGATGTCCACAGGAGGAGAATGGGGGTCATTCGTGGGGTGGGATTGTGTGGTGGAATTGTGTGGTGGAATTACAGGGTGGGATTGAGTGGTGGGATTATGGGGGGGAATTTTGAGGTGGAATTGTGTGGTGGAATTTTGAGGTGGAATTGTGCGGTGGAATTCTGAGGTAGAATTGTGTGGTGAAATTCTGAGGTAGAATTTTGAGGTGGAATTGTGTGGGGGATGTTTTGAGGTGAAATTGTGTGGGGGAATTTTGAGGTGGAATTGTGGGGTGGAATTCTGAGGTGGAATTGTGTGGTGGGATTGTGTGGGAGAATCATGTGGAGGAATTCTGAGATGGAGTGGCGAGGCGGAATTTTGAAGTGGAATTCTGTGGTGCAGTTGTGAGGTGGAGTTACGTGGTGGAATTCTGAGGCGGAATTTTGTGGGGGAATTGTGAAGTGCAGTTGTAGGGTGGAATTCTGAGGTGGAATTGCGTTATGGAACTGAGGGATGGAATTCTTTGTTGGAATTCTGAGGTGGAATTGTGTGCTGTAACTTTGCGGTGGGGTTGCGAGGTGGAATTTTGTGGTGCAATTGTGAGGTGGAATTACGTGGTGGAATTCTGAGGTGGAATTGTGAGGTGGAATTTCGAAGTGGATTCCTGTGGGGAAATTTTGAGGTGGAATTGCGTGGGGGAACTGAGGGGTGGAATTCTTTGTTGGAATTCTGAGGTGGAATTGTGCGCTGTAACTTTGCGGGGGGGTTGCGAGGTGGAATTTTGTGGTGCAATTGTGAGGTGCAGTTGTGTGGTGGGACGGCGGGGTGGAATTATCCGGATGGATTGGGTGCTGTGCCTTTGACTGAACATGCCTCTGACAACCCAGGGGAGATGGATAAACACGAGGTTAGAAAACAAATCAATCCAATCGATGCCGTCCCGGCGCGGATCCCCGGAGAGGCGCCTTTTTCCTCTCTGGAATTTCCCCTTGGCCCCTCAGCACCCACGAGCTCATGGGCGTGGCTGTCCCACCCCTGGAAGTGTCCAAGGCCACCAGGGACAGCGGGAGGTGTCCCTGCCCATGGCAGGGGTGGCACTGGATGGGCTTTGAGGTCCTTCCGACCCAAACCATTCCATGATTCCCTCTAGAGCTTTTCACCTGCTGCTTCCTCTCCCAGTCCCAACCATTTTACACCCAGGACAAAAAAATTATGTCGAAATTAACTCCTACCTGGCACTTTTCCCTCTGTTTTGCAGCCGTTGTGGTGCTCTGGAAGGGGGTGTGGTGGGAATTCCTGTGCCTGGGAAAGCAGCAGTGACACTTCCCTGGGCTCATCCCGTCGGCTTTTCCGCCTTTTGGGGGACAAAGGCAGGACTTACCTTTATTCACCCCCTGCAGCCCGCTGGGAAGGAGAAAACTGAGGGCAATATCTAACTCAATTCTATTTTAAATATATTGGGTTTAAAATAAATGTTTAAAGTTATAAATCCCGTGAGGAAAAACATCAAAACATGGGCGAGCTCTTCCAGTTAAAACATTGCTGCTCCAAAGCATCAGATGGGAGGGAATCACCCTTTGCACGGGGTAGAAAAACCTCCCAGATTTGAGAAAGCTGCACAGAAATCCATCTTTGCACCCAGGGTGATTAATCACCAATTGGTTCTGCTGATAAGAAAGAGTTCAGGTGATAAAAGCTGTGGAAGAGGGATTTTAGAACATCGAGGACCATCCACTGAGCCATGGTTTTATTCCAGGGATAGAATTTATCCACGTTTTTGATCAAAGAGAAAATGTGGGAATGGATCCAAAATAATCACCCAGATCGGTGTCACCCTTTTCGCACCAGGTCAAAGCATCTAAAAAAATGCCATAATTTTAATTTGAATGGCTCGAATTTGCTCTTTAGTCCCAGGTCAGATATCTGTTAATCCACACAAACAGTTTTGCTGCATAAACCACTTCAGCATTCCTCTTGGAAAGGGAATGTGGGCTCTGGATTAGGCATGAAAATAAAAAAAAATTGGTGTTTTTTATTGGATCTCTGCAGCAAAAGCTGAAGTTATTGGGAACAGCTCCAAAAAGCTGGATTTCTCCCTTGACTGGGCTATATTCAATGTCAAGACTCAAGCGGAGCTTAGATAATTTTAAAATATTGTATGAATAAAACGTGCAAGTGGCTTTCTCTCCGAGCTGTCACTTTGCCAGTCTCGGTTGGAGAGCGAGGCAATGATTTTCCCAGATTTTCTGCTTTTAGACTGGAACAAAAGACGTCACATGGAGGCTGAAGAAGGAATATTTTTCTTTTTTTTGTCTTCTTTTTTTGCCCTTGAAGGTGAAAAATAAAGAATTGGGTCTGAGAGAGGAGGGGGAACCTGGATGTCTAAAAGCACCTGAGATGGCCTTCCCCAAATCCACCGTTTTCCCTGCAAAAAGTTGGGATTTTTAGTTCGTGCTGACGTGTTCAGGATGATTTCCAGCCCTTCACCTCAGGCAGGTTTTTTCCTTGGAAAAAACAGCCCCTTTTATTTCCCCGCCTGTTGTGCGACTCCAAAGCTTCTCCCAGCTCTCCTCCCGTGGCTGCAGGAAGCCCAGGAAACACTTTTTTGTTCCAGAAATGGTTTTTTAACTGGAAACTGAACCCTGGTGGGTGGAAGGGAGTGCAGCAGGAAAAGTGAATTTTTTCCCTCGAGGAAACAGGGAACTTTGACGGGGAAAACATGAATTTTTTTTTTTCCCCTTGTTTTTATTCCAATGCTCCATCTCCCATAAGAATTCCCATAAGAAACTAATTCCCTTTTTCCTACTGTTGCGTTGTTCAGTTTTCCCCATCTTTCCCAACTTCCTGGTTGTCTTCTTCCAGTTGAATCCAGGTCTTCTTCCCACTGAATTTGGTTTTCTTCCCACTGAATCCAGGTCTTCTTCCCACGGAATCCAGGTCATCTTCCCATTGAATTTCGTCTCCCGCCGAACTCACGTCTTCTTCCCACTGAATTTGGTCTCCTTCCAGCAGAATCCAGGTCTTCTTCCCATTAAATTTGGTCTTTTTCCCATTGAATTTGGTCTTTTTCCCATTGAATCCAGGTCTTCTTCCCACTGGATTTGTTTTTTTTTCCCACTGAATCCAGGTCTTCTTCCCACGGAATCCAGGTCATCTTCCCATTGAATTTCGTCTCCCGCCAAACTCAGGTCTTCTTCCCACTGAATTTGGTCTCCTTCCAGCTGAATCCAGGTCTTCTTCCCACTGAATTTGGTTTTTTTCCCCACTGAATCCAGGTTCTCTTCCCGTTGAATTTCATCTTCTTCCTATTGAATTCCGTCTTCTTCCCGCTGAACAAAGGGCTTTCTTCCCACTGACTTTGGTCTTCTTCCAGCTGAATCAGGCCTTCTTCCCATTGAATTTGGTCTTTTTCCCACTGGATTGGGTCTTCTTCCCACTGAATTTGGTCACTTTTCAGTTGAATCCAGGTCTTCTTCCCACTGAATCCAGGTCCTCTTCCCACTGAATTTGGTCTTCTTCCCACTGAATCCAGGTCTCCTGCCATGCCGATTCCCACCCCTGGAAGTGCCCAAGGCCAGGCTGGACGGGGCTCGGAGCCTCGGTCTAGTGGAAGGTGTCCCTACTCTTCTTGGACTGACCTCAAGGTCGCTCCCCACCCAACCCATTCCATGATTCCAGGACATTCCAGCTGGGATCTACAAGCACCTTCCAGAGGGAAACATTGTCAGTGCTAATTTGCATCCCCCCCCCCCCCACCTAATTAAACCCTCTGTAAACACCAGCCCTTGGAAAATCACCTCGACAGCACGAGCCAGGTTGGCAGGAGCAGGGAAGGGGAATTAAGGTGATTTTCTTCCTCCTATGCAAATCTCCCTGCTAATTATATTTTATTAATACTGGGACGCCGACGCTCCCGCTCTTGTTTTCCCTCATCGCGCCCGTGGTTAAAATCAAATTGCAAACGAACCAGCTCAATATTTGTCTGAATCACTTAAGCCTCTGACTTTCACCATTCTCACAAGCAAATCCTCCAGTTCTACCAGAATTGGGAGTGTTCCTTTTCCCCTTTTTTCCCTGTTTTTGAGGTATTTTGCCATGATTATCCCACGGGTGACACTGACATTTTGTTATGATGAATTGGCTGGGTCATTATCATCAGGAGGCGGTTGGGTCGTCCTATATTTATTATTAGGTGCTTTTCATTGCAGAATGGGGGGGAAATGGGAAAAAAACACCCTTTTTTGTTTTAAACAGCCTGATCTCGGGCTTTTCTGCTGGAATTGAAAAGAACAATGTTATATTTTTCCCTTTTCATTCTGGAGAGAGGCTTTGAAAGGGCCTAATCAAGCACAAATTGGAGCGTTGAGCTTGGAGTTCTCTGCAGACGAGGGAGTCTTTGAAGTTGAAGGGTTGATAATCTCCCAAACCAGCTCTTCCAGGCATCATCAGCACCCCACAAAAATCTGGCTGTTATTTTTATGGAAAATTGTGTCAGGACCACATCCGCCACGCAGTGCAATACCCAAAATCTTGACTTTTTTTTTTTTCTTTTTTAGTGTATAAACTGTTGGCTTTGCCTCAGCTGGGTCGAGCCTTGATTGTGCCTCTGACATTGTTTATTTTTGGGGTTGTTTTGTTGTTCAGGTGCAGCAGCAGAGCGAAAAAATCCTGGGGAAAAGTGGCCTAAAATGTGCGTCAGGCTGAATTTGGGAGCTTTTGCTCCAGATCTGTTGTGATGGAAATGCCAAATTCCATCAGCTTCGTTTACTTCAGGTGGCTCCTGCAAATCCTCCCGCTGCCTTGTCCATCTGTTGATGCTGATGTTTTTCATTCCCTGTTTGGGTTGGTTTTTTCTTTTTTCCTAAATGGATAAATGAGGATTTTCTTCACCACCACCACCATGGACGAGTTGGAAAATATTCCCTCTGCTGTGGAGCTCATCAAAGAAATTGATGGGTTGGATGAGTTGGGGTTTGGGGTTTTTTTTTCCCCAGAAGAAGCAAAATAATTGAGACGAGAAAATATTTCTTAGTTGGCAGAAAACATTTAAATCCATAATTATCTCGGGGAAGGAGTTAATTTTTTGGTAGCTTGATGAGGGTGTGGAGTTGATGGGGTCAGGACTCATTGACTGAAGGATTGATTGATTGATTGATTGATTGATTGATTGAGCTGGATTCCTGATGCCTCAGGCACAGGATCCACCCTTCTCTGTGGACACCCATTCCTGACCTTTACTGGTCACTGGCTGGATTCTCCATCCACAAAAAAAAAAAATGCAAATTTCTGCCGTTTTGGGAGTGCTGAGAGCCACGGGAAGGTTTGGGTTGGAAGGGACCTCCAGGCTCACCCATGGGACGCCTCCCACCTCCCATCAGGTCAATCCCTCACCCAAACGTTGTGGCTGGGCTGATCCCAGGGGAAGTCATGAAAATAATTAATTGCCTGTGTCTCATTACCTCGATAATTAGCATTTTGGTCACTAAATGGTCCCACATCCACGTCTCTGCTGTAGGAACTCCAAGGAACATCTTCCCTGGCACACACCAGCTACTTCCTCACTTTCTGTCCGTGCTTCCCGCTCCCAAACCTGGGCTGGAAAAGGTCAATATTTGCATTGTTTTTCCCAAATTTGGAATTTCCTCGTGTTTTAAGGGACGGGCGAGCACTAAGAGAGGAGGCACCTGCAGTGGCAGACAGGGAACTCCACGGAGGAGGTTTGCCAGGAGCATTAATTCCATGTGGCCGGGCCCTGCCAGGTGCCAAGGTGACATTTGGGGACCTCAAACCCCTCTTTAGGGTGTGGTGGAGCCCCAAAGGTGACAATCAATTCCCCCAGTCACGGCTATTGGAGGGTGAACCCTGCAATTCCAAGAGAAAATTCCATTCCCGAGCAGCCGAAGATGGCTCGCGTTTCCTGAGGACATTTTTTATTATCCATTAAAAAAAAAAAAAAAAAATTTGCAGCAAGGTGGGGGCTCCTCCCTTTGTTATTTTCTCGGATTCCACCGGATGTGGTGCAGTTTGGGTGGAAAACCCGGCTTTTCACTATTCAGCCAAATGAGTTCTCCTCCATCTTCAGCAAAGCCTCGGGGTGGGGGAAAGCAGAGATAAAAATAAAAACCTGGGGAGAACAAAGGTCGCCGTGAAAAACAGGGATTGGGGATGAAAAACCCCGGGAGGAAACAACTGGGAAGAGCTGAAGAGGAGAGGAGGAGGTTTGTGCCTGCAGCCTCCCCCGAGCTGACCTGAAACAAAAATCGTCAGCACTGGGCTGGGTTTTTTCTGCTTTTAGATCAAAAGATGGGAATTTGCTGCTGTCTGCGGCACAGAACTGCAAAGGAGGAGAGGTGGAAACATCTGGAAAAGGGATAAAATGCAGGGAAAGGGGTAGAGAAGTGTGAGGTTATTGATTCGATTTGATTATGCCCTTATTTGTTTCCCATCGTAGTGGGAGCTGCCAGATGGTTTTGGCTTTTCGTTTCCTTTTTCATCGGATTTAGGTGATAATGGAAATTCTTGGAAGGATGGGAGGAGCTGGAATCACCAGCCCAGACCTGATCTGGGGCCTTGTTTGGGGTCTGGTGTTGGAAAGGAAGGTGGGGATGGAGAAACTCACCCAGAAAGGGACAAATCAGCCTCACCCCCATTTCTTCATGGCAGGAGGATTTTAGGGCCTAAATCACAAGGTTTTGCATTCCTGAACTTAATTAATTAATTAATTAATTTGTGGGTACCACCTGTATCCCTTCCGAACATATCCAAGAACTGGGAAAACTGGGCTTTTTTTGGGAAATCAGAGGGGCTTTGTTTTCTGCTCCAAATGGACCAAAGGAAGAACCCGAAATGTCACAGCCTTGATCCCGAGGTGGGAGCCCCTCTCCGGACCCTCAAGAGGTGTCCGAGGTGGAAGTGATTCCATGTCCTGGGCCAACGGAGAGCTGGGCCCGAGCTCCCAAAGCCCCTTGGTGGCCCCTCTGTCCCTCTGGTCCAGGCGAGGCTCTGCTGACCCCCGCCAAGGAGCCCTTGGTGGCCTCAGCCTTCCCAGGGGGCACATCCCAGCTCCAGTCCTGCACGGGGAACGGCTTCCCACTGCCAGAGGGCAGGGCTGGATGGGATTTTGGGAAGGAATTCCTCCCTGCGAGGGGCTGGGATGGAATTCCCAGAGGAGCTGTGGCTGCCCCTGGATCCCTGGAAGTGCCCAAGGCCGGGCTGGAGCCGCCTGGGACAGTGGGAGGTGTCCCTGCCATGGCAGGGGTGGCACTGGGTGGGCTCTAAGACCCATTCCCAACATTCCTGCCATTCCAGTTGCTTTGGAGCGCAATCCCTATGATGGAATGGGGCTCCTTGTTATCCAAGGAAAAGGGAAGAAATCCACCCAGGAATCCCCACGATGGAATGGGGCTCCTCGTTACCCGAGGAAAAGGGAAGAAATTCACCCAGGAATCCCCACGATGGAATGGGGCTCCTCGTTATCCAAGGAAAAGGGAAGAAATCCACCCAGGAATCCCCACGATGGAATGGGGCTCCTCGTTATCCAAGGAAAAGGGAAGAAATCCACCCAGGAATCCCCACGATGGAATGGGGCTCCTCGTTATCCAAGGAAAAGGGAAGAAATCCACCCAGGAATCCCCACGATGGAATGGGGCTCCTCGTTATCCAAGGAAAAGGGAAGAAATCCACCCAGGAATCCCCACGATGGAATGGGGCTCCTCGATATCCAAGGAAAAGGGAAGAAATCCACCCAGGAAGCAGCAAAACAAGAACATGACGCGTTATTTAAACTCTGCCTCCCTGAGCAGGGTCGTGCCCTGGGAGAGGAATTATTTGGTTTGAAATCCCCACTTTTCTATAAATGAAGACTTTCAAAAAGAAAACCTGGCCGGCAAATCTGCGTTGAAGACCTAATCCAGGTGCATTGTGTCTCCTTACCCCGTGAAGTTGTGACTGAAAAAGGGGGAAGATGACGGGAGCTTTTGTCCTGGATATCTGAGGAGACTTTGGGAAGCCAAGACTTTCATGTGAGTCGTGTTAAAGGATTTTCTGCGCAATTCTCTGTCTGAGGGAGAAGAAAAACCAGGCCTGCAGCCCTCGGGAGCTCTCATTTTGAGTTTGTTAAACCTTTAAAAGTTTTACCTTTATTTATCTTGGGGATTGATTTTCCCCTCCCTCTGGATGCAATCTCTTGTTGGAAAATCCTGGTCAGGGAGATGGCAAAGCTGATGATTTATAAACCCCGACAGACGAGGAGCTCCGCAGCTTTTCTGCATGGAAATCCTCCTCCTGCAAGCAGGATTCAACCCCAGCCCCGGGAGAAGATTCAGGAAAAAATGGAATTTGGTGAGGTTGGCTGGAAAAGCGAGATCCCTGCGGCTGGAAGCGCAGGAGGCGTCAGGGCTGAATTCGCACCGCACTCTTGCCATCATTTCCTGGTGACAACCCTGGCTCTGGTGGCATCTCCAGCACTCCCTGCTCCAGCTGAGGAGCTCCAAACCACCAGATGTGAGCAGTAAATCCCGGTTTTCTCTTCTGGGAGCTGGGGCAGATGCAAAAGAGGCTTTGGCAAACTCCATCCTGGAGCTGGGAGCAAGCTTTTGTCTCCTGCAGCAGGAGCTGAAGCCGGCTCTGAACTTCCTCGTTAGTCTGATCCCTGATTAGGCTGCAGATAGGCCCTGATTAAAGTGCTCTTGGTTATTTTGGAGCTCCAGATAAATATTCATGAGTGGAGGAGAGGAGAAAAGAGCAAACAGAAAACAAAGGGGAGCCTGGCAGAGCTCGCCTGGAGATCCAGGGGGAGGATCCAGCTCTGGGGTGGTCGAGGTTGTGGAATCATGGAATGGGCTGGGTTGGAGGCACCTTAAAGCTCATCCCTGTCCCCATGGCAGGGACCCCTCCCACTGTCCCAGGTGGCTCCAGCCTGGCCCTGGGCACTGCCAGGGATCCAGGGGCAGCCACAGCTGCTCTGGGAATTCCATCCCAGCCCCTCCCACCCTCCCAGGCAGGAATTCCTTCCCAAAACCCCATCAAATCCTGCTCTCCATAACTTTGAAGCCATTCCCTGTGTCCTGTCCCTCCATCCCTTGTCCCCAGCCCCTCTCCAGCTCTCCTGGAGCCCCTCCAGGCCCTGCCAGGGGCTCTGAGCTCTCCCTGGAGCCTTCCCTTCCCCAGGCTGGGCAATCCCAGCTCTCAGTGGATCATGCTGGATTTTCCAGGCTCTGGCAGTTGCCAGTGGAGAGAGAAATTGGGGACAGGAGGTTGGGAAGAGCCTGGAGGGACAGGACACAGGGAATGGCTTCCCACTGCCAGAGGGAATGGGATGGGATACTGGGAGGAATTCCTGGCTCTGAATGTGGTGAGGAGCTGGGATGGAATTCCCAGAGCAGCTGGGATCCCTGGGCGTGCCCAAGGCCAGGCTGGAGCCACCTGGGACAGTGGGAGGTGTCCCAGGGTGGGACTGGGTGGGCTTTGGGGTCCCTCCAACCCAAACCCACCCAAGATTCCATCTGCAGTTGGGATTTGGGGAAGGAATTCCCTCCTGTGAGGGTGGGAGGGGCTGGGATGGAATTCCCAGAGCAGCTGGGATCCCTGGAAGTGCCCAAGGCCAGGCTGGAGCCACCTGGTCTATGGAAACTGTGGGACCCGTGGTGGGACTGGATGGACTTTGAGGTGCCTCCAACCCAAACCCACCCAGGATTCCATGTGCAGGTTTAGATGGGATTTGGGGAAGGAATTCCCTCCTGTGAGGGTGGGAGGGGCTGGGATGGAATTCCCAGAGCAGCTGGGATCCCTGGAAGTGTCCAAGGCCAGGCTGGAGCACCCTGGGGCAGTGTAAAGTGTGGGACCCGTGGTGGGACAGGATGGACTTTGGGGTCCCTCAAACCCAAAGCATTCCATGGTTCCTTGTGCAGGTTTAGATGGGATTTGGGGAAGGAATTTTGGGAGAGAGGCTGGGATGGAATTCCCAGAGCAGCTGGGATCCCTGGGAGTGCCCAAGTCCAGGTTGGAATCACCTGGGATAGTGGGACCCGTGGTGGGACTGGGTGGGCTTTGGGTTCTCCTCCAACCCAAACCCATCCAGGATTCCATGTGCAGGTTTAGATGGGATTTTGGGAAGAAATACTGGGAGAGGGGCTGGGATGGAATTCCCAGAGCAGCTGTGGCTGCCCCTGGATCCCTGGAGGTGTCCAAGGCCAGGCTGGAGCAGCCTGGGGCAGTGGGAGGTGTCCCTGTGGGATGGGATGAATTTGAGGTCCCTCCCCACCCCAGCCATTCCAAGATTCCCTTCCCTGTTTTCCCAGAGCATTTGAACCTCCTCCAAGGCGTTTCCCTCCCCGCTCCCCAGCTCCTCTCCGCTTCTCCCGTTCCACACAGGCCTCTCCCCGTTACTTCAACCAGGTTTTATGGCTTTTAATTTCCTTTTACGACTTCGCGGCCGATTTCCAGCCGCTTCCCGAGACGAGGCAACGAGACAGAGCTCCCAAAAAAAACCACGCATCCATCACTGCCTCGTTTCCCTCCCTTTCATCCCCAACCACTCCTCAACCACTTGGACTTGCAATTAGACGCCGGCTTTGTGCTCCTGATGAGGGGAGATTAATTAAATCAGGGCTTTTCAAGCCTAGAACAAATCCAGGAGTGGTTTCTTGCCAATTTTCTCCTTCCTTTAAACCTGGAGCCTCCTCATTTCAGGCACCTGGCGTGGAGTGAGTGTTTTGCCCTGACGGAGACCGACAAACTGGGATTTGTACATTGTGGGAAAACTGCTTTTTTCCTTTCCAAAATGCAAATTATGGAATAAAACCACGCGAGATTGGGGGGAAATTTTATAACCTCCCCTCCCAAGAGGCTTTAAAGTGAATTTTCATTTTTAACTACACCTGGGAGAAAGAGGGGTAAATTGATTTGTTTGGCCATTAATTAAAGAGGATAACTCCATGATTCCATGAAGACAAGAGGGAAAGGCCTCAAGTTGTGCCAGGGGAAGTTTGGGTTGGATTTAAGGAAAATTCTTCATGGAAAGAATTGTCCATCCCTGGCAGGGGTGGAGTCCCCATTCCTGGGGGGATTTAACCATGGGTGTGGCCTTGGCAGCGCTGGACGATTGGAATCAGTGATCCCAGAGGGCTTTTCCAACCAAAATGATTCCAATAATTCCACCTTATTTTGCTCCACAACAACCTGAGCCTCAGGCAGAGCCAAAAATTTCCTGCATTTTCAGTTTTCTGTTGCATTTCTGCATTTGTGCCGCGTTGTGGGGTACGGAGGGTGCCGGATATTAAGGATATTTATGGTTTTGACTTAATCTTTAAATATTTAATCTTGTGGACTCACGTTACAGTGTAAGCTTTCTCAGCTAATTATGATACGACACACAAACTTACAGTTCTGTATTCTAAACTCCTTGTTTACCTTTGTAACTACTTCCATTTTTTCTGTATCTTAAACTCTAAAACTCTGAATTTTCTTTCTTCTTCTTAATGTATTTTAAATGTAATTTCACACCACAGCTCTACATTCTCACTTCTAACACCTAAGTTTAAAAATCTTTTCTAAAATCTCAAATCACTTAATGGATGAAATTAAGTTTCATTCTAAGCTTTAGCTTACAAACTGAAAATTCTGAGGATTGCCTGTGTTTCGGATTCCAGCACCAGATGATCCCAGCCTGACCCTGGACACTCCCAGGGATCCCTCGGAGGGTTCCTTCTGCCCCAGAAGGATTTCCCTGCAGTTGGAAAAGCATTTTCCTTCCAGAGAAAGGAAGGTTTGCTCCACAGACTAACGGGCACAGGCATATTTTCATGTCTTTAATAAACATATGGAAAGGGATTTTTCCTGCAGTCAGGAATTAGCATTCAGGAGCTTTGCAAGGCTCATAAATCTCCTTTTCTGCCTTTTTTTTTTTTCCTATTAAAGTCGTTTTCAGGCGGTGCCCTCCAAGCCCAAAGAGTTCCACGGATTCTCCTCCCTCTCCCAGGGATTTTGGCGTTGGGGAGTTGGTGCTGATGGGTTTTCCCTGCTCTGCCCAGCTTGACTCTTTCCCTCTCTGGGAAAGCTGCGAGGTTTTTCCCTTCGGGATTTTCGGGACCTGCTCCTGGAGGGAGGGAATCTGCCGGGGTTTTCACGCCGTTGCCTCCACGTCCTTTTGGGTTAAGGGTTGGATTTGATGCTCAGGGTGCAGGTGGTTGCCCCCGGATCCCTGGAAGCGCGCAATTCCAGGTTGGAACCACCTGGGAGGGGTCCCTGCCCATGGCAGGGGTGGCCCTGGCTGGGACTTTAAGGTCCCTTCCCACCCAAACCATTCCAGGATCCCCATGAAACCTCTCCCAGGCCTGAATCCTCCTCAGCAAAGCGACCTTGGGGTCGCTGATGTAAAAACACAAATTCATAAATATTTTTAATATCTAAAATCCAGCAGATTGAGCCATCAAACCCGCTCCTTCCTCAGTGCCTGCAGCAGAGAGATTTAAAAAAAAAAAAAAGATATTTTTAAGGAGGCTGGTCTTGTTTTGAGAAACCTGGAGCATCTTCAGCACTGAGGAGCGCCCTGAATTCCAGGCAGAATTCCAGCCAGAGCCATTCTGGGAATGTGCCCTCGGGGCGAGGCCCTTTGCTGCTCTCTTATCCAAGGAAAAAAGCATTGCTTAATATAAATTACATGAAAAAAAAATTAATTGAACACCTCCAAAATGCTGGAGCTGGCGTTGAGTGCACGGCAGGGAGCGATTCCGTGGGGAGGATGTTCAGGTTGGACAATTCTGACTTTTCCTGCTGTTCCAGAGCCGGGAATGTGCCGCCTCTCCCTGTCCCTGTGCCACCCCTTCCCAGATTTCCTGCAGCTCCGGGCCCTGCTCAGCCTCAGCACGGCGAATTCCAGCAGAATTCCAGCGGGAAAACAGCGCAGGCTGAGGGACCTCACACAGCCCCAGCTCAGATCTCCTTGGAATGCTTTCCTTGGAATTCTGGCCCCCATCCCCCCTGGAGGGAAAATGCCCGACAGCCAAATCATCCGCCTGAAATAAAATCCCTGATTGTCCTTTTAATCAGAGAGGATTAATTCCAGAGGGATGTGGGGTCACGTGGCACGGAGAGAAATGTCACTTAAAGGCTCCTTTTCTGCTCCAGAGGTAGAAAATTCCAAATAAATTCCCGCAGGAACCTGTCCCCTTCTGCCGAGGTGCTCCCGGGGGTCTCACCCCGGGCTGGCCCACACCTCCTCATCCCTCCCTGCTTCCCTGGTCTCTCCCTGCCACCTGCTGGAAAAAAAAAAAAAAAAAAAAAAAAAAAAAAAAAAAAAACCTGGATAAAGTGAATTTATCCAAGGAGGGAAGGGGCTGGAGGCTGCTCAGGTGGAATTTGGGAGGTTTTAGGAGCAGGAGCTCCTGGGAATGTCCAAAACCCTCACAGCCCTCACCTGCTGCGTCCTCCCTTACAGGTGCTGGGCCCTGAGGGTCGAATTCCCTCAGGATTCGGGTTAAAATGTGGAATTTTTTTGGGTGAGGAACTGGAGCGGGTTGCCCAGGGAAGGTGTGGGTGCTCCTGGAGGTGCCCAAGGGCAGGCTGGACAAGGCTTGGAGCACCCGGGGACAGTGGGAGGTGACGCCGGATGGGCTTTAAGGCCCCTCCCCACCCAAACCAGTCCGGGACTCCACGATCCCACATCCGCTGAGAAGGGGGAAGGGGATTCCAAGGAATGTGTGGGATGGAGGGAAGAACTTTTTTTTTAGCGAAGTGGTGCTGGAGGAAAGATCTTGGCAGACCCTCAAGCACTGAAACAACCACGAGGATGCGGGTGAAGGTTCCTGAAACCTCAGGAGGAGCCAAAATTCCAGAGCAGTGACCCCACAGGGGTGCTCACTGGAAGGACGGGATGTTGGATGTGAGGAAAAAGTTTTTTTACAGAAAGAGTGATGAAGTTCTGGAATGTTCTGCCCGGGGAGGTGGTGGAGCCACCATCCCTGGGTGTGTTTAACAAAGCCTGGGTGTGGCACTGGCTGCCAGGGGTCAGTTCAGGTGTTGGGGCTGGGCTGGACTCGACGATCTTGAAGGTCTCTTCCAACCCGGTGATTCTGTGAATTCAGTGCCAAAAATGGGATTCATTTACATGCCAAAAAAAAAGCCTTTTTCCTTTTTTTTTCCTTTTCCCCCCACCTTTTTTTCCCCTTTGGTGCCAGGGTTATTGGAGGTGTCGGGGCTGGGTTGGACTCGATGATCTGGAAGGTCTCTTCCAACCCAGTGATTCTGTGAAATTCTGTGATTTTGTGAATTCTGTGACAGCAGTCAGTGCCAAAAATGGGATTCATTTACACACCAAAAAAAGCCTTTTTCCTTCCTCCCCCCCTTTTTTCCCCTTAAATGTACGAAGGTCAAACCCAGGATGAGTTTTCCAGAGGGAGTGGGGTGTCCCTGTCCTGGGTGACGCTCAGATCCCACCAGGACACTGCTCTGGGGACAAAGCAGGCTGGTTTGGGATTTAGGAGCAGAACCTCCCTTCCCTCCCATTTCCCTGCACCCCAAAATCCCAAATCCTCATTCCAGGAGAGGAGATCCAACCCCATTCCCGCACCCGCCGTTCCCGTTTTCCTTCCAGGAGCTGGAGCCGTGCTGCAGCTGCAAGCGCGGGTCTCTGCAGCCCTCTAGTGCCCGGAAAAACATGGAAAAAAACCGAGTTTTGTGGAGTTTGGATGAGGACAAAGGGCAAGGACAGCTCGGGCTCGGCGTCCTCATCCTCAGGAGTGCTCCCAACCCATTCCCCATCCTGCGCTTCCCACTGCCGGAGAGCCGGGCTGGATGGGATTTTGGGAAGGAGTTCCTGGCTCTGAGGGTGGAAGGGGCTGGGATGGAATTCCCAGAGAAGCTGTGGCTGCCCCTGGAAGTGCCCAAGGCCGGGTTGGGATAATCTGGGATAGCCGGAGGTGTCCCTGTCACCATCGTGTTCCGTGCCCTGGCAGGACGGGGTTCAGAGATCCAAAAAAAAAGTTTATTTTGGGATCTAAGTGATGCAGAAGTGACCCCTCGGAGCCTGATCCTCTCTCCCTGAGCTTGCTGAGAGCCGGGGAGCCAACAGGGATCTGCAGGGATGGAATTCCACGGATCTGGGCTCCGGCACAGGAGGATCTCCAGGGATTGCTCCTCCAGTCCCCCTTGCCCATGGAGGGGCTGGACTGGGTGACCTTCAAAGGTCATTCCCAACTCAAACCAGGCTGGAATTCCCAGAGAAGCTGTCCTTGGGTCCTTGGGAATGTCCAGGGCTGGGTTGGACTCAAAGGTCATTCCCAGCCCAAACCAGGATGGAATTCCCAGAGGAGCTGTACTTGGATCCCTGGGAATGTCCAGGGCAGGGTTGGACTCAAAGATCATTCCCAGCCCAAACCAGGATGGAATTCCCAAAGGAGCCGGGGCTGCCCCTGGATCCTGGGAATGTCCAGGGCTGGGTTGGACTGGGTGACCTCAAAGGTCATTCCCAGCCCAAACCAGGATGGAATTCCCAGAGAAACTGGGGCTGCCCCAGGGTCCCTGGGAATGTCTAGGGCCAGATTGGACTGGGTGACCTTCAAAGGTCATTTCCAGCCCAAATCAGGACGGAATTCCCAGAGAAACTGGAGCTGCCCCTGGATCCTGGGAATATCAATGGAAGGGTTGGACTGGGTGACCTTCAAAGGTCATTCCCAACCCAAACCAGGTTGGAATTCCCAGAGGAGCTGGGGCTGCCCCTGGATCCTGGGAATGTCCAAGGCAGGGTTGGACTGGGTGACCTTCAAAGGTCATTCCCAACCCAAACCAGGATGGAATTCCCAGAGAAACTGGGGCTGTCCTTGGATCCCTGGGAATGTCCAGGGCAGGGTTGGACTCAAAGGTCATTCCCAAGTCAAACCAGGTTGGAATTCCCAGAGGAGCTGGGGCTGTCCTTGGATCCCTTGGAATGTCCATGGAGGGGCTGGACTGGGTGACCTTCAAAGGTCATTCCCAACCCAAACCAGGTTGGAATTCCCAGAGGAGCTGGGGCTGCCCCTGGATCCTGGGAATGTCCATGGAAGGGTTGGACTGGGTGACCTTCAAAGGTCATTCCCAGCCCAAATCAGGATGGAATTCCCAGAGGAGCTGGGGCTGCCCCTGGATCCTGGGAATGTCTAGGGCTGGGTTGGACTCAAAGGTCATTCCCAGACCAAACCAGGATGGAATTCCCAGAGGAGCTGGGGCTGCCCCTGGATCCTGGGAATGTCTAGGGCTGGGTTGGACTCAAAGGTCATTCCCAGACCAAACCAGGATGGAATTCCCAGAGGAGCTGTACTTGGGTCCCTGGGAATGTCCAGGGCAGGGTTGGACTGGGTGACCTTCAAAGGTCATTCCCAGCCCAAACCAGGTTGGAATTCCCAGAGGAGCCGGGGCTGCCCCTGGATCCTGGGAATGTCCATGGAAGGGCTGGAACAACCTGGGGTGGTGGGGCTGGAGGAACTTTTAGGGCCTTTCCAACCCCGGCCATTCCAGGATTTTGTGAGCTCATCCCCAGGCTCCCAACGCTCCCGAGATCCGGGTATTTTGTAAAATAATCTCATTTTCAGGGTATCCGTTGGGATGAGCCCAAATCCCAAACGGATTCCCTGGAACCGCCCGGATTTCTGTGGGATTTATCTTTTCCTTGGAAAAGTCGAAACCAAAGGTGTGGGAATGTCAGAGGGAGCTGGGAACTTCCGAGGAGGCCACGGACCACAAGGATGCTCACGGGGAAGGGGAGAGATGCTCGCTGGAATCAATCAGGGAAAAATCATGGAATAAACCCTGGATAACCCCTCCCCGTGGTACCTCCGTTTATTAAAACTTATGTGGTTCAATGTAAAAAGTGAAATACAGCATAAAATTTAAAAAATGAAATAGTAAAAAATTTAGAAATTAAAATAAAATAAAATAAAATAATAAAAAAGGGAAATAAAATAAAATAATGAAAATGAAATAAAAAATAAAATAAAATAATAAAAACTAATAAAATAGAATAAAATTATAAAATAAAATAATGAGATAAAATAATAAAATAAAATAAAATAAAATAAAATAAAATAAAGAATAAAATAAAATAATAAAGAATAAAATAAAATAAAATAAAATAAAATAAAATAAAATAAAATAAAATAAAATAATAAAGAATAAAATAAAGTAAAGTAAAATAAAATAAAATAATAAAGAATAAAATAAAATAAAATAAAATAAAATAAAATAATAAAGAATAAAATAAAGTAAAATAAAATAAAATAAAATAAAATAAAATAAAATAAAATAAAAAAGAATAAAATAAAGTAAAATAAAATAAAATAAAGAATAAAATAAAGAATAAAATAAAATAAAATAAAATAAAATAAAATAAAATAAAATAAAATAATAAAATCTTGTTCTGCATTATTCACGGCTGGAAACGATTCCCACAAGCACTGCCTGGTCCAGCCAGGAATTCCTGGGAATTTATCGGTGTCGGGAGGGGACGGATTTAAATCAGGGATTCCTTGTCGGGCTCGGGGCTCTGATTATTCCCTTTCCACCTATTCCGCGCTCCTGGGAAAAAAAGGACCAAAATTTCCTTGAATTCAGCAAATCCTCCTGGCTGGAGAGAGGGAACGCTGGGAAACGTCACCGCATTCCGGCTGACGGTTCAAACTGGGAATTTCGGGAGAGTCCCGGCGGGAATTAGGGAAGCGGCCTCTGCCTGGCGAGCAGGTTTTCCTTTGCAGAGCAGATTTCTGCTCCTCTTTTCCCGCAGGAGGAGCGGGGAGCTCCAAGGGCGGCCCCGAGTGCGGTGCCGGAGCCGCTCCCGCCCGACCCGCGGGGTTTTCCCTTCCCTGGCAGCCCGGGGGCCGCCGGGTGATTCCAGCCTGAACTCAAAAGGGATTTTTCCATGGATTTTTCCCAGCTCAGCCATGGAAACGAGAACCCCGGGCAAGGCGGTGCTGGAGGGAGATGAGGGGCGGGATCCAGAAAGCCAAAAAAAAAAAAAAAAAAAAAGTTTATTTTGGGATTTAACTGAGGCACGACTGACCCCTTGAAGCCTGATCCTCTCTCCCTGAGCCGGCCGAGAGATCCGACAGGGATTTTCATGGAATGCCAGGGATTTTGGGCTCCACGCCAGGAGGATCGCTGCCCCGGCTGTTCCCTCGCTCCGTGCCTCAGTTTCCCTTCCGCGGGGCTGCGCATCCTCCAGCGCCGCGGCTCCGGCGGGAGAAGCCCGGGAATGCCAGGAGGTGGCACCATCCTCTCGGCTGGAGCTGCCACCCCCCAAAAAAAAAGAAAAAAAAGGGTTCTCCAGCCCGGGGAATCCTCCGGGATCGTGGAATCCTTCGGGATCATGGAATCGTTCGGGATCATGGAATTATTCCGGATCACAGAATCACCAAGGCTGGAAAAGCCCTCTGAGGTCACCCGCGCCCCCAGCACGGCCAGGGCCACCACTGGCCATGTCCCCGAGGGCCACATCCACTCTTAAATCCCACCAGGAATGGGAACCCCGCCTGGCAGCTGTGCCAGGGCTGGCGAGCCCTTCCCAAGGAGGAATTTCCCCAGAATCCAACCTAAACCTCCCCTGGCACAACTTGGAGTTATTTCCTCCCATCCTCATCCTCATCCTCATCCTCATCCTCATCCTCATCCTCATCCTCTGGACATCAAAGGATCCAAGCACAGGGCAAATCCGGGGAGCGAAATCCCCGTTTTGGGGTTGTTCGGGATTGGAGGAGCTGGGACGGGCTGAGCATCACCTCACACCTCACCCGGGGACACCGGCCCTCAGCAGGAACCAGATTTTTATAGGAAATTGTTGTTCCTCGGTGCCTGCGGGCGCAGGACGAACCTTCCAAAACCCCTGGCTGAAGGAGCGGGTGGGAAAATTGGGGTTTTCTCCTTTTTTTTTTTTTTTTAAATATTTCTTTCCGGTTCTCCCCGCAGAGCGCTGATCCCGGCGCTGACCGTGTCCCCGAGGGCCACATCCACTCTTAAATCCCACCAGGAATGGGAACCCCGCCTGGCAGCTGTGCCAGGGCTGCCGAGCCCTTCCCAAGGAGGAATTTCCCCAGAATCCAACCTAAACCTCCCCTGGCACAACTTGGAGTTATTTCCTCCCATCCTCATCCTCATCCTCATCCTCATCCTCATCCTCTGGACATCAAAGGATCCGAGCACAGGGCAAATCCGGGGAGCAAAATCCCTGTTTTGGGATTGTTCGGGATTGGAGGAGCTGGGACGGGCTGAGCATCACCCCACACCTCACCCGGGGACACCGGCCCTCAGCAGGAACCAGATTTTTATAGGAAATTGTGGTTCCTCGGTGCCTGCGGGCGCAGGACGAACCTTCCAAAACCCCTGGCTGAAGGAGCGGGTGGGAAAATTGGGGTTTTCTCCTTTTTTTTTTTTTTTAATATTTCTTTCCGGTTCTCCCCGCAGAGCGCTGATCCCGGCGCTGACCGTGTCCCCAAGGGCCACATCCACTCTTAAATCCCACCAGGAATGGGAACCCCGCCTGGCAGCTGTGCCAGGGCTGCCGAGCCCTTCCCAAGGAGGAATTTCCCCAGAATCCAACCTAAACCTCCCCTGGCACAACTTGGAGTTATTTCCTCCCAGAAGGAGCCTTCCAAAACCCCTGGCTCAAGGAGCATGTGGGACAATTTGGATTTTCTCCTCTTTTTTTTAATATTTCTCTCCGGTTCTCCCCGCAGAGCGGCCGGCACAGGGATCCCGGCGCTGCGCCCGCTGGATCGGCACCTTTATCCCGGTTCCAGCCCCATCCCAGCCAGGAGCAGGGCACGATTCCAGGATCCCCCCCGTGCCGGGATGTCTCCCGAGCCAGGAGAAATCCGTGTCCATGGATTTTTTCGGCGGGCTGGCCGCCGGCCGAGCCGCTTCCCCGGCCGTTCAAAGGCTTTTCTTGTTCCGCCGCGGCTCCTGCAGAAGGGCTCCTTTCACAGCCGCCTTTCCTAGACAGAAATTGTCATTTTCCGAACACAGCTTCCCTTCTCCTGGCCCGGAGCCCTCCGCCTCCCTGACGTCAGCCCGCCTTTGTGATGCTCCGGCTGGAATTTTGCTCTCCTGGTTCTTTTTCACTGCCTTTGAGCCAGAGGGGGGTGAGGGGCGGCGGGGCGGCCACGGGGGGATTCTGCTGGAGACGGGGGCTTGGCAGCGGGATCGGAGCGGGGCTGGGATCCCTGGGAACCGGCACAGAGCTCCCATGGATGTGGAGAACTCCGTAGTCTTTGAACTACTACTCTTTGAACTTTGAGTTTCTTGGTGTGATGGGAAAAGAAAAATTATAATTATGGTTATTGTTATCATTATTATCATCGTCATCGTTATCAATAATTGCATTATTCTGATTCTTGTTCCTTTATTCTCCTGATTCCTCACACTGTTATCATTTAATTACCCTGGTTTTTGCTGATTCCCGGGTTTTTGGGGACTGCCTGCAGAGGATTTCCCAGCCTGCCCACACCCCGAGGACTCCGCGTCCCCGCAGAGCTCCAGCTCTGCTCCGTCCCGGCGGGATTCAGGCTCCCGGTGCCTTTTCCACGACGGCGAAATGAGGATGGGGAGCCCCCGGTGTCCCCAGGGGAAGCCAGCACACAGCTGGCACGGGCACTGTCCCTTCTGGTGACATCTGCGACACAACCCCAGGAGAGCAGCAATCCCCGGAAAAGCGATCCCTGCTCCCTGCCCCGATTCCCCTCCTCGCTCCAGCCCCGTCCTCTGCTCGCAATGCCGCAGTGCCCGGCGGGCACGGCCCCGGTGGCGGCGGTGGCACCGCCTCACGGTTTGTCCCCTCCGGTGACTCCGGGCCGTGCCCGCGCCGCTCCTGGCACTCGAAATTTTCCAGCGCTGGCGCCGTCCCAGCGCCGGGATTTGTTTGAATCGGCTCAGTGTTGTCGCCGGGGCAAAGTCCGGCTCTGGCCCGGCTCTTCCCGGAGGAATGTTTGTGTTCCGCCCGCTCCCCACCAGCGCCGCGCTGGCTCGGCCGGGACGTGTCCCCTGGCCTGTCCCCTCGGCTCCTGTCCCCTGGGGGTCACACTCGGGCCTTGAGGGGGCTCTCGGGGGTCGAAGTCGGGATGGACGGGGCGGCTCCTGGTCCCATTCCCTCCTCACCCATGAAAGGATCCTCGTGGTGCCACCTTCTGCCCGAGGGTCCCCGATGGGGTCACCAGCGGCTGCGCGGAGCAGCGACACCGAGGGGGGGACACCGAATTCCCGGATTTCCCACCTGGCAGAGGGGGAGTGATGGCCCTTCCCTGCCCCATAACGAGCCCAAACCGGAGCTTTGGGGTGGATTGGGGTCTGGTGGCTTTTCCCTGCCCCATAAGGAGCCCAAACTGGAGCTTTGGGGTCTGGTGGCTTTTCCCTGCCCCACAAGGAGCCCAAGCCGGAGCTTTGGGGTGGATTGGGGTCTGACTGCTTTTCCCTGCCCCATAACGAGCCCAAACCGGAGCTTTGGGGTGGTTTGGGGTCTGACTGCTTTTCCCTGCCCCATAAGGAGCCCAGACCGGAGCTTTGGGGCGGTTTGGGGTCTGATGGCTCTTCCCTGCCCCATAAGGAGCCCAAACCGGAGCTTTGGGGCGGTTTGGGGTCTGGTGGCTCTTCCCTGCCCCATAACGAGCCCAAACTGGAGCTTTGGGGTCTGGTGGCTCTTCCCTGCCCCACAAGGAGCCCAAACCGGAGCTTTGGGGCGGTTTGGGGTCTGGTGGCTCTTCCCTGCCCCATAACGAGCCCAGACCGGAGCTTTGGGGCGGTTTGGGGTCTGACTGCTTTTCCCTGCCCCATAAGGAGCCCAAACCGGAGCTTTGGGGCGGTTTGGGGTCTGGTGGCTCTTCCCTGCCCCACAAGGAGCCCAAACCGGAGCTTTGGGTCGGTTCGGGGTCCGGCGGCCGCGGCTGCGCCGCCGTGACCTTGCCGGGCTCGGGAGCAGCTCCCAGCCTTCCCCTCCAGGTGCGTTTCCCTGGGGAAACGCAGGTGTGAGCCGTGTGAGATCTGCGGGATCTGCGAGCGCCTGGGAACATCCGCTGGCTCCGCCGCTTCCCGGAGGAGCTGCGGGGAGCGCCGGGACCTGTTCTACCTGTGCGCGCTTCCCGGGCAGGGACGCGTTCCTGCCGCGCCTCGGGGCTGAGTCACGCGTGGCTCCCGCGGCTGCCCGGCCCCGGCGGCGCTGCCAGGCCCGACTCGTTCCCGTGGGAGGCGGCCCGGGTGCTCTGCGCCGTTCCCAGGGAAGGAAGGGAGAGCTCCGTGCGCCATCCCCGGGGCCGGGCGGCTCTGCCGGCCCCACCCCGAGGCGCCGGGGCCGTCCGCAGGGGCTGAGAACGTCCCGAATCTCCTGGCTCTGGCGCTGGCAACGCCGTCGCCAGCTGCGGATGCCATCCCCGAGCTACCGATGCCATCCCCGAGCTACCGATGCCATCACAAGGTCCCCATGTCACCCCAAGGTCCCCATGTCACCCCAAGGTCCCGATGCCACCCCCAAGGTCCCCATGTCACCCCCAGTTACCAGTTCCCCCCCAAGGATCCCGATGTCACCCCCAGGTGCCGAAGCCACCCCAACTGTCCCCATGTCGCCCCCAGGTTCCAATGTCACCCCAAGGTCCCCATGTCACCCCCAAGGTCCTGATGCCATCCCCGAGCTACCGATGCCATCCCAAGGTCCCCATGTCACCCCCAAGGTCCCCATGTCACCCCCAAGGTCCCGATGCCATCCCCGAGCTACCGATGCCATCCCAAGGTCCCGATGTCACCCCAAGGTCCCCATGTCGCCCCCAAGGTCCCGATGCCACCCCCAAGGTCCCGATGCCACCCCCAAGGTCCCAATCCCCAGGTGGGACCCCCAGGTGTGGATGCCATCCCCAAGTTACCAATGCCATCCCCAGGTGACAATGCCCCCCCTAATGTCCCCATGTCACCCCCAGGTGCCGATACCAGTGCTGATGCCACCCCGGGTTACCGATGCCCCCCCAGGTGCCAATGGCCCTCCAGGTGCCCATACCCCCCCAGGTGCCGATGCCACCCCATGTGCTGAAGCCCCCCTGAATGTCCTGATGCCATCCCCAGGTCCCGATGTCAACCCCGGGTGCCGATGCCACCCCAGGTACCAATGTCCCCCGGGTGCTGATGCCCCCCAGGTGCTGAAGCCCACTCAGGTGCCAGTGCCCCCCCAGGTGCCAATGCCCACCCAGGTGAAGGTGTCCCCCCAGGTCCTAATGCCCCCCCGGGTCCTAATGCCCTCTCAGGTGCCAATGCCCCCCAGGTCCTAATGCCCCCCCAGGTCCCGATGCCCCGCCAGGTCCCGATGCCCCCCAGGTCCCAATGCCCCCCCAGGTGCCAATGCCCCCCAGGTCCTAATGCCCCCCCGGGTCCTAATGCCCTCTCAGGTGCCAGTGCCCCCCAGGTCCTAATGCCCCCCCAGGTCCCGATGCCCCCCCCCAGGTCCCGATGCCCCCCAGGTGCCGATGCCCCCCAGGTCCCGATGCCCCCCAGGTGCCAGTGCCCCCCAGGTGCCGGTGCCCCCCAGGTGCCGGTGCCCTCCCAGGTGCCAGTGCCCCCCAGGTGACAATGCCCCCCAAGGTGCTGGTGCTCCCCCAGGTCCCGATGCCCCCCCAGGTGCCAATGCCCCATAGGTGCCGATGCCCCCCCAGGTCCCGATGCCCCCCAGGTGCCGATGCCCCCCCAGGTGCCGGTGCCCCCCCAGGTGCCAGTGCCCCCCCAGGTGCCGATGCCCCCCAGGTCCCGATGCCCCCCAGGTGCCGATGCCCCCCCAGGTCCCAATGCCCCCCCAGGTGCCAGTGCCCCCCCAGGTGCCGATGCCCCCCCAGGTGCCGGTGCCCCGCCGTGTCCCCGCGGTGGGCGCGGATTCCCGAGCGGTCGCGCGTGGGGAGCGGGGCCGCAGCGCTGACTCAGCTCCTGCGGGGCCGCACAATGGGAGCGCCGGACAAACAGGCGGGACAGGGACAAACAGATCCCGCTCGGGGACAGCGCCAGCATTGTGAGCGCCCGGGGCAGCGGCCCGGACACTGAGCGCCTCTGTTCCGCCGCGCCGGCCTGCCGGGGGCTTTGTCCTGGCCGGACACCGCTGGCCCTTTGCCCCGCGCCGGGGGCTCAAGGAGAAAGGAAGGACACCGGGAGGCTTCCCGAGCATGGACACCTCGGATGGATGTGGGGACGTCCACCTGAGCCAGGAGCGTGTCCTGAGAACTTGGGGTCCCATGGCAAAGCCCTGGACACCTCGGATGGATGTGGGGACGTCCACCTGAGCCAGGAGCGTGTCCTGAGAATTTGGGGTCCCATGGCAAAGCCCTGGACACCTCAGGGACATCAGGGACATCCCACCTGAGCCACAAGGGTGTCCTGAGAACTCGGGGTCCCATGGCAAAGCCCTGGACACCTCGGATGGACATCAGGGACATCCCACCTGAGCAATGAGCGTGTCCCAAGAACTGGGGTGTGGATTTGGGGTCCCAGCACAAAGCCCTGGACACCTCGGATGGATGTGGGGACATCCCACCTGAGCCACAAGGGTGTCCTGAGAACTCGGGGTCCCATGGCAAAGCCCTGGACACCTCGGATGGATGTGGGGACATCCCACCAGAGCCACGAGGGTGTCCCGAGAGATGGGATGTGGGTTTGGGGTCCCAGCACCCAAGGAGGAGGAGGAGAACAGGGGTGTGGATTTGGGGTCCCTGCACAAAACCCTGGACACCTCAGATGGATGTGGGGACATCCCACCTGAGCAATGAGCGTGTCCCAAGAACTGGGGTGTGGATTTGGGGTCCCTGCACAAAACCCTGGACACCTCGGATGGATGTGGGGACATCTCACCTGAACCAGGAGGGTGTCCCAAGAACAGGGGTGTGGATATGGGGTCCCAGCACAAAGCCCTTGACACCTCAGATGGACATCAGGGACATCCCACCTGAGCAATGAGCGTGTCCCAAGAACTGGGGTGTGGGTTTGGGGTCCCTGCACAAAACCCTGGACACCTTGGATGGACATCAGGGACATCCCACCTGAGCTGGGAGGGTGTCCCGAGAGATGGGATGTGGGTTTGGGGTCCCACCACCCAAGGAGGAGGAGGAGAACAGGGGTGTGGATTTGGGGTCCCATGGCAAAACCTCTGGAAGGATCCTGACGAAGGGGAGAGGAACCAGAGCCTGAATTTGGGGTCCCATGGCAGAACCCCTGGAAGGATCCCAAGAAGGAGAAGAAGCAGAGCATGAATTTGGGGTCCCATCACAAAACTCCTGGGGGGATCCTGAGGAAGAGGAGAAGGACCAGAGTGTGGATTTGGGGTGCCATGACAAAGCCCTTGGAAGGACCCTGAGGAAGAGGACGAGAAGCAGAGTGTGGATTTGAGGTGCCACGACAAAGGCCCAGGAAGGGCCCCAAGGAAGAGGAGGAGAATTGGGGTGCAGATTTGGGGTCCCAGCACAAAGCCCTGGAGGGATCCCAAGGAGAAGGAGGACAACTGGAGCAGGGATCTGGGGTCCCACCACAATGCCCCGGAGGGATCCCAAGGGGCAGGCGAAGAAGCGGGGTATGAATTTGGGGTCCCATCACAAAACTCCTGGGGGGATCCTGAGGAAGAGGAGAAGGACCAGAGTGTGGATTTGGGGTCCCATTGCAAAGCCACAGAGGGATCCCAAGGAGAAGAACTGGAATGTGGATTTGGGATCCTATCCTAAAACTCCTGGAAGGATTCCAAGAAAGAGGACGAGGAGAACTGGAATGTGGATTTGGGGTCCCACCACAAAGCCCTGGAGGGATCTCGAGGAGAAGGAGAACTGGAATGTGGATTTGGGGTCCTACCACAAAGCCCTGGGGAGTTCCCAAGGAGAAGGAGGAGGAGAACTGGAATGTGGATCTGGGGTCCCACCACAAAGCCCTGGAGGGATCTCGAGGAGGAGAACTGGAATATGGATTTGGGGTCCCAGCACAAAATTCCTGGAAGAATCTCAAGGAAGAGGACGAGGAGAACTGGAATGTGGATTTGGGGTTCTACCACAAAGCCCCGGAGGGATCTCGAGGAGAAGAACTGAAATGTGGATTTGGGGTCCCAGCACAAAACTCCTGGAAGAATCCCAAGGAAGAGGATGAGGAGAACTGGGATGTGGATTTGGGGTCCCACCACAAAGCCCTGGGGAGTTCCCAAGGAGAAGGAGAAGGAGAACTGGAATATGGATTTGGGATCCTAATCTAAAACTCCTGGAAGGATTCCAAGAAAGAGGACGAGGAGAACTGGAATGTGGATTTGGGGTCCCACCACAAAGCCCCGGAGGGATCTCGAGGAGAAGGAGAACTGGAATGTGGATTTGGGGTCCCACCACAAAGCCCTGGGGAGCTCCCAAGGAGGAGGAGGAGGACCGGGGCAGGGATTCGGGGTTTCTGAGGGCACAGCTGGACGTGCGGCCGCCCGGGTGCTCTCCGGGCTCCGGTCACCGCGGCTGAATGATCCCAGTGTCCGCAGCGGGGCCGGACGCGGCTTCCCGTGACCACGGAGAGCCGGGAAACCCCAAAACACCTGGCAGAGGGACCTGCCAGAGCCACCACGGGGTCGCGTCCGGAGCGGGATCAGCCCCTCTCCCGCATTCCCGGTGGGAATTCCTGCTCGGCCCAGGACGTGCTTATCCCTGCTGCTGGAGAGGGATAAAAACATAAATAAAATAATGTGGTGCTAAGTGATCCAATATTGACATTTTCCCGGGAGCTGCCAGCCCGGAGCCGCCGGCGTTCCCGCGGCCAACAAAGCCCTCGTCAGTGGCCAGGCTTGGAGCGCTCCAAAATCCTTTATTTATGGAGGCTTTCGGCAAAAAAAAACGGGATATAAACAGAAAAGGGGGAGCGGGGAAAAAGGGGTGGGAAGGGAGAAAACCCCGAGGAGCTGTTTAGGAAAGGAAGAAAGGAAAAAAAAAAAAAAAATGGAATAAAATGGACATTCACGGGGAAAATCCCAGCTATGAAAGAGCCTTTTTAAGGTGGCGGAAAAACAGGAGCTGTGAGATAAAGCCAGGAAAAAATTCCCAATAAAGCCCCACTTTTAATGGGGTGGGGGAATTGTTGGAGGCGCTGCCCATCCCAAAACAGGCCCCAGGATGAGCCAGAACCCCAAAATTTGGGATGAGAGAGATATCAGAGGTGCTCCCCTTCCAGGATGGGTCAGACCCCCAAAATTTGGGATGAGAAGGACATTGGAGGTGCTGCTTGTCCATCAACAGCCCCAGGATGAGCCAGATGCCCAAATTTTGGGATGGGGAAGATATCAGGGGTGCTGCCTGTCTTCCAAAAACAGCCCCAGGAGGGATCAGTTCCCCAAAATTTGGGATGGGGGAGAAATCAGAGGTGCTGTGCTTCCAAAAACAGCCCCAGGATGGGTCAGGCCCCCAAAATTTGGGATGGGGGAGATGCCGGAGGTGCTGCCCATCCCAAAACAGCCCCAGGATGGAGTAGGCCCCCAAAATCTGAGATGGGGGAGACGCTGGAGGTGCTCCCCTTCCAGGATGAGTCAGACCCCCAAAATTTTGGGATGGGGGAGATGTCAGACACGCTGCATTTCCAGACCCCCAAAATTTGGGATGAGCGGGATATCAGAGGTGCTGCCCTCCCATCAACAGCCCCAGGATGGGTCTGACCCCCAAAATTTGGGATGGGGGAAATATCAGCGGTGCTGATCTCCCAGGGTGGATCAGAACCCCCCCAAAATTCCGGCTGGGGCAGCAGGAACGGGATCACCCCAGGCTTCCAGGCCAGCAGAATTCCCGCCCCTGGGAATAACACGGGATTTATTCCCCCAGGATGGGTCCGACACCCAAAATTTGGGATGGGGGAAATATCAGCGGTGCTGATCTCCCAGGGTGGATCAGAACCCCCCCAAAATTCCGGCTGGGGCAGCAGGAATGGGATCACCCCAGGCTTCCAGGCCAGCAGAATTCCCGCCCCTGGGAATAACACGGGATTTATTCCCCCTCTCCCCTCCCGACCGATTCCAGGGCCCCGCCGAGGAGCCAAAACCATCCCGGCGGCGACAATTTGGGATTGTGCGAGCCCCGGGAAGGGCCGGGGGGAGCCCGAGGCCGTGTTTTCCCTCGGCCTCATTTTCACCTTCCCCATCCAAGATCAACAGGCGGCCGGAGGATTCCTGCCGGACGCGAGCACACAGCGCCGTTGTTCGCGGAGCGCGGGGATTTGGGGGATTTTTCCTGGTTTTTTGTTTTTTTTTTTTTTCGTCGCCACGTTGAAAACTCAGGGATTGAAGTCATGGCAGAGTGAGAGGGGTGAGAATCCGATCAAGGGGAACGTTCCCGGCGCGTCTCAGGGAGTTGGAGTCGTCTGCGTGGGGGCACAGAGGGTGTTTGGCAGCCCCTAAATCCCCAAATCCCACATTTTGGGTGGGTTTTCCCATTTACTGGGGTCTGCAGTGTCACTTTCCAGCCTGGATAAATCCCCAAAATCCCATTTTTTGTGTGGATTTTCCCATTCACTGGGGTCTGCAGTGTCACTTTCCAGCCTGGATAAATCCCCAAATCCCATTTTTTTGGGTGGGTTTTCCCATTAACTGCAGTGTCACCCTCCAGCCTGGATAAATCCCCAAATCCCATTTTTTGTGTGGATTTTCCCATTTACTGGGGTCTGCAGTGTCGCCCTCCAACCTGGATAAATCCCAAAACCCCATTTTTTGGGTGGGTTTTCCCATTCACTGCAGTGTCACTTTCCAGCCTGGATAAATCCCCAAAATCCCATTTTTTGTGTGGATTTTCCCATTTACTGGGGTCTGCAGTGTCACTTTCCAGCCGGGATAAATCCCCAAAATCCCATTTTTTGTGTGGATTTTCCCATTCACTGGGGTCTGCAGTGTCACTTTCCAGCCTGGAGAAATCCCCAAATCCCATTTTTTTGGGTGAGTTTTCCCATTAACTGCAGTGTCACTTTCCAGCCTGGATAAATCCAAAATCCCATATTTTGGGCAGGTTTTCCCACTGGTTCCTACGTGAAGGGATCCAAAGTGTCACCTTCCAACCTGGATAAATCCCCAAATCCCATTTTTTTTGGATTTTCCCATTTACTGGGGTCTGCAGTGTCACTTTCCAGCCTGGATAAATCCCAAAACCCCATTTTTTGTGTGGATTTTCCCATTCACTGAGGTCTGGAGTGTCGCTCTCCAGTCTGGATAAATCCCAAAATCCCATTTTTTGGGTGGGTTTTCCCATTTACTGGGGTCTGCAGTGTCACTTTCCAGCCTGGATAAATCCAAAATCCCATATTTTGGGCAGGTTTTCCCACTGGTTCCTCCATGAAGGGGTCCAAAGTGTCACCTTCCAACCTGGATAAATCCCCAAATCCCATTTTTTGGGTGGGTTTTCCCATTCACTGCAGTGTCACTTTCCAACCTGGATAAATCCCCAAATCCCATTTTTTGGGTGGGTTTTCCCATTCACTGCAGTGTCACTTTCCAACCTGGATAAATCCCAAAATCCCATTTTTGGGGGCTTGGGAGTGTTGGTAGAGGATCAGGAATGTTTTTTTGGGGTCAGGAATGTTTATTGAGGCTGGGAATGTTGGTTGGGGTCAGGAATGTTTTTTGGGGTCAGGAATGTTTTTTGGGATTGGGAATACCTTTAACTGGGGTCTGCCATCCAGGCCGGATAAATCCCAAAATCCCATTTTTTTGGGTGGGTTTTCCCACTATTTCCTGCACGGAAGGGCCCAAAGTGCCACATTCCAGCCCGAAAATCCCCCAGGATTTCCTGCCCTGGGAGAGGGGATGGAATGGGGGATGAAGGAGAAGGGGTTTATGCCCCCTTTTCAGGGATTTGCCCTAAATCGATGGATTTATCCCAGATTTTCCCCCGGGAATGACCCTTTAATCCCAAACCCGCTGTGAGGCACGAACAAAGAGCAATCCCAAGAGGAAAACCCAACAGCCGGAGGCGCCCGGGGCGGGGAACAATTAAATAGCCCCAATTTAATTGTTATTAATTATTGTAATCCCCAAATAACTCCTCGGTTTGGGGTTGTGGTTTCATAACTCGGAAAAAGGGACTGGGAGCCCTGGAATTCCTGGAGACGGAGGGAGGGGGAGGTCGGGAAGGGTTTTTGGGGATCGGGAAAGTTTTTTGGGGTTGGGAATGTTGGTTAGGGTCAGGAACGTTTATTGGGGTCGGGAATGGTTTTTGGGGCTCAGGAATGGTTTTGGGGTCGGGAATGTCTTTTGGGGCTGGGAATGTTAGTAGGGGCGCAGGAATGTGTTTTGGGATCAGGAATGTTTTTTGGGAGTCAGGAATGCTGGTGGGGATCAGGAATGGTTTTTTGGGGCTGGGAATGCTGGTGGAGGTTGGGAATGGTTTTTGGGGTCAGGAATGTTTTTTTGGGAGTCAGGAATATTTTGGGGTCGGGAATGTTTTTTGGGGCTGGGAATGTTAGTAGGGGGTCAGGAATGTTTTTTGGGATCAGGAATGTTTTTTGGGGGCTGGGAATGTTAGTAGGGGGTCAGGAATGTTTTTTGGGGTTGGGAATGCCGGTGGGAGTTGGGAATGGTTTTTGGGATCAGGAATGTTTCTTGGGCTCGGGAATGTTTTTTGGGGTTGGGAATACCAGTGGGCGTCAGGAATGGTTTTTGGTGTTGGGAATGTTGGTTTGGGTCGGGAATGTTGTTTGGGGTCAGGAATGTTTTTTGAGGTCAGGAATGTTGTTGGGAGTCGGGAATGGGTTTTGGGGTCAGGAATGTTTTTGGGGTCAGGAATGCCAGTGGGGATCAGGAATGTTGGCTGGGGTCAGGAATGTTTTTTGGTGTCAGGAATGTTTTTGGGGTCAGGAATGTTTTTGGGGTCAGGAATGTTTTTTGGTGTCAGGAATGTTTCTTGAGGTTCGGAGTGTTGGTTGGGGTCAGGAATGTTTTTTGGTGTCAGGAATGTTTTTGGGGTCAGGAATGTTTCTTGGGGTTGGGAGCGTTGGTTGGGGTCAGGAATGTTGTTGGGGGTCAGGAATGTTGTTGGGGGTCAGGAATGTTGTTGGGAGTTGGGAATGGATTTTGGGGTCAGGAATGTTGGTTGGGGTCAGGAATGTTTTTTGGGGTCAGGAATGCCAATGGTTGTTGGGAATCCCGGCGGTGCCAAGCAGGAAGGAGCCGCCTTCTCCTCATCATTCCCAGATTCCAGCTGCTTTCAGGGCACCTGGGATCACCCCAAATCCCCCTGGCTCCTCCCTGCCCTCCCTCCATTGCCATTCCCACCCAGCCCAGGCTGCGGTCCAGCAGGTTCCAGTGGGATTTTGGGATGGTCGGGGCCCTGGGACGTTGGATTTTGGGATGGCCAGGGCCCTGGGATGTTCTGGGATGGTCAGAGCACTGGGATGTTGGATTTTGGGATGGCCAGGGCACTGGGATGTTGGATTTTGGGATGGCCAGGGCCCTTGGACGTTGGATTTTGGGATGGCCAGGGCACTGGGATGTTGGATTTTGGGATGGCCAGGGCCCTGGGACGTTGGATTTTGGGATGGCCAGGGCACTGGGATGTTGGATTTTGGGATGGCCAGGGCCCTGGGATGTTGGATTTTGGGATGGTCAGGGCCCTGGGACGTTGGATTTTGGGATGGCCAGGGCACTGGGATGTTGGATTTTGGGATGGCCAGGGCACTGGGATGTTCTGGGATGGTCAGAGCCCTGGGATGTTCTGGGATGGCCAGGGCACTGGGATGTTGGATTTTGGGATGGCCAGGGCACTGGGATGTTGGATTTTGGGATGGTCAGGGCACTGGGATGTTGGATTTTGGGATGGCCAGGGCACTGGGATGTTGGATTTTGGGATGGCCAGGGCACTGGGATGTTCTGGGATCCCATTCCAATGCACTTTGGGACGTTTGGGACGAGCCCTGCAGGGTGGGAACGCCGTGGGATGAGCCCTGACGGAATGCGCAGCCCCCAGGGTGATCCGACCGGCTCCGGAGGGATTTTGGGCGGCCCTTGTGCCGGCGCTCCGGGGCCGCATTCCGCGGGCTCGCGGGGCGCTGGGACCCGGGATCGGCGGCGGCGGGAAGCGCCGGCTGCCAGCCCCTTCAGAGGGCCGCTTTCCAGTGCCGGGGGGAGGGAGATGCCATCACCTGGGAACCGCAGCGGGAGCGGCCGCGGGAGCGGGCAGGGCCGGGGCGCGGAGCTGCTCCCACGGCGGGGACACGGGGGACACGGGGGGACACGGGGGGACATGGGGGGGACATGGGGGGGGATATGGGGGGGACACACCAGGGGACACGGCGGGGACACGGGGGGACATGGGGGGACACGGGGGGACACGGGAAAGGACATGGGAGGGGACACGGGAGGGACACGGGAGGGACACGGGAGGGACACGGCAGGGACATGGGGAGGACATGGGGGGACATGGGGGGGACATGGGGGGACACGCGGGGACACGGAGGGGACACGGGGGGGGACACAGGAGGGACACACCAGGGGACACATCCAAGCCTGGCACGGAGCTCCCCAAACCCCCCTGGCCCCACACCCAGGGGCTTCCACGGGTCAGACCTGGGCTCCTCAGGGGCGATCCTCATGGAGAACGGGGGGTGTGCTGGCCACTGGCCGGATTTGGGTCGCCACTGGCCAGCTTTGGGTCACTGCTGGCCAGCTTTGGGTCACCACTGGCCGGATTTGGGTCACCACTGGCCAGCTTTGGGTCACCACTGGCCAGCTTTGGGTCACTGCTGGCCAGATTTGGGTCACTGCTGGCCAGCTTTGGGTCACCGCTGGCCGGATTTGGGTCACCGCTGGCCAGATTTGGGTCACTGCTGGCCAGATTTGGGTCACTGCTGGCCGGATTTGGGTCACCGCTGGCCAGGTTGGGATGACCAAGGGAGGGATCAGCAGATTTTGGGATGACCAAAGCTGAGATCAGCAGATTTTGGGGTGACTGAGTGTGGGGTCAGCAGGGTGAGGGCTCCGTGGGTTTCGGGATGCCCAAGGGTGGGATCAGCAGATTTCAGGATGACCAAGGCTGGGATCAGCAGATTTTGGGATGACCGAGGGTGGGATCAGTGGGGCGAGGGCTCCATGGGTTTCGGGATGACCGAGGGTGGGATCAGCAGATTTGGGGATGACCGAGGGTGGGATAAGTGGGGCGAGGGTTCCATAGGTTTCGGGGTGACCGAGGGTGGGATCAGCAGGGTGGTGGCCCTGCAGATTTGGGGATGACCAAGGGTGGGATCAGCAGATTTTGGGGTGACTGAGAGTGGGGTCAGTGGGGCAAGGGCTCCATGGGTTTCGGGATGACCGAGGGTGGGATCAGCAGATTTTGGGATGACCGAGGGTGGGATCAGTGGGGCGAGGGCTCCGTGGGTTTCGGGATGACCGAGGGTGGGATCAGCAGATTTTGGGATGACCGAGGGTGGGATCAGTGGGGCGAGGGCTCCGTGGGTTTCGGGGTGACCGAGGGTGGGATCAGCAGATTTTGGGATGAACCGAGGGTGGGATCAGCGGGGTGGTGGCCCTGCAGATTTGGGGATGACCAAAGCTGGGATCAGCAGCAGCTGAGGATGACACAGGATGTGCTGGCAGGGGTTTGGCAATCCGGGAGTCACGGGGGGGGGGGGCAGGGAGGGACATGGGGGGCGCTGGTCCCTCCTGCCCCCCCCCCCCCCACCTCCATGGGGGGATGTGGGGGTGACACTGAGCTGGGGCCAAGGGCTCCCCACGTGGGTGACACAGGGTGACCCCAGCCCAAAATTCAGCCTTGGAGGGGCGGGGGGATCCCCTGGGGACACCCATGGGTGGCACCGGGGGGAGGGGCAGTGACTGCACAACCGGGGGGGACCGTGGGGGTCCCGGGGGTGGCAGGGCCGGTTGTAGGGGAGGTTTGGGGGTCCCGGGGGGCTGCAGGTCCTTGGGGGGCACAGGGGAAAGTCCTGGGGGACGCAGGGCAGGGGGTCCAGAGGGTTTGGGGGGGGTCCCGAGGGTGGTGGGTCCAAGGGATCATGGAGGGTCCATGGATAGGGGGGCTGGGGGTCTGTGGTCTCTGGGGTTTAGGGTGGCTCTCTGAGCGGCTGGGGGGGGGTCAGAGGACCTCGGGGGGGTCCCATGAGAGGGGGGACCGTGGTGGAGTGCCCGGGGGATCCGGAGGGTCCCGAGGACGGGTGGTCCCGGAGGGTCCCGGCTGTTTCCTGAGGGGTCCAGGGGGGGTCCCGCGGTGTCCCGGGCACTCCCCCCGGGTGAGTCCGGACGATCCCGGCGGGGGTGGTCCCGGGTGGTCCCAAGGAGCTCCCGGGGGTCCCGAGGGAAGAGTTCCTGGTGGTCCCGGGGGGTTCCGTGCGGGGGTCGCCCAGGTGGTCCCGGTGGGGTGAACCCCGCGGGGTGTCGGGGGGGGTCCGAGGAGGAGTCCCGGGTGGTCCCGGGGGGCGGGTCCCGCAGGGTCCCGGGGGGTCCCGGGGGTGGCGGGGGTGCCGGCGGTGGGTCCCGCAGGGGTGTCCGGGGCGGTCCCGCAGGGTTCCGGGTGGTCCCGGGGGTGGGTCCTGCACGGTCTCCGGGGAGGGGTCCCGGCTGGACCCAGGTGGTCCGGGGGGTGGGTCCCGCAGGTGTCGGGGGGTCCCCGGGGTGGGTCCCGCAGGGTCCCGGGGGGTGTCCGGGGGTGCCGAGGGTGGGTCCCGGGGGGTGCCGGGGGTGGGTCCCGCAGGTGTCGGGGGGTCCCCGGGGTGGGTCCCGCAGGGTGTCCGGGGCGGTCCCGCAGGGTCCCGGGGGGGGGTCCGGGGGTGCCGGGGGGTGCCGGGGGTGGGTCCTGCAGGTGTCGGGGGGTGCCGGGGGGTCTCCGGGGGTGCCGGGGGTGGGTCCCGCAGGGTGTCCGGGGCGGTCCCGCAGGGTCCCGGGGGGTGTCCGGGGGTGCCGGGGCTGGGTCCCGGGGGGTGCCGGGGGTGGGTCCCGCAGGGTCCCGGGGGGTGCCGGGGGGTGGGTCCCGCAGGGTCCCGGGGGGTGTCCGGGGGTGCCGGGGGTGGGTCCCGCACGGTGTCCGGGGCGGTCCCGCAGGGTGTCGGGGGGGTCCCGCGGGGTGTCCGGGGGTGCCGGGGGTGGGTCCCGCACGGTGTCCGGGGCGGTCCGGCGGTGCCGCTGCCCGCGCTGTCCCCGCCCCGGCCCGGCCGGTGCCGCCCATTTCCGCCGGGCGGAGCCGCCCCTCGGCCCCGCAGCGGCCCCGCCGCCAGCGCCCGCCCGGCCCGGCCCGGCCCCGGCCCCGCTCGCTCCGGTGCAGCCCCGCCATGGCGGGCGGCCCGGCCGCGCTCGCCCTCGGTACGTGCGGGGCGCGGGGGGGCTCGGCCCGGGGGGGCTCCGCGCCCCCAGCCCCGGCCCGACCCCGCCGGAGGGGGGGCAGCGCCCGCGGCGCCCCCGGAGCGGGGCGGTCCCCGAGGGCTCGGGGGGTGGGGGGGGGGGATCTGGGGCTGGGGTCCGTAAACTGCGGGAATGCGGTGAAAATCCCATAAAATTCCCCCGCGCGGGCGCTCCCGAAGTTCGCTCCCTGTGGGAAAGGCGCCTTCGCCGCGACGCGTGAGTACGGCCGCGGTCAGACGCTTAATTAGGGCGGCTAATTAGGGCTGGGGGCTAATTAGAGTCGCGGGGGTGCCGAGGGAAGGGGGGCGGTGGGAAGTGGGGGCGCTCCGGGCTGGAGCGGAGCGATGCCGGGACGGGACGGGAGCGGGGATGCTCCCGGGGCAAGGAAGGAAAGAAGGATCCCGGTGAGCTCGGCTGGCTTTGTCCCGCTGTCCCCGCCGGTGTCGCCCGGCCGCAGCTCCGGTATCCCGGCGGGAAAGCGGCGCTCCGGGAAAGCGGCTGGGCTTGGCCCCGCTCCAGCCCCCGGCGCTGCCGCGCCGTGTCCCGGTCCCGCTCCTCCGCCGAGGCTCCCCGGGAGCTCCGAGCGTGTCCCGGTCCCGCTCCTCCGCCGAGGCTCCCCCGGGGAGCTCCGAGCGTGTCCCGGTCCCGCTCCTCCGCCGAGGCTCCCCCGGGGAGCTCCGAGCGTGTCCCGGTCCCGCTCCTCCGCCGAGGCTCCCCCGGGGAGCTCCGAGCGTGTCCCGGTCCCGCTCCTCCGCCGAGGCTCCCCATGGGCTCCGAGCGTGTCCCGGTCCCGCTCCTCCGCCGAGGCTCCCCCGGGGCTCCGAGCGTGTCCCGGTCCCGCTCCTCCGCCGAGGCTCCCCGGGGAGCTCCGAGCGTGTCCCGGTCCCGCTCCTCCGCCGAGGCTCCCCCGGGGGCTCCGAGCGTGTCCCGGTCCCGCTCCTCCGCCGAGGCTCCCCGGGGGAGCTCCGAGCGTGTCCCGGTCCCGCTCCTCCGCCGAGGCTCCCCGGGGGAGCTCCGAGCGTGTCCCGGTCCCGCTCCTCCGCCGAGGCTCCCCGGGGGAGCTCCGAGCGTGTCCCGGTCCCGCTCCTCCGCCGAGGCTCCCCCGGGGGCTCCGAGCGTGTCCCGGTCCCGCTCCTCCGCCGAGGCTCCCCGGGGAGCTCCGAGCGTGTCCCGGTCCCGCTCCTCCGCCGAGGCTCCCCGGGGGCTCCGAGCGTGTCCCGGTCCCGCTCCTCCGCCGAGGCTCCCCCGGGGGCTCCGAGCGTGTCCCGGTCCCGCTCCTCCGCCGAGGCTCCCCGGGGAGCTCCGAGCGTGTCCCGGTCCCGCTCCTCCGCCGAGGCTCCCCATGGGCTCCGAGCGTATCCCGGTCCCGCTCCTCCACCGAGGCTCCCCCGGGGAGCTCCGAGCGTGTCCCGGTGGCTCCAGCGCCGTGTCCCTCCTCCCGAGGCTCATCCCGTGTCCCGTTCTCTCCCGCTCCTGCCCGTTGCCGTGGCTCCGGGTCTCTCTCCCCGGTGCCGGTGCTCGCCCTCGGGGGGCTGAGCCGCGGTGCCCCCCGCTTGTCTGAGCGCCCCGGTCCCGGTAATTCCCGTCCCGGGCGGGAGCGGAGCCCCGGCGGATCCGCTCGGGGTGCGGGGAAGGAAAGGGGGAACCGCTCCGGCTCCCTGCGGGGCCGGAGCCGGGCGGGGATCGGGGCCGGGCGGATCCGGAGGGAATCTCGGAACGGGGAAGGAACGCAGCGATAACGGAGACGCCGCGGGGAGAACCGAGGCTGGGAATTAGCGGGATGGAGCTGCTGGAAGCGCGGTGGGAAGGCTTGGGAGTCCTTGGGAGGGAGAGATTCCCGGAGAACGGGGTGAGATTCCCGGAGAACGGGGTGGGATGGGGCTGGGTCAGCCCCACGCCGGGGCTCAGGCGTGGATTGTCCCGGTGCCCGGGAGGTGTCCGGTGTCCCCACGCTGGGCCCGGGCAGGGAAAACTTCCCGAGGGCCGGGATCGGGGATGAGGGCTGGGGCGTTCCACCTGCCCACGGAGAGGAGCTGGCGAGGAGAACGGAGCAGCCGGAATGCCCAGGGGATGGATGCCCACTGATCCCACTGGGATGCCAGGGGATGGATGCCCACTGATCCCACCGGGATGCCAGGGGATGGATGCCCACCCAGAACAGGAATGCCAGGGGGATGGATGCCCACTGATCCCACCGGGATGCCAGGGGATGGATGCCCACCCAGAACGGGAATGCCAGGGGATGGATGCCCACTCAGAACTGGAATTCCCAGGGGATGGATGCCCAGTGATCCCACCAGAATGCCCAGGGGGATGGATGCCCACCCAGAACCAGAATGCCAGGGGATGGATGCCCACTGATCCCACCAGGAATTCCCAGGGGATGGATGCCCACCCACAACAGGAATGCCAGGGGGATGGATGCCCACTCGTCCCACCGGGATGCCCAGGGGATGGATGCCCACCCAGAACAGGAATTCCCAGGGGATGGATGCCCACTGATCCCACTAGGATGCCAGGGGATGGATGCCCACTCAGAACAGGAATTCCCAGGGGGATGGATGCCCACTGATCCCACCGGGATGCCCAGGGGATGGATGCCCATCCATGCCTCCAGGATGAGCCATTCCCCAAATCCCGGGAGTGGAGGCGCCTTTCCCAAAAACCCGGAACGGACGAAGCGCCGAGCCGGGAAATCCGGGAAAGGCTGGGATGAGACGGGATCGCTGATTCTGCTCGCACGGGACGAGAACCCCGGGGTCTGCCGGGAAACCGGGGAAGCCCTGGAGGATCCCTGGAGCTCCAGTGGATCCCTGATCCATGGCAGATCCCTAAAGCCCTGGAGGATCCCTGGAGCTCCAGTGGATCCCTAAAGCCATGGAGGGTCCTTGAAGCTCCAGTGGATCCCTGATCCGTGGTGGATCCCTGGAGCTCCAGTGGATCCCTGATCCATGATGGATCCCTAAAGCCCTGGAGGATCCCTGGAGCTCCAGTGGATCCCTGATCCGTGATGGGTCCCTGGAGCTCCAGTGGATCCCTGATCCGTGGCAGATCCCTGGAGCTGTGGAGGATCCCTGGAGCTCCAGTGGATCCCTGATCCGTGGTGGATCCCTGGAGCTCCAGTGGATCCCTGATCCGTGATGGGTCCCTGGAGCTCCAGTGGATCCCTGATCCGTGGCAGATCCCTGATCCATGGTGGGTCCCTGGAGCTCCAGTGGATCCCTGATCCGTGGTGGATCCCTGGATCTCCAGTGAATCCCTAAAGCCATGGAGGGTCATTGGAGCTCCAGTGGATCCCTGATCCATGGCAGATCCCTGGAGCTCCAGTGGATCCTTGACCCATGGTACATCCCTGGAGCCGTGGAGGATCCCTGAAGCTCCAGTGGATCCCTAAAGCCATGAAGGGTCCTTGAAGGTCTAGTGGGTCCCTGAAGCTCCAGTGGGTCCTTGATCCATGGTGGATCCCTGAAGCTCCAGTGGATCCCCAAAGCTGTGGGTGGATCCCCAAAGCTCTGGTGGATCCCTGAATTTGTGCTGGAACCCTGAGGCTGTGGGGGATCCCTGAGGCTGTGGGGGATCCCTGAGGCTGTGGGGGATCCCCAAGGCCCTGGGTGGGTCCCTGATGCTCCAGTGGGTCCCTGGGTGGATCCCCAAAGCCCTGTGTGGATCCCTGCATTTGTGGAGGATCCCTGAGGCCGTGGAGGATCCCCGAAGCCCCGGGTGGTCCCTGAAGCTCCGGCGGATCCCTGGGTGGATCCCTGGAGCTGTGGAAGATCCCTAGAGCTGTGGTAGATCCCTGAAGCTCCAGTGGATCCCTGGGTGGATCCCTGGAGCTCAGGTGGATCCCTGAAGATCTGGTGGGCCCCTGGGTGGATCCCTAAAGCTGTGGTGGATCCCTGGATGCATCCCTGGGGCTCCGGTGGATCCCTGGGGCTCCAGTGGATCCCTGAAGGTCTGTGGAGGGTCCCTAAAGCTGTGGTGGATCCCTGGGTGGATCCCTGAAGATCCGACGGATCCCTGAAGATCTGATGGGTCCCTGGGTGGATCCCTAAAGCCGTGGTGGATCCCTGGGGCTCTGGTGGATCCCCGAAGGTCCGTGGGGGATCCCTGGAGATCCAGTGGATCCCTGAAGCTGTGCTGGATCCCTGTCAGGACCCTGGGGACCCAGCGGATCCCCGGTGCCGTTTGTGGATCCCTGGTTGGATCCCTGGAGACCCAGTGGATCCCCGAGGCCCGGGTGGATCCCTGGTTGGATCTATTGAGACCCAGTGGATCCCCGAGGCCCGGGTGGATCCCTGGTTGGATCTATTGAGATCCAGCGGATCACCGGAGCTGGGGGTGGATCCCTGGGTGGATCCCCGAGGCCCCGGTGGCGCCGGGATCTGCAGGACGTGCCGCCCCGGGTCCCGTCTCCCTCCCGCCGCTGTTCCCGCGCCGTTCGATCCCAACCGTGAGGGAAACGGGGTCAGATCCCGGGAAATCGGTCAGATCCCGGGAAAATCCCGGGAAATCGGTCAGTCCCAGGAAATCCCAGGAAATTGGTCAGTCCCAGGAAATCCCGGGAAATTGGTCAATCCCAGGAAATTGGTCAGTCCTGGAAAATCCCGGGAAATTGGTCAGATCCCAGGAAATTGGTCAGTCCTGGAAAATCCCGGGAAATTGGTCAGATCCCAGGAAAATCTGGGAAATTGGTCAATCCCTGTCGTCCCCGAGCCCTGGGATCACTCCTGGCTGGGGCTGGGGGGGGTCACCCTGTCCCCTCCCAGGGGTCCCTCGGGGGGGGTCATCCCTGCCAGGACCCCATAATTCCACCCCAAAATTCCATAATTTTTCCTTAAAAATCTCCAAGAGTTCACCCGGGAGGGATCATTCCTGCCAGGACCCCACAATTCCATAATTTTTCCTTAAAAATCTCCAAGGGTTCACTCGGGAGGGATCATTCCTGCCAGGACCCTACAATTCCACCCCCACAGGGAATTCCTCTGTTTCCCTTCAAAATCTTGGAGATTTTTCCTTGAAAATTTCCTTAATTTTTCCTTAAAAATCTCCAAGGGGTCACTCGAAGGGATCATTCCTGCCAGGACCCCATAATTCCGAATTTTTTCCTTAAAAATCTCCAAGGGTTCACCCGGGGGGGGTCATTCCTGCCAGGACCCCACAATCCCACCCCCACAGGGAATTCCTCCGTTTCCCTTCAAAATCCTGGAGATTTTTCCTTAAAAACCTTGGAGAATTTTCCTTTAAAAATTCCTTAATTTTTCCTTAAAAATCTCCAAGGGTTCACCCGGGGGGGGTCATTCCTGCCAGGACCCCATAATTCCACCCCAAAATTCCATAATTTTTCCTTTAAAATCTCCAAGGGGGTCACTCGAAGGGATCATTCCTGCCAGGACCCCACAATCCCACCCCCACAGGGAACTCCTCTTTAAAATCTTGGAGATTTTTCCTTAAAAAACAAAAAAAAAAAAAGGAAAAATGAGATGCTTCCTTAAACATTTCCTTAAAAATTCCCGCCTTTTCCTTCGCCCTCTTTTTTGGCGACCCTAAATCCCCCCCAGCCGGGGTTTTTGGGGTCCGGGCGTGGCTGACCCCCCGTGTCCCTCCCCAGGTGTCCTGCTGGCCGCGTGCCACGCGCTGGACAACAGCACGGCCGGCCGGAGCGGTGAGTGGCCGGCGGCGATTCCGGCCCTTCCCTGGCATCCCAGCCCTGCCCGTGCTGGGATAACGGGGCCCTGCCCGGGAGCCTGGCCCCGAACTCCCGGGGAAACCTGGGCATGGGTTCCTGCCCCCAAAAACAAGGGGTGATGGTCCCAAAAAGGGTTATTGTCCCAAAAACAAGGGTTTCTGGTCCCAAAACAAGGGTTTCTGGTCCCAAAAACAAGGGTTTCTGGTCCCAAAAAAGGGTTATTGTCCCAAAAAATGGTATATTGTCCCAAAAAAGAAAGGGTTTCTGGTCCCAAAACAAGGGTTTCTGGTCCCAAAAAAGAAAGGGTTTCTGGTCCCAAAAACAAGGGTTTCTGGTCCCAAAAAGAAAGGGTTGATGGTCCCAAAAAGAAAGGGTTTCTGGTCCCCAAAACAAGGGTTTCTGGTCCCAAAAAGAAAGGGTTGATGGTCCCAAAAACAAGGGTTTCTGGTCCCAAAAAAGAAAGGGTTTCTGGTCCCAAAAAAGAAAGGGTTTCTGGCCCCAAAAAGAAAGGGTTTCTGGTCCCAAAAAGAAAGGGTTTCTGGTCCCAAAACAAGGGTTTCTGGTCCCAAAAAAGGGTTTCTGGTCCCAAAAACAAGGGTTGATGGTCCCAAAAACAAGGGTTTCTGGTCCCAAAAAGAAAGGGTTTCTGGTCCCAAAAAGAAAGGGTTTCTGGTCCCAAAAACAAGGGTTTCTGGTCCCAAAAAGAAAGGGTTTCTGGTCCCAAACAGAAAGGGTTTCTGGTCCCAAAAGAAAGGGTTTCTGGTCCCCAAAACAAGGGTTTCTGGTCCCAAAAAGGGTATATTGTCCCAAAAAAGAAAGGGTTTCTGGCCCCAAAAGAAAGGGTTATTGTCCCAAAAAATGGTATATTGTCCCAAAAAAGAAAGGGTTGATGGTCCCAAAAAAGGGTTATTGTCCCAAAAAGAAAGGGTTTCTGGTCCCAAAAAGAAAGGGTTTCTGGTCCCAAAAATGAAAGGGTTTCTGGTCCCAAAAACAAGGGTTTCTGGTCCCAAAAAGAAAGGGTTTCTGGTCCCAAAAAAGAAAGGGTTTCTGGTCCCAAAAACAAGGGTTTCTGGTCCCCAAAAACAAGGGTTGCTGGTCCCAAAACAAGGGTTTCTGGTCCCAAAAAAAAGGGTTTCCGGTCCCAAAACAAGGGTTTCTGGTCCCAAAAAGAAAGGGTTGATGGTCCCAAAAACAAGGGTTTCTGGCCCCAAAAATGGTATATTGTCCCAAAAAAGGGTTTCTGGTCCCAAAAAGGGTTTCTGGTCCCAAAAAAAGGGTTTCTGGCCCCCTAAAGGGTGGCTTTTCCCAGCTCTGGGGACACGGGGACATCCCAGGGTGGCTTTTCCCTACATTGGGGACACGGGGACATCCCAGGGTGGCTTTTCCCAGCTCTGGGGACACGGGGACATCCCAGGGTGGCTTTTCCCTACATTGGGGACACGGGGACATCCCAGGGTGGCTTTTCCCTGCATTGGGGACACGGGGACATCCCAGGGTGGCTTTTCCCAGCTCTGGGGACACGGGGACATCCCAGGGTGGCTTTTCCCAGCTCTGGGGACACGGGGACATCCCAGGGTGCCTTTTCCCGGCTCTGGGGACACGGGGACATCCCAGGGTGGCTTTTCCCAGGGTTGGGGACACGGGGACATCCCAGGGTGGCTTTTCCCAGCTCTGGGGACACGGGGACATCCCGGGGTGGCTTTTCCCAGCTCTGGGGACACGGGGACATCCCGGGGTGGCTTTTCCCTACATTGGGGACACGGGGACATCCCAGGGTGGCTTTTCCCTGCATTGGGGACACGGGGACATCCCAGGGTGGCTTTTCCCAGCTCTGGGGACACGGGGACATCCCAGGGTGGCTTTTCCCAGGGTTGGGGACACGGGGACATCCCAGGGTGGCTTTTCCCAGGGTTGGGGACACGGGGACATCCCAGGGTGGCTTTTCCCTACATTGGGGACACGGGGACATCCCAGGGTGGCTTTTCCCAGCTCTGGGGACACGGGGACATCCCAGGGTGGCTTTTCCCAGCTCTGGGGACACGGGGACATCCCGGGGTGGCTTTTCCCAGCTCTGGGGACACGGGGACATCCCAGGGTGGCTTTTCCCAGCTCTGGGGACACGGGGACATCCCAGGGTGGCTTTTCCCAGGGCTGGGGACACGGGGACATCCCAGGGTGGCTTTTCCCAGGGCTGGGGACATGGGGACATCCCAGGGTGGCTTTTCCCTGCATTGGGGACACGGGGACATCCCAGGGTGGCTTTTCCCAGCTCTGGGGACACGGGGACATCCCAGGGTGGCTTTTCCCAGGGTTGGGGACACGGGGACATCCCAGGGTGGCTTTTCCCAGCTCTGGGGACATGGGGACATCCCAGGGTGGCTTTTCCCGGCTCTGGGGACACGGGGACATCCCAGGGTGGCTTTTCCCAGGGTTGGGGACACGGGGACATCCCAGGGTGGCTTTTCCCTACATTGGGGACACAGGGACATCCCAGGGTGGCTTTTCCCAGCTCTGGGGACACGGGGACATCCCAGGGTGGCTTTTCCCTGCATTGGGGACACGGGGACATCCCAGGGTGGCTTTTCCCTACATTGGGGACACGGGGACATCCCAGGGTGGCTTTTCCCTACATTGGGGACACGGGGACATCCCAGGGTGGCTTTTCCCTACACTGGGGACACGGGGACATCCCAGGGTGGCTTTTCCCTACACTGGGGACACGGGGACATCCCAGGGTGGCTTTTCCCAGGGTTGGGGACACGGGGACATCCCAGGGTGGCTTTTCCCTGCATTGGGGACACGGGGACATCCCAGGGTGGCTTTTCCCTACATTGGGGACACGGGGACATCCCAGGGTGGCTTTTCCCAGCTCTGGGGACACGGGGACATCCCAGGGTGGCTTTTCCCAGGGCTGGGGACACGGGGACATCCCAGGGTGGCTTTTCCCAGGGTTGGGGACACGGGGACATCCCAGGGTGGCTTTTCCCTACATTGGGGACACGGGGACATCCCAGGGTGGCTTTTCCCAGCTCTGGGGACACGGGGACATCCCAGGGTGGCTTTTCCCAGCTCTGGGGACACGGGGACATCCCAGGGTGGCTTTTCCCTACATTGGGGACCCGGGGACATCCCAGGGTGGCTTTTCCCAGGGTTGGGGACACGGGGACATCCCAGGGTGGCTTTTCCCTACACTGGGGACATGGGGACATCCCAGGGTGGCTTTTCCCTACACTGGGGACACGGGGACATCCCAGGGTGGCTTTTCCCTTCATTGGGGACACGGGGACATCCCAGGGTGGCTTTTCCCAGCTCTGGGGACACGGGGACATCCCAGGGTGGCTTTTCCCAGGGTTGGGGACACGGGGACATCCCAGGGTGGCTTTTCCCAGCTCTGGGGACACGGGGACATCCCAGGGTGGCTTTTCCCAGCTCTGGGGACACGGGGACATCCCAGGGTGGCTTTTCCCAGGGTTGGCGACACGGGGACATCCCAGGGTGGCTTTTCCCAGCTCTGGGGACACGGGGACATCCCAGGGTGGCTTTTCCCAGCTCTGGGGACCCGGGGACATCCCAGGGTGGCTTTTCCCTTCATTGGGGACACGGGGACATCCCAGGGTGGCTTTTCCCAGCTCTGGGGACACGGGGACATCCCAGGGTGGCTTTTCCCTACATTGGGGACACGGGGACATCCCAGGGTGGCTTTTCCCAGCTCTGGGGACCCGGGGACATCCCAATCCCATCCCACATCCCGGGCTTTAATCCCCGCTTTGGGGCTGCCCTAAATCAGGCTCGGGAGCCGGGGGTGGATCGGAAGCGCCTCGATCCCGAATCATCCCGAGCAGGATATTCCCTTCCGGGGGATAATTCAAACCAGGGGGGATTGAATGGATTTGATGGGATTTGATGGGATTTAATGGGAAACAGGAGCGGCCTTGGGCTCCCTCCTCCTCCCTTTTGAGCTCTTTAGGAAATTCCTGAGGGATTATTGAGGCTGGGGTGGCTTTGGGGTGCTGCACGGCGATCCCAAAATAAACCCCAAAGCAGCTCTGCTCACCCTTTGGGGTGGGGAAATCTCCTTCTGGGCTGGGGAATCTTTTGGGGTGGGGAAAACTCCTTTTAGGGCTGGGACATTTCCCTTTGGGATGGGACATCTCCCCGTTTGGGATGGGAAATCTTTTGATGTGGAAAAACCTCCTTTTGGGATAGGAAATTTCCCTTTGGGATGAGAAATCTCCTTTTGGGGCTGGGAAATCTTTTGGTGTGGAAAAATCTCCTTTTGGGGTGGAAAAATCTCCTTTTGGGATGGGAAATCTTTTGGGATGGGAAATCTTTTGGGGTGGAAAAATCTCCTTTTGGGGTGGAAAAATCTCCTTTTGGGATGGAAAATCTCCTTTTGGGGTGGGCAAAAAATCCTTTTGGGCTGGGAAATCTTTTGGGGTGGAAAAATCTCCTTTTGGGGTGGAAAAACTCCTTTTGGGGTGGGAAAATCTCCTTTTGGGGTGGAAAAACCTCTTTTTGGGGTGGGAAAAATCTCCTCTGGGCTGGGAAATCTTTTGGGGTGAAAAATCTCCTTTTGGGGTGGGAAATCTTCTTTTGGGAAGGGGAAATCCCCTTTTGGGGTGGGAAGTCTCCTTTTGGGGTGGGAAATCTTTTGGGGTGGGAAATCACCTTTTGGGTGGGAAATCTTTTGGGGTGGGAAATCTCCTTTTGGGATGGGGAAAAATCCTTTTGGGGTGGGAAATCTCCTTTTGGGGTAGAAAAATCTCCTTTTGGGCTGGGAAATCTTTTGGGGTGGGAAATCTCCTTTTGGGTGGGAAATCCCCTTTTGGGGTGGGGAAATCACCTTTTGGGGTGGGAAGTCTCCTTTTGGGGTGGGAAATCTTTTGGGGTGGGAAATCACCTTTTGGGGTGGGAAATCTTTTGGGGTGGGAAATCTCCTTTTGGGGTGGGAAATCCCCTTTTGGGGTGGGAAGTCTCCTTTTGGGGTGGGAAATCTCCTTTTGGGGTGGGAAATCTCCTTTTGGGGTGGGAAATCTTTTGTGGTGGAAAAACCTCCTTTTGGGATAGGAAATTTCCCTTTGGGATAAGAAATCTCCTTTTGGGGCTGGGAAATCTTTGGTGTGGAAAAATCTCCTTTTGGGGTGGGAAATCTCCTTTTGGGGTGGGAAATCTCCTTTTGGGGTGGGAAATCTTTTGGGGTGGGAAGTCTCCTTTTGGGGTGGGAAATCTCCTTTTGGGCTGGGAAATCTTTTGGGATGGGAAAAATCCCCTTTTGGGGTGGAAAAATCTCCTTTTGGGATGGGAAATCTCCTTTTGGGGTGGGAAGTCTCCTTTTGGGCTGGGAAATCTTTTGGGGTGGGAAATCTCCTTTTGGGGTGGGAAATCTCCTTTTGGGGTGGGAAATCACCTTTTGGGGTGGGAAATCTCCTTTTGGGGTGGGAAATCTCCTTTTGGGGTGGGAAATCTCCTTTTGGGGTGGGAAATCTCCTTTTGGGGTGGGAAATCCCCTTTTGGGGTGGGAAGTCTCCTTTTGGGGTGGGAAATCTCCTTTTGGGGTGGGAAATCTCCTTTTGGGGTGGGAAATCTTTTGTGGTGGAAAAACCTCCTTTTGGGATAGGAAATTTCCCTTTGGGATAAGAAATCTCCTTTTGGGGCTGGGAAATCTTTGGTGTGGAAAAATCTCCTTTTGGGGTGGGAAATCTCCTTTTGGGGTGGGAAATCTCCTTTTGGGGTGGGAAATCTTTTGGGGTGGGAAGTCTCCTTTTGGGGTGGGAAATCTCCTTTTGGGCTGGGAAATCTTTTGGGATGGGAAAAATCCCCTTTTGGGGTGGAAAAATCTCCTTTTGGGATGGGAAATCTCCTTTTGGGGTGGGAAGTCTCCTTTTGGGCTGGGAAATCTTTTGGGGTGGGAAATCTCCTTTTGGGGTGGGAAATCTCCTTTTGGGGTGGGAAATCACCTTTTGGGGTGGGAAATCTCCTTTTGGGGTGGGAAGTCTCCTTTTAGGGTGGGAAATCTTTTGGGGTGGGAAGTCTCCTTTTGGGATGGGAAATCTTTTGGGGTGGGAAATCTTTTGGGGTGGGAAATCTCCTTTTAGGGTGGGAAATCACCTTTTGGGGTGGGAGGCAGCCAAGCCCCGTGTCCCTGCTGTCACCCCGAGTGCTGCCACCCCGTTCCCCACGGATCGCTGCCCATCCCGGGGGCTGCTCCCTGCGGGGATCCCCGGTTTTTTCGGGGATGTCCCCAAATCCCCTTTTCCCGCCCCGTTTCTCCCGCAGCTCCGGTGGCGGCGGCCGTGAGGTCGCACTTCAACGAGTGCCCCGACTCGCACCGGCACTTCTGCTTCCACGGCACGTGTCGCTTCCTGGTGCAGGAGGAGAAACCCGCCTGCGTGTGAGTCCCTAAATCCCGACCCCAAAACTGTGGGGTCAGGACAAACCCGCCTGCGTGTGAGTCCCTAATCCCGACCCCAAAACTGCGGGGTCAGGAGAGACCCGCCTGCGTGTGAGTCCCTAAATCCCGACCCCAAAACTGTGGGGTCAGGAGAGACCCGCCTGCGTGTGAGTCCCTAAATCCCGACCCCAAAACTGTGGGGTCAGGAGAGACCCGCCTGCGTGTGAGTCCCTAAATCCTGATCCCAAAACTGCGGGGTCAGGAGAGACCCGCCTGCGTGTGAGTCCCTAATCCCTGGGAAACCCGAAAACTGTGGGGTCAGTGTCCTGGGGATCCCAAAACTCTAGGTCTGGTGCACAGGGGATCCCAAAACTCCAGGTTTGGTGTCCTGAATCCCAAAACACTGGGGTTGCTGTCCTGGGGATCCCAAACCTCGGGGTTTGGTGTCTCAGTGATCCCAAACCTCGGGGTTTGGTGTCTCAGTGATCCTAAAACTCCAGGTTTGGTGTCCTGAGGATCCCAAAACTCCAGGTTTGGTGTCCTGAATCCCAAAACACTGTGGTTGGTGTCGTGGCAATCCCAAAACTCTGGGTTTGGTGTCACGGCAGTCCCAAAACTCCAGGTTTGGTGTCCTGGGGATCCCAAACCTCGGGGTTTGGTGTCTCAGTGATCCCAAAACTCCGGGTTCGGTGTCCCAGGGTGGTTCCGCTGTCCCTGCTGTGTCCCTGATCCTGGGGTGACTCCCTGTCCCTGTTCCCGTGTGTCCCTGTCCCCTGGTGACCCACGTCCCTCAAATGTCACCTGGGGTACGTGGGACACGCTGTGAGCACCCTGACCTGCTCTGTGTCCCCAATGTCCCCAGGTGTCACTCGGGGTACAGGGGACACCCTGACCTGCTCTGTGTCCCCAGGTGTCACTCGGGGTACAGGGGACACCCTGACCTGTTCTGTGTCCCCAGGTGTCACTCGGGGTACAGGGGACACCCTGACCTGTTCTGTGTCCCCGATGTCCCCAGTGTCACTCGGGCTATGTGGGGACACGCTGTGAGCACGCTGACCTGCTCTGTGTCCCCGATGTCCCCAGTGTCACTCGGGGTACAGGGGACACGCTGACCTGCTCTGTGTCCCCGATGTCCCCAGGTGTCACTCGGGGTACAGGGGACACTCTGTGAGCACGCTGACCTGCTCTGTGTCCCCAATGTCCCCAGTGTCACTCGGGGTACAGGGGACACCCTGACCTGCTCTGTGTCCCCAGGTGTCACTCGGGCTATGTGGGGACACGCTGTGAGCACGCTGACCTGCTCTGTGTCCCCGATGTCCCCAGGTGTCACTCGGGCTACGTGGGGACACGCTGTGAGCACGCTGACCTGCTGGCCGTGGTGGCAGCCACCCAGAAGAAGCAGACCATCACGGCCCTGCTGGTGGTGGCCGTGGTGGCCTCGGCGCTGCTCGTCACCGTCTGCGTCCTGGTGCAGTGAGTGCCACCGGGAATTCCTGGGGACAGCCCTGACCCTGTCCCTGACCCTGTCCCTGTCCCTGTCCCTGTCCCTGACCCTGTCCCTGACCCTGACCCTGTCCCTATCCCTGTCCCTGTCCCTGTCCCTGTCCCTGTCCCTGACCCTGACCCTGTCCCGTCCCTGACCCTGTCCCTGACCCTGTCCCTGACCCTGACCCCATCCCGTCCCCAACCCCGTCCCTGTCCCCATCCCTGTCCCCCTTCCCTGTCCCTGTCCCCCATCCCTGTCCCCCATCCCCATTCATTGTCCCCATCCCTGTCCCCATCCCTGTCCCACATCTCTGTCCCCATTCCCTGTCCCTGTCCCCACCCCATCCCCATTCCCTGTCCCCCATCCCTGTCCCCATTCCCTGTCCCCATTCCCTGTCCCCATTCCCTGTCCCGCATCTCTGTCCCCATTCCCTGTCCCATCCCTGTGTCCATTCCATGTGTCCCCATCCCCGTCCCTGTGTCCCCATTCCCTGTGTCCCCCTGTCCCTGTCCCCATCTCTGTCCCCAATGTCCCCATGTCCCCATGTCCCTGTCCCCATGTCCCTGTCCCTGTCCCCAGCTGCTGCCGCCTGCGGAAGCGCTGTCCCTGTACCTGTCCCCATGTCCCCATGTCCCTGTCCCCATGTCCCCATGTCCCCATGTCCCTGTCCCTGTCCCTGTCCCTGTCCCCATGTCCCTCTCCCTGTCCCCATGTCCCTGTCCCCATGTCCCCATGTCCCCATGTCCCTGTCCCTGTCCCTGTCCCTGTCCCCATGTCCCCATGTCCCCATGTCCCCATGTCCCTGTCCCTGTCCCTGTCCCTGTCCCCATGTCCCTGTCCCCATGTCCCTGTCCCCAGCTGCTGCCGCCTGCGGAAGCGCTGTCCCTGTCCCCATATCCCTGTCCCTGTCCCTGTCCCCATGTCCCTGTCCCTGTCCCCATGTCCCTGTCCCCATGTCCCTGTCCCTGTCCCCATATCCCTGTCCCTGTCCCCATGTCCCTGTCCCTGTCCCCATGTCCCTGTCCCCATGTCCCCGTGTCCCCATGTCCCTGTCCCTGTCCCCATGTCCCCATGTCCCTGTCCCTGTCCCTGTCCCCATGTCCCCATGTCCCTGTCCCCATGTCCCCATGTCCCTGTCCCTGTCCCTGTCCCCATGTCCCTGTCCCTGTCCCCATGTCCCCATGTCCCCATGTCCCTGTCCCCCTGTCCCCATGTCCCTGTCCCTGTCCCCATGTCCCTGTCCCTGTCCCTGTCCCCATGTCCCTGTCCCTGTCCCCGTGTCCCTGTCCCTGTCCCCATGTCCCCGTGTCCCCATGTCCCTGTCCCTGTCCCTGTCCCCATGTCCCTGTCCCTGTCCCTGTCCCTGTCCCCATATCCATGTCCCTGTCCCCATGTCCCTGTCCCTGTCCCCATGTCCCCATGTCCCTGTCCCTGTCCCCAGCTGCTGCCGCCTGCGGAAGCGCTGTCCCGGCTGGTGCCGCGAGCCCGGAGCCGGCCCCGAGAAACCGGGGGGGCTGCTCAAGGGGGGGAGCGTCCTGCTGCCACAGCGAGACAGGTGAGGGACACCTGGGACAGGTGAGGGGACACCGGGGACAGGTGAGAGACACAGGGGACACCTGGGACAGGTGAGGGACACCTGGGACAGGTGAGGGACACAGGGGACACCTGGGACAGGTGAGGGACACCTGGGACAGGTGAGGGACACAGGGGACACCTGGGACACCTGGGACAGGTGAGGGACACCTGGGGACAGGTGAGGGACACCTGGGGACACCTGGGGACACCTGGGGACACCTGGGACACCTGGGACAGGTGAGGGACACAGGGGACACCTGGGATGGGGAGCACGTCCTGCTGCCACAGCGAGACAGGTGAGGGACACCTGGGGACAGGTGAGGGACACAGGGGACAAGTGAGAGACACCTGGGGACACAAGGGACAGGTGAGGGAATACCTGGGACAGGAGACAGGTGAGGGACACCTGGGGACACCTGGGATAGGTGAGGGGACATAGGGGACAGGTGAGAGGACATGGGGGACAGGTGAGGGGACACCGGGGACAGGGGAGAGGACACCTGGGACAGGTGAGAGACACAGGGGACAGGTGAGGGGACACCGGGGACAGGTGAGAGACACAGGGGACAGGTGAGGGGACACCTGGGACAGGTGAGAGACACAGGGGACAGGTGAGGGACACCTGGGACAGGTGAGGGGACATAGGGGACAGGTGAAGGGACATAGGGGACAGGTGAGGGACACCTGGGGACACCTGAGACAGGTGAGGGGACACCTGGGACAGGTAAGGGACACCTGGGGACAGGTGGGGGGACACCTGGGGACAGGTGAGGGGACACCTGAGACAGGTGAGGGGACACCCCGGGGTGTAACCGCTGCCATTCCCATCCCCACAGGTGTGTGACAGAGCCGGGAGCACCTGGGCACACCTGGGCACACCTGGGGACACCTGGGCACACCTGGGGACCCCCAGGAGCGACCCCTCCCCCCTCCTGTGCTCCGGATCCTTTTTGGGGCGTTTTCCCCTCGACTTTTGGGTTGTTTTCCCGGGATTTTTTAAAACCCAGATCTCTGGGATCCGAACCCAAAGCCCCGCCAGGATGGGGATTTATTTTTCTACAAAGAAAAAAAAAAAAACAAAAAAACCCAACCCCCGGCTCATTTTTGGGGGCAAATCCCAGCTTTTTCTTAATAATAAATGGATTTAAATCCCAGGAAACCTCCTCGGGCTGGAGGCACAGCCTTAATTTCCCCTTAGTAACCAACCCGGAGCTTTTCCCTCTGTTTTGGGGCTGTTTTTGGGGTTGTTTTGGGGTTTGTTTTGTTTTGTTTTGTTTTTTTTTAAAGTCATGGTTACTCTCATGTCTTCTGTATATGTTGCACTGAAAGTTAATATTTAATGTTTTAATTTATTTCGCCTGGTTTAAATTAATTTTGATTCCTATAAAGATGTTCTTCTCGTCGCCTGGTCTTGGATTTTTTTGGGTTTTGTTTTTTTTTTTCCCCCATCCTGAAAACGTGGATTAGTTATTTAAAGTGATGTAAAAACACTTTTTTTTTTTTTTTTTCCCCCCCCCAGGAAATTCGTGGTTTGGGGTTTTTTGGGGGGAATATTTTGGAAGGAGATGCTGAATCCCACAGTGGGAGTGGGGGGAATATTCCCAGGGATGGCTGAGCCCCAAATTCCCAGATTTTCATCCCAAAATTTTCAATCCCTGATGCCCCAATGATGAACTCAGCCCCATTTTCCCATTATTTTATCCCAAATTTTCAATCCCTGATGCCCCAATAATTAACTCAACCCCATTTTCCTGTTATTTCATCCCAAATTTTGAAGCCCAGTTTTGAGCTCAGCCCAATTTTCCCATTTCATCCCAAAATTTTCAATCCCTGATGCCCCAATATTGAACTCAGCCCCATTTTTCCCATTATTTTATCCCAAATTTTCAATCCCTGATGCCCCAGTGATGATCTCAGCCCCATTTTCCCATGATTTCATCCCAAATTTTGAAGCCCTGATGTTCATATTTCAGGTTTTGGGATCAGCCCACCCCATTTTGGGGCGGGTTTGGGGCAATTCCCGGCAGTTTTGGGGTGGTCCTGGAGGTTTTGGGGCAATTCCTCTCAGTTTTGGGGTTGCCCTGGAGATGTGGGGACGCTTTTTTTGGGTGGCCCGGGGCGGTTTGGGGACAATTCCCGGCAGTTTTGGGGCGATTTTCAGCGCTTTTGGGACAATTCCTGACAGTTTTGGGGGGATTCTCTGCAGTTTTGGGACAATTCCTGGCAGTTTTGGGGGGATTCTCTGCAGTTTTGGGACAATTCCTGGCAGTTTTTGGGGGATTCTCTGTGGTTTTGGGACAATTCCTGACAGTTTTGGGGGATTCTCTGCAGTTTTGGGACAATTCCTGGCAGTTTTGGGGGGATTCTCTGCAGTTTTGGGACAATTCCCGTCAGTTTTTGGGGGATTCTCTGCAGTTTTGGGACAATTCCTGGCAGTTTTTGGGGGATTCTCTGTGGTTTTGGGACAATTCCTGACAGTTTTTGGGGGATTCTCTGCAGTTTTGGGACAATTCCTGACAGTTTTTGGGGGATTCTCAGCGGTTTTGGGACAATTCCTGACAGTTTTGGGGGATTCTCTGCAGTTTTGGGACAATTCCTGACAGTTTTTGGGGGATTCTCAGCGGTTTTGGGACAATTCCTGACAGTTTTGGGGGATTCTCTGCAGTTTTGGGACAATTCCCGTCAGTTTGGGGGGATTCTCTGCGGTTTTGGGACAACTCCTGACAGTTTGGGGGGATTCTCTGCAGTTTTGGGACAATTCCTGGCAGTTTTGGGGGGATTCTCTGCAGTTTTGGGACAATTCCTGACAGTTTTGGGGGATTCTCTGTGGTTTTGGGACAATTCCCGGCAGTTTTGGGGGGATTCTCTGTGGTTTTGGGACAATTCCTGACAGTTTTTGGGGGATTCTCTGTGGTTTTGGGACAATTCCTGACAGTTTTGGGGGATTCTCTGTGGTTTTGGGACAATTCCTGACAGTTTTTGGGGGATTCTCTGCAGTTTTGGGACAATTCCCGGCAGTTTTGGGGCAGGTTTGGGACAATCTCCCTCAGGTTTGGGGCGATTCGCAGCAGTTTGGGGGCGCTTTTCGGTTTCCCAGCAGCTTTCGGGCGGGTTTTGGGGCCATTCCCGGCAGGTTTGGGGCGGTTCAAGGCGCTTTTGGGGCGGGTTTTGGGGCGCTTCCCGACGGGTTTGGGAAGATTCCTCTCAGTTTTGGGGCGGTTCCCGTTTTTTGGGGGCGGTTCCTCTCAGTTTTGGGGCGGATTTTGGGGCGGTTCCGCTCAGTTTTGGGGCGGATTTTGGGGCGGGTTTTGGGGCGGGTTCCCCTCAGCAGTTTTGGGGCGGATTTTGGGGCGGGTTCCCGTCAGGTTTGGGGCGGATTTTGGGGCGGTTCCCCTCAGGTTTGGGGCGGGTTTTGGGGCGGTTCCCGTTTTTTTGGGGGCGGTCCCCCTCAGGTTTGGGGCGGATTTTGGGGCGGTTCCCCTCAGGTTTGGGGCGGATTTTGGGGCGGGTTGTGGGGCGGTTCCCCTCAGGTTTGGGGCGGGTTTTGGGGCGGTTCCCCTCAGGTTTGGGGCGGGTTCCCCTCAGGTTTGGGGCGGGTTTTGGGGCGGGTTCGGAGCTGCTTTTGGGGCGGGTTTGGGGCGGATCGAGGCGGGTTTAAGGCAGGTTTAGGGCGGGTTTAAGGCAGGTTTAGGGCGGGTTTTAGGGCGGGTTTTAGGGCGCAGAGCGGGCCCATGGCGGAGGCGGCGCAGGGCCGAGTTTGGGGCGGGTTTTAGGGCGGGTTCGGGGCGGTTTTAGGGCGGGTTCAGGGCGGATCAGGGCGGGTTCAGGGCGGATCAGGGAGGGTTTTAGGGCGGGTTTTAGGGCGGGTTCGGGGCGGTTTTAGGGCGGGTTTTAGGGCGGGTTCAGGGCGAGTTCGGGGCGGTTTTAGGGCGGGTTTTCGGCGGGTTTTAGGGCGGATTAGGGCGGGTTCAGGGCGGGTTTAAGGCGGGTTTTAGGGCGGGTTTTAGGGCGGGTTCAGGGCGGGTTCGGGGCGGTTTTAGGGCGGGTTTTGGGCGGGTTTTAGGGCGGGTTTTAGGGCGGGTTTCGGGCGCATCACGGCGGGTTTTAGGGCGGGTTTAAGGCGCAGAGCGGGCCCATGGCGGAGGCGGCGCAGGGCCGGGTTTGGGGCGGTTTTAGGGCGGGTTCAGGGCGGATCAGGGCAGGTTTAAGGCAGGTTTAGGGCGGGTTTAGGGCGGGCTTAGGGCGGGTTTAAGGCAGGTTTAGGGCGGGTTTAGGGCGGGTTTAGGGCGGGTTCAGGGCGCAGAGCGGGCCCATGGCGGAGGCGGCGCAGGGCCGGGTTTAGGGCGGTTCTTAGGGCGGGTTTTAGGGCGGATCAGGGCAGGTTTAAGGCGGGTTTAGGGCGGGTTTAGGGCGGGTTTAGGGCGGGTTTAGGGCGGGTTTAGGGCGGTTCTTAGGGCGGGTTTAAGGCAGGTTTAGGGCGGGTTTTAGGGCGGGTTTAGGGCGGGTTCGGGGCGCAGAGCGGGCCCATGGCGGAGGCGGCGCAGGGCCGGGTGCAGGGCGGTTCTTAGGGCGGGTTTGGGGCGGATCAGGGCAGGTTTAAGGGCGGGTTTAGGGCGGGTTTTAGGGCGGGTTTAAGGCAGGTTTAGGGCGGGTTCAGGGCAGGTTTTAGGGCGGGTTTAGGGCGGGTTCGGGGCGCAGAGCGGGCCCATGGCGGAGGCGGCGCAGGGCCGGGTGCAGGCCGCGGTGGAGAGCGCGGTGCAGGGGCTGGAGCGGGAGCAGATCCGCGCCATGCAGGTACCGGGGACACCGGGGACACCGGGGGGGACACCGGGGACACCGGGGGGACACCGGGGGGACACGCGGAGAGGGGTCCGGGCCGGCCCGGGGCTGCTGCTGTACCCCCCCACACACACACACACACACACGTGGGTGCCCCGGGCAGCGCCGGGACCGGCCCCGAGACCCCCCCCAAAACACTGAGACCCCCCCAAAACACCCTGAGATCCCCCCCAAAACACTGAGACCCCCCCCAAAACACCCTGAGATCCCCCCCAAATCACTGAGACGCCCCAAATCACTGAGACCCCCCCAAAACACCCTGAGACCCTCCCCAAATCACTGAGACGCCCCAAATCACTGAGAACCCCCCCCCATACACACCCTGAACCCCCCAAATTCACTGTGACCCCCCCCATACGCCCCTCTGGGACCCTCCCTCAATCCACTGAGACCCCCCCAAATTCACTGGGGTCTCCAGGTCATCCCCTGTGCCCCCCAATATTTTCTATGTCTCCCAAACACATCCTGTGCCCCCCCCCCCAGTGCATCTCCTGCACCCCTGCACATTCCTTGTGCCCCCCAACATTCCCTGTGCCCCCCAGTGCATCCCCTGTGCCCCCCAACATTCCCTGTGCCCCCCAACACAGCCTGTGCCCCCTAAACACACCCTGTGCCCCCCAAGTGCATCTCTTGTGCCCCCCAACACACCCCGTGCCCCCCAGTACATTTCCTGTGCCCCCCAACATTCCCTCTGCCCCCCAACACACCCTGTGCCCCCCAACACACCCTGTGCCCCCTAAATGCACCTTGTGCCCCCCAGTGCATCTCCTGCACCCCTGCACACTCCCTGTGCCCCCCAACATTCCCTGTGCCCAACACACCCCGTGCCCCTGAATACACTCTGTGCCCCCCAAGTGCATCTCGTGTGCCCCCCAACACACCCCATACCCCCCAACTGTGTCTCTTGTGCCCCCCAACACACCCTGTGCCCCCTAAATACCCCTTGTGCCCCCCCAGTTCATTTCCTGTGCCCCCCAACATTCCCTCTGCCCCCTAAATGCACACCGTGCCCCCCCCAGTGCATCTCCTGTGCCCCCCAACACTCCCTGTGCCCCCCAACACACCCTGTGCCCCCTAAACACACCTTGTGCCCCCCCCAGTTCATTTCCTGTGCTCCCCAACACACCTGTGCCCCCTAAATACACACCTTGTGCCCCCCAACATTCCCTGTGCCCCCTAAATACACACCGTGCCCCCCAGTGCATCCCCCGTGCCCCCCATGCTCAGGGCACACCCGGCTGCTTCCACCAAGGGCTGGGACCCCCAAACTGCCCCCAGTGACCCCTTGTGACCCCCCCCTTCCCTCCAGGGCCCTGGGGGTGACCCTTCTCCACCATGTCCCCAGAGTGTCCCCACTGTCCCCAGAGTGTCCCCACTGTCCCCAGAATGTCCCCCACTGTCCCCAGAATGTCCCCACTGTCCTCGCCCTTCACCTGGGAGTGTCCCCCAGAGTGTCCCCCACTGTCCCCAGAGTGTCCCCCACTGTCCCCAGAGTGTCCCCCACTGTCCCCAGAGTGTCCCCACTGTCCCCCACTGTCCCCAGAGTGTCCCCACTGTCCCCAGAGTGTCCCCCACTGTCCCCCCTCACCTGGGAGTGTCCCCCAGAGTGTCCCCACTGTCCCCCCTTCACCCCAGAGTGTCCCCACTGTCCCCAGAGTGTCCCCACTGTCCCCCCCACCGTGTCCCCAGAGTGTCCCCCGTTAACCCCTTGTGCCCCATGTCCCCCATTAACCCCTTGTGCCCCGTGTCCCCCGTTAACCCCTTGTGCCCCTTGTCCCCCGTTTCCCCGTTAACCCCTTGTCCCCCGTGTCCCCTGTTAACCCCTTGTGCCCCGTTAACCCCATTCCCCCCGTTAACCCCTTGTCCCCCGTGTCCCCGTTAACCCCTTGTCCCCCGTGTCCCCCGCTAACCCCGTGTGCCCCGTTAACCCCGTGTGCCCCGTGTCCCCCGTTAACCCCGTGTGCCCCATTCCCCCCGTGTGCCCCGTGTCCCCGTTAACCCCTTGTGCCCCATTCCCCCCGTGTGCCCCGTGTCCCCTGTTAACCCCATTAACCCCTTGTGCCCCATTCCCCCCGTGTGCCCCGTGTCCCCCGTTAACCCCGTGTGCCCCGTGTCCCCAGGGCGCCATGTTCCGCTGCAGCGCGCGCTGCTGCGAGGACGCAGCGGCCTCCATGCAGGAGGTGCAGCGCTGCATCGAGCGCTGCCACGCGCCCCTGGCCCGCGCCCAGGCCATCGTCACCGCCGAGCTCGAGCACTTCCAGGTGAGCACGGGCACCGGGACCCGCCCTGGGGACAGCAATGGGACCCCCCTGGGGACAGCACTGGGACCCCTTGGGACCCCTGAGACAGCACCAGGACCCCCTCTGGGGACAGCACTGGGACCCCCGGGACTCCCCCTGGGACCCCTGAGACAGCACTGGGACCCCTGGGCAGGACGTGAGCCCCCAATCCCTACACCCCCCCCAGTGCATTCCCTGTGACCCCCAAATGCACCCAGTCCCTCCCAGTCCCTCCCAGTCCCCTCAGTCCCCCCAGTCCCCCCCAGTCCTCCCAGTGCTCCCAGTGCTCCCAATCCCCCCAGTGCCCCCAGTGCCCCCAGTGCCCCCAGTCCCCGCTGACCGCGCTGTCCCCAGGACCAGCTGAGCCACTGGTCCCCCCCAGTCCCCCCCAGTCCTTCCAGTCCCCCCCAGTCCCCCCCAGTCCTTCCAGTCCCTCCCAGTCCCTCCCAGTTCCCCCAGTCCCTGCTGACCATGCTGTCCCCAGGACCGGCTGAGCCGCTGGTCCCCCACTGACCCCCAGTCCCTCCCAGTCCCTCCCAGTCCCCCCCAGTCCCTCCCAGTCCCTCCCAGTGCTCCCAGTCCCCCCAGTGCCCCCAGTTCCCCCAGTCCCCGCTGACCATGCTGTCCCCAGGACCGGCTGAGCTGCTGGTCCCCCACTGACCCCCAGTCCCTCCCAGTCCCTCCCAGTCCCTCCCAGTGCCCCCAGTCCCCCCAGTGCCCCCAGTCCCCCCAGTCCCCGCTGACTGCGCTGTCCCCAGGACCGGCTGAGCCACTGGTCCCTCCCAGTCCCTCCCAGTCCCCCCAGTGCCCCCAGTGCCCCCAGTCCCTCCCAGTCCCTCCCAGTCCCCCCAGTCCCTCCCAGTGCTCCCAGTCCCCCCAATCCCCCCAGTCCCTCCCAGTCCCCGCTGACCGCGCTGTCCCCAGGACCGGCTGAGCCGCTGCTCGCTGCAGTGCTCGGACCAGGCCAAGGACGCGCTGGACTCGGGGGGCTCGGAGCCGCGCGTGCGGGGCCAGCTGGACGCCTGCCTGGCCACCTGCGGGGAGCAGCACCTGCGCCTCGTGCCCGCCATGGCCAAGAAGATGCGGGACGGGCTGGCCAGCATCCAGCAGTGACCCCGGGGACACCCCCGGGGACACCCCGGGGACTCCCCCCCACGCTCATTAAAGGCCAGGTGGCACCTCCCACCAACCGTGGTGCTGCTGGGGCAACTGGGGCAACTGGGGCAACTGGGGGAACTGAACTGGGGGTGATGGGGGAACTGAACTGGGGGTGATGGGGAAACTGGGGGTGATGGGGGAACTGGGGTGATGGGGGAACTGAACTGGGGGTGATGAGGGCACTGGGGGAACTGGGGGTGATGGGGGAACTGGGGGTGATGGGGGAACTGGGGGAACTGGGGTGATGGGGGAACTGAACTGGGGGTGATGGGGGAACTGGGGGTGATGGGGGCACTGAACTGGGGGTGATGGGGGAACTGGGGGTGATGGAGAATAGGGGGCACTGGGGGAACTGGGGGGCACTGGGAGTGATGGGGGGCACTGGGGGTGATGGAGAATAGGGGGCACTGGGGGTGATGGGGGCACTGGGGGAACTGGGGGGTACTGGGGTGATGGGGGGCACTGGGGGTGATGGAGAATAGGGGGCACTGGGAGTGATGGGGGGCACTGGGGGAACTGGGGTGTACTGGGGTGATGGGGTGGGTGCTGAGGGGACACTGCAGGTAAGGGGGGGGCATTCGGGGGTGATGCTTGGGCACAGTGGGGTGGTGCAGGTGTGGGTGTGCAGGTGTGGGTGTGCAGGTGTGGGTGTGCAGGTGTGCAAGGTGTGCAGGTGTGCAGGGTGTGCAGGTGTGCAGGTGTGGGTGTGCAGGGTGTGCAGGTGTGGGTGTGCAGGTGTGGGTGTGCAGGTGTGGGTGTGCAGGTCTGCAGGTGTGCAGGTGTGGGTGTGCAGGTGTGGGTGTGCAGGTCTGCAGGTGTGCAGGTGTGGGTGTGCAGGTGTGGGTGTGCAGGTCTGCAGGTGTGCAGGTGTGGGTGTGCAGGTGCAGGTGTGCAGGTGTGGGTGTGCAGGTCTGCAGGTGTGCAGGTGTGCAGGGTGTGCAGGTGTGGGTGTGCAGGTGTGGGTGTGCAGGTGTGCAGGTGTGCAGGTGTGGGTGTGCAGGTGTGGGTGTGCAGGTGTGGGTGTGCAAGGTGTGCAGGTGTGCAGGGTGTGCAGGTGTGCAGGTGTGGGTGTGCAGGTGCAGGTGTGCAGGTGTGCCATGTTGCGAGGAGCCGCCGCGGGGCCGGCGCCGCTCGGGCTGCCCGGGGCTCACAGGGCGGGCGGCGCCATGGAGGATGAGAAGCACAACACCCCGCACACGTGTGAACATATCACACACACACGTGTGCTCACGGACACACACACACGCTTACACACGTGTGCACACACACACACAACACGTGCACAGCCGCGCCGCACACGATGGCGGCCATGCCGCCGTACCTCCCCCTGTAGCCGCGCACTCCCCTCACCGCCCCCTGCTTTCCCCCCGGTACCGCCCCGCTGCCTTCCCCGGGCTGCGCCGCTACTCGGGTGAGTGCGGGAGCGCCGCCGCGGGCCGCCATTGGCTGGCGCGGGGAGACGCACGGCGCGCTGACGTCAGAGCGCGGCGCGCGGCAGAGACGGGCCGGGGGCTGCGGGCGCCATGAGCAAAGCGCACCCGCCCGAGCTGAAAAAGTGGGTCTGGGGGCGCCGGGGCCGCGCCGGGGGGCGAGGGGAGCCGGGGACGGGCTGGGGAAGCGGGGCCGGAACGGCGGGATCCGCCGCTGGCCGGTGTCCCGGCGTGCACCGCCGTTGGCCGGTGCTCCGGTGTAATGGCGGCGCGGGACGCGCCGTTGGTGAGGGGATAATGGCGGGGGGGCTCTTGCCCCGTCCCCACCCGCCGGTGCTCACCCGGTGCCATCTCGTTGCAGGTTCATGGACAAGAAGCTGTCGTGTGAGTTCTGGAGCTGATCCCGTCCCCATCCTCCCCACGGTGCCCGGGGACCCCCGCCCGTCCCGATCCCCCTCACGGTGCCCGGGGACCCCCGCCCGTTCCGATCCCCCTCACGATGCCCGGGGACCCCCGCCTGTCCCGATCCCCCTCACGGTCTCCGGGGACCCCCGCCCGTCCCGGTCCCCCTCACGGTGTCCGGGGACCCCCGCCCGTCCCGATCCCCCTCACGGTGCCCGGGGACCCCCGCCCGTCCCGATCCCCCTCACGGTGCCCGGGGACCCCCGCCCGTCCCGATCCCCCTCACGGTGCCCGGGGACCCCCGCCCGTCCCGATCCCCCTCACGGTGCCCGGGGACCCCCGCCCGTCCCGATCCCCCTCACGATGCCCGGGGACCCCCGCCCGTCCCGGTCCCCTCTCACGGTGTCCGGGGACCCCCGCCCGTCCCGGTCCCCCTCACGGTGCCCGGGGACCCCCGATCCCCTTCACGCCCCCCGCTGTTGGGGACCCGCCCCGCGCCCCTCAACAGTGTCAGGTTTTGGGGATCCTCCACAGCCCCTCACGGCCGCGCTGTGGGGGACTCCTAAGCCCCCCGCCCGTTTTTTGGGGACCCCCGCCCCGATCCCCTTCACGGAGCCCCGGGAGGGGGTCCCGGCTGCTGCTCGGGCCTCCCCCCTGCAGCAGGCCCCGATTGATTTCCACTCTTACAGCCCATTAATTAAAGTTCTAATTCATTCATTAAGCCCTAATTCATTAATGTAACCATAACACGAGGCGAAAGTCGGTTGTTTTGCCCTTGTCCCGTTAACGGGTGGTGCTTAGCTGCCGTTCTCGCCCCAAGCTGCCGGTCTGAGGGCACGCGGTGCCGCTCCAGAGCGGCCCAGCCCTAAGCCCGGCTTCCCGCAGTGAAGCTGAACGGCGGCCGGCACGTGCAGGGCATCCTGCGCGGCTTCGACCCCTTCATGAACCTCGTCATCGACGAGTGCGTGGAGATGGCGGCGGGCGGGCAGCAGAACAACATCGGCATGGTGGTGAGGGCACTGGGAGCACTGGGAGCACTGGGAGTACTGGGAGCAGGGTGGTGAGAGCACTGGGAGCAGGGTGGTGAGGGCACTGGGAGTACTGGGAGCAGGGTGGTGAGGGCACTGGGAGTACTGGGAGCACTGGGAGCAGGGTGATGAGGGCACTGGGAGCAGGGTGGTGAGGGCACTGGGAGCACGGAGCAGGGTGGTGAGGGCACTGGGAGTACTGGGAGCAGGGTGGTGAGGACACTGGGAGCACTGGGAAGCAGGGTGGTGAGGGCACTGGGAGCACTGGGAAGCAGGGTGGTGAGAGCACTGGGAGCACTGGGAGTACTGGGAGCAGGGTGGTGAATGCACTGAGAGCACTGGAGTATTGGGAGCAGGGTGGTGACACTGGGGGCACTGGGAGTACTGGGAGCAGGGTGGTGAGGACACTGGGAGCACTGGTGGAGCCGTGTGTGTGGAATGAGCAGGAAGTTTGGTGAGGGACAGGTTTGGGATGTGTCAGCTGGGAATTCAGCAGAGCTTTGGGTGCTCCTCCTTCTCATAGAGGGGAAGTCTTGGTTGGAAAGGGATGGATGGATGATGGATGGATGAGGGATGGATGGATGGATGGATGGGTGATGGATGGATGGATGATGGATGGATCTGTGGAGGGATCCATGGATGGATGATGGATGGATGGAGCCATGGATCCATGGATGGATGATGGATGGATGGATATGGGTGTGGATGGAAAGATGGATGGGCCCAAGGATTGATGGGAATGGGGCCAAATCCAGCCGGGCCAGGCAACAGTGATGTCCCCAAGGTTCAGGATTGCATCCAGCCCTGTTCAATACCTTTATCCATGGTCTGGAAAGGGGATCAAGGGCACCCTCAGTGAATTTATGGATGGCACCAAGGTGGGTGGGACGTGGATCTGCTGGAAAAGGGTCTGGAACCCCAAGAGCAGCTGAGGGAGCTGGGAAGGGGCTCAGCCCAGAGCAAAGGAGGCTCAGGGGGGCCCTTGTGGCTCTGCACAGCTCCTGACAGGAGGGAACAGCCCCAGGTCGGGCTCTGCTCCAGGGAACAGGGACAGGAGGAGAGGGAACGGCCTCAGGCTGGGCCAGGGCAGGCTCGGGGTGGGCAACAGCAGGAATTTCCCCATGGGAAGGGGGCTCAGGCCTTGGAACTGCCCAGAGGGGTTTGGAATGCCCATCCCTGGAGGTGTCCCAGGAACTCCTGGAGGTGGCACTCGGAGCTCTGGGCTGGGGACAGGGTTGGACTTGACCATCGCAGAGGTCTTTTCCACCCTCAGGGATTCTGGGATTCTGTGATCCTTGAGGATTTATGGTTAACTTCAGCTCCGTTCTGGTTCTTGTGGGGGAATTCCAGCCAAATTTTTGGGGATTTTTGGGGAAACAAACTGGAAGGAAGGAACCCTTAGGTCGGAGGTAACAGCTCTCACCTTTCCCCTTCCAGGTGATCCGAGGGAACAGCATCATCATGCTGGAAGCTTTGGAACGAGTATAAACCCCTGGAAAACCCCAAATCCCGACCCACTGCTTCCGTTCCCTCATCCGAGATGCCACCCACAAGTGTACAATTATTTTGGTTTTGTTATTAAATCAATTTTGTAATGGTTGATCTAACTCAAGCCTTTCTCGCACCAGTTTTTGGCAGCTTGGTGGTAATTCTGCTCCCAGTCCCAGGAAAACTCATGGCAAACTTTTAATTTATGGAAGTGGATGTTAAAATTATACTATTTCTGGTGGTTTTTTACTAAAAAAGCACTCAGGTTATTAAATTCTTTATTAACTTCGTACCTGAACGCAGCGATGGATATTGGTGGTTCTCCCTCTTTCCCACCCATTCTGGCAGCTCCCAGCACCCCATTGCCCCCAGTTCCCACCCTGAGCAATAATTCCTTGGCAGACCCTTGGGAGAAGTTGGGGCAGAGGGATGGACAGCCAGGGAGTCGATATTCCCAGCTGGAGAGCACCTTGGGGTCAATATGGCACTTTTAATGAATTCCCTAACCTCAGACAGGGCTAAATCAAGGAGTTTGGGGAAAACTCACGGATTTGTGTGAGGAAAATGCCCCAGCTTACTTGGGAACGCTTCACTGCTCCTGCTCCCTCCAGAGCTGGCCAGACAGCTTCCAGGTGGCACCAGGGGACGCCGAGATATTGGGAAGAATTTTGTCATGGAAGGAAGAGTTGTCCAGCCTAGGTTGTGGCAGAGTCACCATCCCTGGAAGCGTCCAAACAACGCACGGACGCGGCACTTGAGGACATCGTTAACGGTGAACGCGGTCGGGTGGATGGTTGCACCTAAAGTTCTTGACAACCTTTAGGGTCTCGATGATCTTGAAGGTCTCGATGATCTTGAAGGTCTTGATGGCCTTGAAAGTCTTTAAGCTCTTCCAACCTTAAGGATCCCATGATCCTATGAAACACCGTCGTGGAGGGGTGAAGTACAGAGTTCATTAATGTTAATTACATCACCTTGAAGGTCTTGAAAGTCTTGATGATCTTGAAGGTCTTGAAAATCTTTTAACTGTAAGGATCCCACGCTCCTTTTGAAAGACTTCCTTGGAGGGGCAAAGTGTGGAGTTCATTAGAGTTTAATACAGCATCTTGATTGTCTTGAAGGTCTTGAAGTTTTTGAAGATCTTGAAGGTCTTGAAGCTTTTCCACCTCAAGGATCCCATGATCCTACAAAACACCTCCTTGGAGGGGTGAAGTATGGAGTTCATTAAGAGTTATATATGTCATCTTGATGGTCTTGAAGGTCTTCCAACCTAAAGGATCCCATGATCCTATGAAAGACCTCTTTGGAGGGGTGAAGTATGGAGTTCAATAGAGTTATTTAGGGCATCTTGATGGTCTTGAGGGTCATCAGGATCTTAAAGATCTTCCAACTGTAAGGATCCCATGATCCTACGAAACACCTCCTTGGAGGGCGAAGCAGAGAGTTCATTAGTGTTAATTAAGCCCCGGGGGTTGTGTCAGAGCTCCGTTTTGAGCTTCTCGTGCAGGTCCTCCTGGTCGACGCTGGCGCTGTGGCCGTGCCAGCGGTGGAAGGCGAGCAGGGCGGCGTTGCGGGCAGCGATGGCGCTCATCTCCATGGCGCTGGCGGCGCGCTCCAGCCCGTTCAGGTAGTACAGTTGCTCGTGCAGGACGATGGGAGGAAACTTCTCGGGAGCGCTGTACTGGGGATACGCCAGCCACGGCTTCACCTTCACCGAGTCGTACGAGGAGAAGAGCAAATTGAGCTGCTCCTTGGTGAGCTCTTCATTGGAAAACACCTTCCAGACGGCCGACGGCAACGGCAGCTTCCCGCCCGTGCCCGTGTCCCCCACGGGGGACACCACACCCAGGCTGTTGATGAACAGTTTGGGGTTGTCCGTGGTGAAAATGGCCCCAAAGTGAAAAGCCTGGGGGTCTGCGTAGCCAAAGAAGGAGGTGTTCAAGCGCCCGTGCACCAAGGTGGTGACGGTCTGGTGGTAGGGATTCAGGAATTCCGGGATGGGAGGGTCGAAGTTCCGGAAGGAGATGTTGGCCATCTTGCGGCCAAGCGGAGCTGCGATGACGACGATGTCGTAGGTGTCCCCTGTCAGCCCCGAGGACGTGTTGTAGGTGACCTCGTAGAGCTTCACCGGGTCCCCTGCGGAGAACAGCTCGGTTATCCTGACCCGTGCTGGGAGGGAATCCCGACTGTCCCTGCCATTTCAAAATGCCACCACATTTGGGTTTATCCATTTGTACCGCTGGCTTTTGAGCCCTGTTTTCATGGAATCGTGCAATGGGTTGGATTGGAAGGGATCCTAAAGCCCATCCACCTCCATGGCAGGGACACCTTCTATCCCAGCTTGCTCCAAGCCCCATCCAGCTTGGCCTTGGACACTTCCAGGGATCCAGGGGCAGCCACCGCTCCTCTGGGAATTCCATCCCAGCCCTCCCCACCCTCCCAGGGAGGAATTTTCATTTTGAAACCCTCCAAGGGACCGAGGTCGCTCTCCAGTGTCACCGTCCCCTCCCCACTGAAGGGAATTCCAGCTCCACTCACCACCACGCTTGGATCTGGTTTTTGCCTCTATGGACACGACTGTTCCTGGGATAACCTTGGCCTTGGAGGAGTAGATGAGTCCAGAGCACACAAGTTTGTTCCCCCCTTTCACAGACCAAAGGCCCGACTGCACCCCAGCCAGGGACACAGCACCTGCAAGGAAACCACCACTGTCAGAGCAGGGAAACACTGCAAAAACAAACTGCAGAATCAGGGGAGATGAGCATCCCTTTGGGACACAGAGCTTGGAGCCCAGGGAGCAGGACCCCAACACCCAGGTGTTGGTGTTAGCTTTTGTCCGTGTTTGCTTTCTCAGAGTTTGCTGGTGTTCGCTCCTCACACGGGGCACCGGTTGTTGGTGGACTCAAACAACTGAGGCCAAAGATGTGGCAAGCCTTTATTATCCTTCACTTTGGTAATTAGTAGAGCTGCACCTCATCAGGGGCAAGGCTGCCCACAGAACCATCTCTATTCTCTTCCAAGCCATTCTCCCACACCCAGGATGGGAGGCTACCTCCAAACACTCACCTACAAAGCCATTGATGGTGACCCCTTGGCCGTAATTCACCCTCATGGCCGGACAAACCACCTGGTTGATGAATTTCTGGGAGAATCCTGCTTTCTGCATGGCCTCGTCGATGGTCTGGTTGAGCAGCCGCGTGAAGTCGTCGCCTCCCAGGGCGTGGAGCAGGCGCTCGTTGCTGCTGAAGGCGTAGTCGTGCATCTGGTACCGGTAGATCCTTTCATTGCAGACAAGAAATTGTCCCTGTTAATGAGCTCTGTGGCCCTGGCAGCTGCGGGGGATCTCATGGGGTGGCTTTGTGGGAGCTGCAGGACAAGGGCCTGGAGGCACAGGACAAAGAGGGCAGGTTTAGGTTCCATACTGGGCGTTTTTATCAGGGTGGAGAGGCCCTGGCACATTGTCCCTCAGAAGCTGTGGCTGCCCCTGGATCCCTGGAAGTGTCCAAGGCCAGGCTGGATGGAGCTTGGAGCCACCTGGGCTAGTGGGAGGTGTCCCACGGAATGAGGTGTTTTTACGGTCCTCTCCCAGTTTTTCCCCCTCAGGACCCCAACCCACCTCATGAACTTGTCCAGGATGTCCTCCACCCACATGGACATGCGCAGGGGGTTGAGGCCGTAGTGCCAGAGCAGCTTGAGGAGGTTGATGAAGGACCAGCTGCTCTCCTCAAACACAAATTCCTCCCCGTTGTAAACGCCCGCGAGGCTGCCCTGGGGTGAGGCGACCGAGAGGCCTTTGGGAAAAGGACAGGAAAAGGGAATTTAGGGAAAGGTAGAGCTATTCCACGTTACTTTGAACTTCCTGAGATGACCTGGTTTCTTGCTGCTAAGGTGAGTGATTGAAGACTGGAATTCCCAAAGCATGGAAAGGGGAATTAGCCCTCGATCACGGGCCAGGGAGTGATTTGAGGTGATTTTTGGACCTTTATGATGCCATAAGTGGGTCACCTGTGGGGAGGGGTGAGACCATTCCCGTTGGGATGTGGGTTTCCTTTGCCTCAAGTGGGGCTGGGGTACCACAGGGGGCATGGGGGAGGTGATGGGGGCTGTTTGGGAAGGAAAGTGGCCTGTGGGGAGGGATATTGGAGAAAGGTGATTACTAGGGAAGTGTTTGGGGGGATATTGGGAAAAGAAGGGGAACTACTGGGGAAGGACATGGGGGGAATATTGGGAAAAGAAGGGCAGGCTACTGGGGAAGGATATGAGAGCTACCAAGCCTTGTCCTTCTGAGGGATGTTCCCCAGCAGACTGGGACCCAGAGCACCCCAGGGGGATTATTTTGGGTCTGGGGGACAATTTTGGAACTGGGGGACACCAGGTTTACGGGGTCCATGCTCACCCAGCTCCTTGACAAAGTGCTTCATGTGCAGGTTGAGGGGGTGGATCACGGACCCCCCTGCCTCATAGGCAGCCCCCTCCACGTCCAGCGTGTCCAGCCGGCCGCCCACCGCTGCCTTCTCCAGCACGTGCAGCTGCACGTCGCGGCCGAACTTCTGCCGCAGGAAATACGCGGCAGCCGAGCCGCCGATCCCGCCGCCCACCACGGCTGGGAGAAAGGGGGCCCGGTCACCTTCACACCCCTACGAGCCCCAACCTCACACACCCCCCTCACACATCCCTCACAGACCCCCTGCACCACTGATCCCCTCAAGGGAACCCCCCACAGATCCCTCAGGGACCCCTGCACCACTGATCCCCTCAAGGGAACCCCCCACAGATCCCTCACGGATCCCTGCACCACTGATCCCTTCAAGGGAATCCCTCACAGACCCCTTACGGACCCCTCACGCCAATCTCCTTAAGGGAACCCCCCACAGATCCCTCAGGAACCCCTGCACCACAGATCCCCTCAAGGGAACCCCCCACAGATCCCTCACGGATCCCTGCACCACTGATCCCCTCGAGGGAACCCCTCACAGATCCCTCAGGGACCCCTGCACCACTGATCCCCTCAAGGGAACCCCCCACAGATCCCTCAGGAACCCCTGCACCACTGATCTCCTCAAGGGAATCCCCCACAGATCCCTCATGGATCCCTGCACCACTGATCCCCTCGAGGGAACCCCTCACAGATCCCTCAGGGACCCCTGCACCACAAATCCCCTCAAGGGAATCCCTCACAGACCCCTTACGGACCCCTCATGCCAATCTCCTTAAGGGAACCCCCCACAGATCCCTCAGGAACCCCTGCATCACTGATCCCATCAAGGGAATCCCTCACAGATCCCTTACGCCAATCCCCTCAAGGGAACCCCCCACAGATCCCTCAGGGACCCCCGCACCACAAATCCCCTCAAGAGAACCCCCCACAGATTTCTCACAGGCCCTCTGCAGGACAGAACCCTCAAGGGAACCCCTCACAGAGCTCTGCACTGCACCACAGATCCCCTTAAGGGAACCCCCCACAGATCCCTCACGGATCCCTGCACCACTGATCCCCTCAAGGGAACCCCTCACAGATCCCTGTACTGCACCACAGATCCCCTCAAGGGAATCCCTCACAGATCCCTCAAGCCAACCCCCTCAAGGGAACCCCCCACAGATCCCTCAGGGACCCCTGCACCACAGATCCCCTCAAGGGAACCCCCCACAGATCCCTCAGGGACCCCTGCACCACAGATCCCCTCAAGGGAATCCCTCACAGATCCCTCACGCCGATCCCCTCAAGGGAACCCCCCTCATATCCCCTGCCCCTCAAAGATCCCCTCACGGGCCCCCAGCCTTCAGGGGGTCCCCCCATTGCACCTTCCTCACAGATCCCCTCAAAGGATCCTCCACACACCCCCCCGACCCTCACAGATCCCTCATGGGTCCCCCCACTTCAGATCCCTCAAGGGACATCCCCTCCATAGTCCCTGACCCACACAGATCCCCTCACGGGCCTCCCATGTCGCATCCCCTCAATGGCCCTTAAAGGATTCTCCCTCATCCTCAGGGATCCCCTCACAGGATCCCAGCGGCACTTCCTGGCCCTGCCAGCTCCCGTCATTCGTTCACGGGACACCGCGTGACACGGCCTCGGCCCGATCCCTCGAAGAGCTTTCCCCCTGGCAGATTCCGCCTCCCTCACCCAGCCGCGTCCCCTGAACCCGCGCGCATGAGGCGCTGTGTCGCGGTTCGCACCGATCCTGGAGGGCCCATGGCGGAGGCTGAGGGCGGGCGGGCAGAGCGCGGCGAGCAGCAGCGGCAGGAGCCGGCAGAGGCCCGGCATGGCGGCGGCCAAGGGCAGAGGGCGATGGGCGGGCAGGGAGCGCGGCCCGGGCTGGCTGCGGGCGGCGGGATCATGGAGGATACGGAGAACACCCGTTCACCACCCGCGCCGCTGGTGTAGTGGTATCATGCAAGATTCCCATTCTTGCGACCCGGGTTCGATTCCCGGGCGGCGCACAGCCCTTTTACGTCACTTTGAATTCTTTTATCCTGAATTGCAAAGTCCTTTCTTTTGCCTCCGTTACTTTTAATTACTTTAGTTTAACTGCTTGGTTTTAATTTAAATTTAAAATTTTATTTTAATTTTCCCGCCCCTGTAGAAGGCTCCCCTTTTCTCGGTGCCCACACGTACCTTTTCACCCAGCTTTTAATCCATTTACTTTTAATTATTTTATTTTAACGCTTTGGTTTCAAATTCCTTTCATTTAAACCCTTTTCTTTTAAACTCCTTTATTTTAGCTACCTTATTTTAACTCCTTTATTTTTATTGCCCCCACCCGGCCTCTGTTGCCCATCCTCATAGGAACCTTTTCACTCCACTTTTAAACTCTTCACCTTTGATTCTTTCATTTTCGAATCCTTCATGTTTAATTCCTCTAATTATTAAGTTTTTATAATTTATTTTAATGACTTTATTTTAGTAATCTTTATTTTAGTCCCTGTATTTTATAAACTTTATATCCCCACCCCGATGCCCCGTTCCCGATGCCCACATGTCCCTTTTCACCAAGACTTTCATTTCTTTCATGTTTAATTCTATAATTTTAAACTCTTCCTTTTTAAACACTTCTATTCTAACTCCTTTAGCTCCTTTACTTTTAACTCCTTTATTTTTATTTCTCAGCCCTGCTGCACCCATTCCTGGTGCCCGCATGTCCCTTTCCACCGCGGTTTTAACCCCTTTTAATTATTTTCTTTTTCATTCTCTAATTTTAAATCCCGTTCTTTCAACACCTTTATTTTCACACCTTTATTGCCACTTCCCCGCGCTGATGTCCCCGTTCCCTGTGCCCGCCAGCACCTTTTCAGCCCGCTTTTAAGCGCTTTCCTTTTGATTTTTTCCTTTTCCCTTTGATTTTTAAGCCGCTTCTTTTAAACCCCTCCATTTCTCACCCCTTTCTTTTGAACGCCTTCATTTCAAATCAATTCTCGTCGCCCTCCCCTCACGGCCGCGCATGCGCGGAGCGGCCGCGGCGGGCGGGCCGCGCGCCCCCGGCGCCGTTCCCGCGCTCTCGCCGCGCACGCGCGCTCCCGGCCCCCTCAGCCCGCCCGCCGCCATCTTGCGAGGAGCCGCCGCGGGACCGTCCGCCGGCGGGGCCGGCGCCGCTCGGGCTGCCCGGGCTGCCCAGGGCTCACGGGGCCGCCCCGGCGGGCGGGAAGAGCCGGGGCGGGCGGCGCCATGGAGGATGAAATGCCCAAGACCCTGTGAGTGGGGAGGGGGCGAGACCGCCTATTGTTCCCGGCTCCGCGGGGAGGGGCGGCCCGGGGTCGCCTCACGGACGGGCTCCTCAGGGCTCCGCCGCGGACCCTCAGCCGCCCGCAGTGCTGCGGGAGCTACCGCCGCCCGAGGCTGAGGGGTAGCCGGCCCCCTCCGACAGCGAGGGGAGCCCGGCTGCGGCGGTATTCCTGCCCTTTGCCCGCTCCCAGCGCTGGGCACCGCCGGCCTTTCCTCGGCTCCGGGCGTTCCCCTGGGCCTCCAGCTCACATGTGGAGGGACAGGGCTGTGTGGAAGCTGTGTGTCCCTTCCCCAGTACGTCCCAAGTCACATCTGGAGAGAAAAGGGGTCTGCAAGGTGTGTGCCCCTCTCCCCAGTCCATCCCTGGTCACACCTGGAGGGACAAGTGGTCTGGAAGGTGTGTCCCCCTTTCTCCTGGATAGAAAGGGGGTGTGGAAGGTGTGTGCCCCTCTCCCCAGTCCATCCTGGTCACACCTGGAGGGAAGGCAGTGTGGAAGGTGTCCCCCCCTCCCTGGTACATCCACGCTCACAGCTGGAGGGAAAGGGGCTCTGGAAGTGTTTGTGCCCCCTCCCACTTCCATCCCAGCCCGTGGCAGGGGGTTGAACTGGCACGACCCGAGTCCCTTCCACCCCAGACCGTCCTGTGGTGAGGATCCTGTCGTTCTGTGTGGTCCGTGTAGGTTTTTGTGAGCCACTGGCTGCATTTTTGCCCTGAGGACTGTGGGGGTTACCTTGGCACACAGCTGGAGCCCCACTGCCCTGCTCAGCAGCTCCGTGGCAATGATCAGGCAGTGCCCACGAATCCAGCGCTTGCCCCGGTGTTCAAAGCACTCTCTGAACCTGTTGCTTCCCACGGAGTGAATTAGGAGGCCACGTCAGGAGAGGTTTAGGTGGGATTTCAGCAAAAGGCGCTGCAAAACCTGGCTGTTCTGCACAGCTCCTGTGCACACCTGGGCTGTGTTTCCCTCCTTCTCCCAGGCAGGTGTTACCTGGAGCAGCTTTCCCCCTTCAGGCTCCACTCTTGCCATGCCACCTCTAGAAGCCTTGTCCTCCAGTGCAGCAGGAAAGGCAGGAGGGAGAGAGGGAATCGTTCCAAGGGGAGGGAATGCTGTGCCCTGGGACTGCTGCCCCTCCCCAGGCCTTGAGAAACACCTTGGCCGAGTGACCACGGGACAAGGAGACCCCGACATGCCCCACCCCAGCTGTCCCTCACTCCCTGCTTCCCCAATCCCCGTGTTTTCCCACGTTTGGGGAGCTATTCCTGGCCTCTACAAACACGGAGTGCTGGTGTGTTTTATTGGGGAAGATGCTTTCCCCCATCCCAAGGGTCGTGTGGTGGCCTCGGTGTGTGCCAAGGAATGCAAGTCCCTGTCCTGCAGCACGTGCAGCTGGTGGCAAGGACAGGGCAGCACTGAGGCTGCGAAAGACCTGCAGGATCACCCAGTCCTGCCTTAAAACCCAGCTCAGGGCTGAGCAGCTTCCAGGCTGGGATTCCTCTGACCCCCTGCCCGTGACTTTCCGGGGTCACACGGGGAATTGTCACCAGCTGGCTGTCACAGGTCAGGTTCAGAAGGAGCAGAAATGCAGCTCAGGTTAGTGGATGTTCAGTCCATGCTCACAGGGAGGTTTCTGTAGGATTTCTGCTCCAGAAATCCCCCCTGGGTGTGGATTTTGGGGCTGCCTCACTTGTGTGACCCCAAAGCTCTCTGCACTCTGATTTTCCCTTCCCAGTTGTTCTGGAAGTAGCTCCTTGTTTTTGCCTTTTCCTCCTCACCTGTGTCAGTGAGGAGCAGTCACAGGCAGAAAGTGCAGCTTAGGGTGATCTTTAGTGGGTGTTAAATTTGTGCTCACACGGGGATTTCTGTAGGATTTCTGCTCCAGAAATCCTCCCTGGGTGTGGATTTTGGGGCTCCCTCACTTGTGTGACCCCAAAGCTCTCTGCACTCTGTTTTTTCCTTCCCTAACCCATTGCAGTTGTTTTCCTGGAGCAGCTTGCAGCCCCTCCTGGAAGTAGCTCCTTGTTTTTGCCTTCTCCACCTCACCTGTGTCAGTGAGGGGGTGCAGAGCCCTGTGTTCCCTTAGGAGCTGTTTTTCCTCCTGTAAATGAGTTCCTGAGGGGCAGCTCCTTCTCCCACGGGCTGCTCCCTTCCCTGAAAGCCACGTTTCAGCAGCAGGTGATGGATCTGCAGGGCAGGTGGGAGGCAGCCTTGGGGGTGACAGAGTCCTGTTGTTTGTGTTTTCCATGGATGCACGTGGCAGACGTGTCCTAAATTAAATTAATTTGTGGTCTGAAGCAGGCGCTGGCAGCACTTGGGTTTGGCTTCTCAAGGTGAACTTGGATAACACAGCCCTTCATCTGCAGAGTCATCAACCGACTCGTTAATTGGATTGTGGTGCAATTAGCAGGAGAGAGGGGTGGGAGATGCAGGAAGAGCCAGGACTGAGCTCTCCTGGCAGGGTCACCTGGCTGCTGGGTTATTTGTGTGTCAGTGGCCCAGGACAAGGTCCAGGTGTGCTGGATCCTGCCTGTGGAACGTGGAGCTGCAGCAGAATTCCATGTGGGAGATGGAATTTCTGTACTGGGAAATCAGTGTGGGAATGTGGGAGATGGAATTTCTGTACTGGGAAACCATTATAGGAATATGGGAACTGGAATTTCTGTACTGGGAAATCAGTGTGGGAATGTGGGAACTGGAATTTCTGTACTGGGAAATCAGTGTGGGAATGTGGGAACTGAATTTGTGTACTGGGAAATCAGTGTGGGAATGTGGGAGATGGAATTTCTGTACTGGGAAATCATTATAGGAATGTGGGAACTGAATTTGTGTACTGGGAAATCAGTGTGGGAATGTGGGAACTGAATTTCTGTACTGGGAAATCAGTGTGGGGATGTGGGAACTGGAATTTCTGTACTGGGAAATCAGTGTGGGGATGTGGGAACTGAATTTCTGTACTGGGAAATCAGTGTGGGGATATGGGAACTGAATTTCTGTGCTGGGAAATCAGTGTGGGAATGTGGGAACTGAATTTCTGTACTGGGAAATCAGTGTGGGGATATGGGAACTGAATTTCTGTACTGGGAAATCAGTGTGGGAATGTGGGAACTGAATTTCTGTACTGGGAAATCATTATAGGAATGTGGGAACTGAATTTCTGTACTGGGAAATCAGTGTGGGAATGTGGGAACTGGAATTTCTGTACTGGGAAATCAGTGTGGGAATGTGGGAACTGGAATTTCTGTACTGGGAAATCAGTGTGGGAATGTGGGAACTGAATTTCTGTACTGGGAAATCAGTGTGGGGATATGGGAACTGAATTTCTGTGCTGGGAAATCAGTGTGGGAATGTGGGAACTGAATTTCTGTACTGGGAAATCAGTGTGGGAATGTGGGAACTGAATTTCTGTACTGGGAAATCAGTGTGGGGATGTGGGAACTGGAATTTCTGTACTGGGAAATCAGTGTGGGGATGTGGGAACTGAATTTCTGTACTGGGAAATCAGTGTGGGAATGTGGGAACTGAATTTCTGTACTGGGAAATCAGTGTGGGAATGTGGGAACTGAATTTCTGTACTGGGAAATCAGTGTGGGGATGTGGGAACTGAATTTCTGTACTGGGAAATCAGTGTGGGGATGTGGGAACTGAATTTCTGTGCTGGGAAATCAGTGTGGGGATGTGGGAACTGAATTTCTGTACTGGGAAATCAGTGTGGGGATGTGGGAACTGAATTTCTGTACTGGGAAATCAGTGTGGGAATGTGGGAACTGGAATTTCTGTACTGGGAAATCAGTGTGGGGATGTGGGAACTGAATTTCTGTACTGGGAAATCATTATAGGGATGTGGGAACTGAATTTCTGTACTGGGAAATCAGTGTGGGGATGTGGGAACTGAATTTCTGTACTGGGAAATCAGTGTGGGGATGTGGGAACTGAATTTCTGTACTGGGAAATCATTATAGGGATGTGGGAACTGGAATTTGTGTACTGGGAAATCATTATAGGGATATGGGAACTGAATTTCTGTACTGGGAAATCAGTGTGGAAGGTCGAGTTCATGGAGTCATGGAATCCTGGAATGTTTGGAGTGGGAAGAGACGTGAAACCCACGCAGTGCCACCCCTGCCAGGGCAGGGACATCCCCCAGTGTCCCAAGGCCTGTCCAGGCTGGCCTTGGGCACTGCCAGGGGCTCCTCTGGGGGATCCATCCCTGGCCGTGGGAAGCCATTCCCCCTTTTCCTGTCGCTTCACCCCTGCTTCCCAAAGCCCTTCCCCGGTTCCACCGTGTCCAACATCCAGCCCATGCGTGTGTTTGGCCCTCAGGTACGTGGGGAACCTCTCCAGGGACGTGACGGAGGCTCTGATCCTGCAGCTCTTCAGCCAGATCGGACCCTGCAAGAACTGCAAGATGATCATGGATGTAAGAGCCGGACTCCTCTGATTTCCCCGCTCCTCCCCGCACCAGCTCCGCTCGTGCCTCGGGAATTCCCCTGCCAGCAGGGCCCAGCCACCTTCAATAAACCTGCAGGTGCACTCCTGTGGCTTTGGCATCGTTTCTGCACGTGCCTGCTGCTAGATTTAAGGATGGGTGGGCGTGGAGAGGGACAAGGAGCTCTTTAAATCGTGAGGGGATTGCCAATGGGGTTTGAGGAATTCCTGACCGTCGTGTTACCTCGCTGAAGGGGAGTCCCTGTTAGTCCCTGTAGGGTCAGAAAAGCTGTCCACATGGGGCAGTCAGAGCCTGGGTTTGTGTCCCTAGTCCTGGGTTTGTGTCCCTGATCCTGGGTTTGTGTCCCTGATCCTGGGTTTGTGTCCCTAGTCCTGGGTTTGTGTCCCTGATCCTGGGTTTGTGTCCCTAGTCCCGGGTTTGTGTCCCTAATCCTGGGTTTGTGTCCCTAATCCTGGGTTTGTGTCCCTAATCCTGGGTTTGTGTCCCTAGTCCTGGGTTTGTGTCCCTAGTCCTGGGTTTGTGTCCCTGATCCTGGGTTTGTGTCCCTAGTCCCATGTTTGTGTCCCTAGTCCTGGGTTTGTGTCCCTAATCCCATGTTTGTGTCCCTAATCCTGGTTTTCAGTCCCTAATCCCAGTTTTCAGTCCCTAATCCCAGGTTTGTATCTCCAGTCCTGGGTTTGTGCCCCCAGTCCCGGGTTTGTGCCCCCAATCACGGGTTTGTGTCCATTTACTGAAGAGGGAAATAAAGGGATCTCACGCATTTTTTTTGGAAGTAAACCAAGATCTCTCACCCATTTATTAAGAGGGAACTGAAGGGATTTTACCCATTTACTGAAGAGGGAAATGAAGGGATTTTACCCATTTAATGAAGAGGGAAATGAAGGGATTTTACACATTTTTGAGGAAGGAAACTAAGATCTGTCACCCATTTACTGAAGAGGGAACTGAAGGGATTTTACCCATTTACTGATGAGGGAAATAATGGGATTTTACCCATTTACTGAAGAGGGAAATGATGGGACTTTACCCATTTATTAAGAGGGAACTGAAGGGATTTTACCCATTTTTTCCCGGGTTTGTGTCCCCAGTCTCAGGTTTGTGCCCCTAGTCCTGGTTTTGTTTCCCTAATCCTGGGTTTGTGTCCCTAGTGTCAGATTTGTGTCCCCAATCCCAGGTTTGTGTCTCTAGTCCCGGGTTTGTGCCCCTAATCCCAGCTCAGTGCCCCCAGTCCCAGCTCAGTGCCCTAATCCCAGCTCAGTGCCCTAATCCCAGCTCAGTGCCCTAATCCCAGCTCAGTGCCCCCAGTCCCAGCTCAGTGCCCTAATCCCAGCTCAGTGCCCTAATCCCAGCTCAGTGCCCCTAATCCCAGCTCAGTGCCCCTAATCCCAGCTCAGTGCCCTAATCCCAGCTCAGTGCCCTAATCCCAGCTCAGTGCCCCTAATCCCAGCTCAGTGCCCCTAATCCCAGCTCAGTGCCCCTAATCCCAGCTCAGTGCCCTAATCCCAGCTCGGTGCCCTAATCCCAGCTCAGTGCCCCTAATCCCAGCTCAGTGCCCTAATCCCAGCTCGGTGCCCCTAATCCCAGCTCAGTGCCCTAATCCCAGCTCAGTGCCCCTAATCCCAGCTCAGTGCCCTAATCCCAGCTCGGTGCCCTAATCCCAGCTCAGTGCCCCTAATCCCAGCTCAGTGCCCCTAATCCCAGCTCAGTGCCCTAATCCCAGCTCGGTGCCCTAATCCCAGCTCAGTGCCCTAATCCCAGCTCAGTGCCCCCAGTCCCAGCTCAGTGCCCCTAATCCCAGCTCAGTGCCCTAATCCCAGCTCAGTGCCCTAATCCCAGCTCAGTGCCCCTAATCCCAGCTCAGTGCCCTAATCCCAGCTCAGTGCCCTAATCCCAGCTCAGTGCCCTAATCCCAGCTCAGTGCCCCCAGTCCCAGCTCAGTGCCCTAATCCCAGCTCAGTGCCCTAATCCCAGCTCAGTGCCCCTAATCCCAGCTCAGTGCCCCAATCCCAGCTCAGTGCCCTAATCCCAGCTCGGTGCCCTAATCCCAGCTCAGTGCCCTAATCCCAGCTCAGTGCCCCAATCCCAGCTCAGTGCCCCTAATCCCAGCTCAGTGCCCTAATCCCAGCTCAGTGCCCTAATCCCAGCTCAGTGCCCTAATCCCAGCTCAGTGCCCTAATCCCAGCTCAGTGCACCCAGTCCCAGCTCAGTGCCCCTAATCCCAGCTCAGTGCCCTAATCCCAGCTCAGTGCCCTAATCCCAGCTCGGTGCCCCTAATCCCAGCTCGGTGCCCTAATCCCAGCTGGTTTCCTGTCTCAGACTGGCAGTGATCCCTACTGCTTCGTGGAGTTCTACGAGCACCGGCACGCGGCCGCAGCCCTGGCTGCCATGAACGGCAGGAAGATAATGGGTAAGGTAAGCTGCTCCGGGTGAGTCTGTGCCAGGGCACAGCTGGCAGTGCCAGGGCAGAGCAGTGCCAGGGCAGAGCTGGCAGTGCCAGGGCAGAGCTGGCAGAGCCAGGGCAGAGCTGGCTGTGCCAGGGGCAGAGCTGGCAGTGCCAGGGCAGAGCTGGATGTGCCAGGGCAGAGCTGGATGTGCCAGGGGCAGAGCTGGCAGGGCCAGGGCAGAGCAGGGCCAGGGCAGAGCTGGCAGAGCCAGGGCAGAGCTGGCAGTGCCAGGGCAGAGCTGGCAGTGCCAGGGGGCAGAGCTGGATGTGCCAGGGCAGAGCTGGCAGTGCCAGGGCAGAGCTGGCTGTGCCAGGGCAGAGCTGGATGTGCCAGGGCAGAGCTGGCTGTGCCAGGGCAGAGCAGGGCCAGGGCAGAGCTGGGTGTTGGGGGAGAAATTCAGAGTGTTGGGGGAGAAGTTCAGGGTGTTGGGGGAGAAATTCAGGGTGTTGGGGGTGAAATTCAGGGTGTTGGGGGAGAAATTCAGAGTGTTGGGAGGAGAAATTCAGAGTGTTGAGAAGTTCAGAGTGTTGGGGGGAGAAATTCAGAGTGTTGGGAGGAGTTCAGGGTGTTTGGAGGAGAAGTTCAGAGTGTTGGGAGGAGTTCAGGGTGTTGGGAGGAGTTCAGAGTGTTTGGAGGAGGAGTTCAGGGTGTTGGGAGGAGGTCAGAGTGTTGGGAGGAGGTCAGAGTGTTGGGAGGAGTTCAGAGTGTTTGGAGAAGTTCAGGGTGTTGGGAGGAGTTCAGAGTGTTTGGAGAAGTTCAGAGTGTTGGGAGAAGTTCAGAGTGTTGGGAGGAGAAGTTCAGAGTGTTGGGAGAAGTTCAGAGTGTTGGGAGAAGTTCAGAGTGTTGGGAGGAGAAGTTCAGAGTGTTGGGAGAAGTTCAGAGTGTTGGGAGAAGTTCAGAGCGTTGGGAGGAGTTCAGGGTGTTTGGAGGAGAAGTTCAGGGTGTTTGGAGGAGAAGTTCAGGGTGTTGGGAGGAGGTCAGAGTGTTGGGAGGAGTTCAGAGTGTTGGGAGAAGTTCAGAGTGTTTGGAGGAGTTCAGAGTGTTGGGAGGAGGAGTTCAGAGTGTTGGAAGGAGGATCTCAGAGCATTGGGGTGTGTTCAGAGCCTTGGGAGGAGGAGTTCAGGATGCTGGGAGGAGAAGTTCAGGGTGTTGGAAGGAGGATCTCAGAGCATTGGGGTGTGTTCAGAGCCTTGGGAGGAGGAGTTCAGGATGCTGGGAGGAGCTCAGAGCATTGGGAAGAGCGTGGAGCTGAGGATGTGGAACTGGGAGGAAAATCACAGAATTCCAGAGTGCTTGGGTTGGGAGGCCCCTCTGGAGATGATCCCGTGCCCGAGTTCATTCAGAGCAGGGTGCACAGGGGAACTGGCAGGGTGGTGATGTCTGCTGAGAAGGAGCTACCACAGCCCATTCCAGGCCTCAAAGGAAGGTTTTCCTTCATGTTTTCCTTCATATTTTCCTTCTTTTCCTCCTATTCGGGTGGAACTTCCATGTTTCAGTCCATTACCCCGTCACTGGGCACCACTGATCAGAGTCTGTCCCCATCCTCTTCACAATCACCCTTGAGACATTTGGGAGCCATTCCCTGGCTCCTGTCCCTCCCTGCCTTGTCCCCAGTCCCTCTGCAGCTCTCCTGGATCCCCTTCAGGCCCTGCCAGGGGCTCTGGGCTCTCCCTGGAGCCTTCCCTTCTCCAGGTGAGCCCCTCAGAGCAGGGCAGCTCTACCCTTGCTCATGGAAAAGCAAACCCTAGAAAAAAAGCCTTCAACTCGAGTTTTAACCCCAGCCCCACACATGGGGTGCCCTGTAGGGTCAGATTTGAGCACTGGAGGTGTCTGAGCTCTTTTAGGATTTGCCAAATCCCACGTGTGATTCCCGTTTGCAGGAGGTCAAAGTGAACTGGGCCACCACCCCCAGCAGCCAGAAGAAAGACACCAGCAGTAAGTGTCACCCGTGCAAGTTCTGAAACAGAAATGCACCACACGGAGCTCTGGGGGAATGGTTTTCGTTGGAATCCTAATTATTTATTGTGTTTGTGTTAATTAAACCTCAGGGCAAATCTGATCTTTGCCATCACACAGCGTTCACAAAGGTAATTGTATCTTCTTAACCATCAAATTGTGGATCTCCAGGGTGCTCCCTGAAGAGAAGTTTGGGGGGTTTTTGTTTGTTTCCCATTGAATTCCTGTGGAAAAATTCCATAAAATTCCCTGTAGCACCAGGAAGGGATGTGATGCAAATCTGTGACGATTTGCTGCCTGGGCAGTTGTGAATTAAAACCCAAAATGCCTCATTCTGTATTTTTGAGGCACATTGAGCATCTCCCTGGCTCCTTCCAGAAGGGGTTCCATCACTCCCAGCAATTTCTGTGGGGAAATTCCTGGAATTTTGGGCTGGTGAGGCTGAAGCACCCTGGCATGGTGGCAGGGGTGGCACTTGCGTGGGTTTCGATCCCTTGCCACCCAAACCATTCCAGGATTCCACATCAGCAGTGCTGATTCCATCCTGCTGCTGGCACAGGGAGAGAGAGCCTTTCCTGCACACCGGGCACGTCAGGTGTAAATAGTCTCAGATTTGTGCAGTAGGTGCTGGCAGGCCTTAAAAGCAGTTTGTAAAATTGAAGATACAAACGTGTGTCCTTCAAATCACAGGGGCTGTCAGGAGCAGCAGGAATTCTGCTCTTCCTGTAGCATCCAATATGGATTTCTGTGGTGTTTAATACTTTGGTTTTTTGTGCTTTATACTAACGTATTTTGAATAACAGCTAGAGTTTTAATAAAGATTTTTTTAAGAAGAGTTTTTTTTCCCCTCTGCTCTGCTCAGAGGGCATCTTCAACCACTGAATCCTCCTTTCTCTCTTTCCCCAAAGACCATTTCCACGTCTTTGTCGGAGACCTCAGCCCTGAGATCACAACTGAAGACATCAAAGCAGCCTTTGCTCCCTTTGGAAGAATCTCGTAAGTCCTTTTTTGGGGCAGATCAAGGTCTCCCTCCTGAGTGGAGGCAGCTTTGTGTAGAGTCAGTGGCACTGTGGCAGTGCAGGGACCACAGTTCTGCTCTCACAGCCAAATCCTTTATCCCACCTGGTCTGCTTTCCCAGCAGAGCTGGAAAATCCAGATCCTGCACCTGGGCTGTGCACTTCCCTGGGCACTCTGCATTTCTGGGGCCAGCCCCCCTTTTTGTGGAATTCATTCCCATTTCCCTCAAAATGAGAGCCTTTTTTTGAGCGTGCTGGGGCAGCACCACCTTGTCCTGAGGCCCCACAGGTTTTTGGGACAGGGAGCTGAGCCTGTCCCAGCCAGGCTGGGGTGGCCCTGCCAGCCTGTCCCAGCCAGGGCGCAGCAGAGCGAGGAGCAGTCCCTCCAGTCCATCTCCAACCATAAACCGTGAATTTTCCTCGTAGTGTTCTCTGTACTGGACACTGGAGTTTCTTGGTGGTGGTGTAAGAACGTAGAAGGCTTTGGAGTGTTGGGTAGTGAAGCATTTAATTGAAGTAAGTTTGGTTTTTGTTGTTTGGGTTTTTTTTTTTTATCTCTCAGGAGTTCTAGTTTATTCCTCTTTTCGTGCCAGCTTGATTTCCTCGTATTAGAAGGTTTAGAAAGTTCTATCAATGTGGTTTTTGCTTCAAGCATCCCCTGAGTGCAGCTGAGGATCCCTGGGCAGAGGAGAGGGAGTCTGGATGGGATTCCAGGGATTTCATCCCTTGGATGGAAGGGATGGGGCTGCAGGGATTTCATCCCCTGGATGGAAGGGATGGGATTCCAGGGATTTCATCCCCTGGATGGAAGGGATGGGGCTGCAGGGATTTCATCCCCTGGATGGAAGGGATGGGGCTGCAGGGAGTCTGGATGGGGCTGCAGGGATTTCATCCTCTGGATGGAAGGGATGGGATTCCAGGGATTTCATGCCCTGGATGGAAGGGATGGGGCTGCAGGGAGTCTGGATGGGATTCCAGGGATTTCATCCCCTGGATGGAAGGGATGGGATTCCAGGGATTTCATCCCCTGGATGGAAGGGATGGGGCTGCAGGGATTTTATCCCTTGCATGGAAGGGATGGGCTATAGGGAGTCTGGAAGGGATGGGGCTGCAGGGATTTCATGCTCTGGATGGAAGGGATGGGCTGCAGGGATTTCATGCTCTGGATGGAAGGGATGGGGCTGCAGGGATTTCATGCTCTGGATGGAAGGGATGGGCTGCAGGGATTTCATCCCCTGGATGGAAGGGATGGGATTCCAGGGATTTCATCCTCTGGATGGAAGGGATGGGGCTGCAGGGATTTCATCCCTTGGATGGAAGGGATGGGATTCCAGGATTTCACCCCCTGGATGGAAGGGATGGGGCTGCAGGGAGTCTGGATGGGGCTGCAGGGATTTCATCCCTTGGATGGAAGGGATGGGGCTGCAGGGAGTCTGGATGGGGCTGCAGGGATTTCATCCTCTGGATGGAAGGGATGGGGCTGCAGGGATTTCATCCCCTGGATGGAAGGGATGGGATTCCAGGGATTTCATCCCCTGGATGGAAGGGATGGGGCTGCAGGGAGTCTGGATGGGGCTGCAGGGATTTCATCCTCTGGATTGAAGGGATGGGGCTGCAGGGAGTCTGGATGGGATTCCAGGGATTTCATCCCCTGGATGGAAGGGATGGGCTGCAGGGATTTCATCCCCTGGATGGAAGGGATGGGCTGCAGGGATTTCATCCCTTGGATGGAAGGGATGGGGCTGCAGGGAGTCTGGAAGGGATGGGGCTGCAGGGAGTCTGGATGGGGCTGCAGGGATTTCATCCCCTGGATGGAAGGGATGGGATTCCAGGGAGTCTGGATGGGGCTGCAGGGATTTCATCCCCTGGATGGAAGGGATGGGGCTGCAGGGATTTCATCCCCTGGATGGAAGGGATGGGCTGCAGGGAGTCTGGATGGGATTCCAGGGGTTCATCCCCTGGATGGCAGGGATGGGCTCCAGGAAGGGAGTGATGCTCATGCTGGCTCAGACTCACCACCCAACCTGAAACTCAAGTTTTTTCCCCCCAAAAAGCAGAATTCTCCCTTTTGAACTCTCGTTCCAAACCCCAAAGGACCCAGATTTTCTCCTTATTTAGATTTTACCTGTAAAAACGAGGGATTGAAGGAAGTGACTTCAGCTGTTCAGCAGTGACCAGGCTCTGCAAATGTGCTGCTAATGGAATATTTCCTGATTGATTGCTTTTTATTTGAATCTTTACTGGTCCTAAACTAATTTTTATTGATGACCTCGAGGCGTGATCAGCACAGAGAGAAATGTGGGTAATTCTTGGCCTCTGGCTGGTTTGAATCCCTGTCAGATATCCTGTTTGTGCTCACTCTGCTCATGTTTTCACTTGTTCCTGAGCCTTTATTCCCAGTTTTTCAGTTGAGAGTCAGTAGAGATGAGTGTTTCCCCCTTTCCCTCTGCAGCAAACCCAGCTCAGCTCCCCAAAGTGCCTTTTCCAGGCAATTTGGGATCCTGGACCCAAATTCTGGAAAAACTAAAAAAAAAAAAAAAAAATAGGAAGGGGGATCTAATAGAGAACAAATCTTCCTGCTGCTTTGGAGAGGGTTCTCCTCAGGCATCTGGCTCTGTGGGTGCCACAATTAATGTTAATTAGGCTTAAAACCTCCGAGCCTTAACGAGCTTTGTGCCCACTGTGGCTTCTCAGTGCTCTGCTGGTTTCTGTGCCCCCCCTGATTTCACTTCCATGATTTCCTGACTGGTCTTTTTTTTTAGCTCTTCTGAAGAATGGCCAGAATTCCATGGCAAACCAAAGGCTACAGTTCACAGTGGAGAAATGCTGTAGTTTTATTTATCAATTTTATTCCTTTTTCCCCCCCTCATGGTTTTTTTTTCTGTACCTCGTAGTTCCAGTCACTCCTGTTTGATAATGATGCATGATGTGTGGTTTTAAGACTTGGAATGTGTTTTATTTTCTTCAATAATTAATGTTCAATTTAATAATTAATTTAATTTCCATGCAATTCAAAATAATTAAGTGATTTCAATTAATCTGAAATACCAATCTCTCAAAATTTACAGCTGCCCAAAAAGGGGGGTAACAAATTGACCTGAGAATTAAAGAATTCAGTTAACAGGCTTTCAGAACTCAGTTTTGCCTCTCAAATCCTATTCTTTCATTTTTATTTTCATTTCTGTTGAATGTTTGCAGTGAGCAGGTAGAATGTGTTGGCAAATAAAGAAGATTTTAAAACTTGCATGGTTCCAAGCTCCTTCCAGGCTGTGATCTGGAACAGCTGCTTTGTGCCTTTCCCAGCCTGGCAGCAGCAGCCAGCCGTAAAACTTCTTAAAAAACCTCTTGACTTCCATGCTGTAAAGTTCATTTTGCTCCTTTAGCCAAGCTGGGTGTGGACAGGGGGATGCTTTGAGCCTGGTGGAGGGGAGAGGAGAGAGGTGGGGCTGAGCTGTGGGGCTGAGCTCGTTGCCTTTGTGCTTTCAGGGACGCGCGGGTGGTCAAGGACATGGCCACGGGCAAGTCCAAGGGCTACGGCTTCGTCTCCTTCTTCAATAAATGGGTGAGAGATCCTGGTTCCCTTCCAAAATGTGGGCAAAAACCCTTCAGTTCCCTCTTAATAAATGGGCAAAAACCCTTCAGTTCCCTCTTAATAAATGGGCAAAATCCCTTCAGTTCCCTCTTAATAAATGGGCAAAAACCCTTCAGTTCCCTCTTAATGAATGGGCAAAATCCCTTCAGTTCCCTCTTAATAAATGGGTGAGAGATCCTGGTTACCTTCCAAAATGTGGGCAAAAACCCTTCAGTTCCCTCTTAATAAATGGGCAAAAACCCTTCAGTTCCCTCTCAATAAATGGGTAAAATCCCTTCAGTTCCCTCTTAATAAATGGGCAAAAACCCTTCAGTTCCCTCTTAATAAATGGGCAAAATCCCTTCAGTTCCCTCTCAATAAATGGGTAAAATCCCTTCAGTTCCCTCTTAATAAATGGGCAAAATCCCTTCAGTTCCCTCTGAATAAATGGGCAAAAACCCTTCAGTTCCCTCTTAATAAATGGGCAAAATCCCTTCAGTTCCCTCTTAATAAATGGGCAAATCCCTTCAGTTCCCTCTTAATAAATGGGCAAAAACCCTTCAGTTCACTCTTAATAAATGGGCAAAAATCCCTTCAGTTCTCTCTTAATAAATGGGTGAGAGATCCTGGTTCCCTTCCAAAAAAAATGGGCCAAATCCCTTCATTTCCCTCTTAATAAATGGGTAACATCCCTTTATTTCCCTCTTAATAAATGGGTAAAATACCTTCAGTCCCCTCTTAATAAATGGGCAAAATCACTTCAGTTCCCTCTTGATAAACGGGTGAGAGATCTTGGTTCCCTACCCAAAAAGTGGCTAAAATCCCTTCATTTCCCTCTTAACAAGCGGGCAAATCCCATCATTTCCCTCCTCGTTGCCCCAGCAGCGGGGTCAGTGGGGTTTTCTCTCCCTGCCCCTCCTCCAGGACGCCGAGAACGCCATCCAGCAGATGGGGGGGCAGTGGCTCGGGGGCCGGCAGATCAGGACCAACTGGGCCACCAGGAAACCTCCAGCTCCCAAGAGCACCTATGACAGTAGGTGCCCACCCTGTGCCCTGCCAGCCCCTGGGGCGGGGGAATCCCAGAGTTTTGGGGGTGGGAAGGAGCTCAGAGCCCATCCCACCCCACCCCTGCCTTGGGCAGGGACACCTTCCCCAATCCCAGGGTGATCCGAGCCCCCCCAGCCTGGCCTTGGACACCAACAGGGGTGGGGCAGCCACAGCTGCTGTAGGAATTCCATCCCACCCCCATTCCTTCCCAGTATCCCACCCCAATCTCCCAGTTTGAAGCCGTTCCCTGGGTCCTGTCCCTCCACCCCTTGTCCCCAGTCCCTCTCCAGCTCTCCTGGAGCCCCTCCAGGCCCTGCCAGGTGCTCTGAGATGTCCCTGTAAAGATTTACAGGTTGTTCCCAACAGTCCCGTGCCAGTCAGGACTAGAATCCCCTCCCCAGTAATTCCCATCCCAGCCCTTGAGAACCAAATCCAATATCCCAAAATGCAATCCCTGGCAGCAAACACCAAACAACTGTCCTACGACGAGGTGCTCACGCAGTCCAGCCCCAGCAACTGCACCGTGTACTGCGGGGGGGTCACCTCGGGCCTCACAGGTACGTGTGGCCCCGCCCCGTGGCACCTGTCCCCGTGGCACCACGCGTGCCTCACGCTGCTGTCTGTCTGTCTGTCCTTCCTGCTCCAGAGCAGCTGATGCGCCAGACCTTCTCCCCCTTCGGGCAGATCATGGAGATCCGAGTGTTCCCGGACAAAGGCTACTCCTTCGTCAGGTGGGGAGTGGGACTGGGGGCTGGGGGGGACCCAGGGGAGAGGGGTTTTCCTTCCTCTGCTCTGAGGAGGGATTCTGGCTGTAAAAAGTGGGAAAAATCCCAAAAAGCACTTGGAACAGGGCCCTTTGTCATTCAGGACTCCAATCAGCACAGAGGAGTCACTCAACCCTCCCAGGTTATAGGGTTTTTCCTTCCTCTGGTTTGAGGAGGGATTCTGGCTGAAACAAGTGGGGAAAATCCCATAAATTATTTGGAACAGGGCCCTTTGTCGTGTGGGAGCTCTGTCAGCACAGAGGAGTCACTGAACCTTCCCAGGTTAGAGAGGTTAGAGGGTTTCTGCTCCTTCTGGTCTAAGAAGACCATAAAAGTGGGAAAAATCCCAAAGATCACTTGGAACAGGGCCCTTTGTCATTCAGGACTCCAGTCAGCACTGAGGAGTCACTGAACCCACCCAGGTGACAGGATTTTTCCTTCCTCTGCTCTGAGGAGGGATTCTGGCTGAAACAAGTGGGGAAAATCCCAAAAAGCACTTGGAACAGGGCCCGTTGTCATTCAGGACTCCAGTCAGCACCGAGGAGTCACTCAACCCTCCCAGGTTATAGGATTTTTCCTTCCTCTCCTCTGAGGAGGGATTCTGGCTGTAAAAAGTGGGGGAAATCCCATAAATTACTTGGAATAGGATCCTTTGTCATTCAGGACTCCAATCAGCACAGAGGAGTCACTGAACCCTCCCAGGTGACAGGGTTTTTCCTTCCTCTGCTCTGAGGAGGGATTTTGGCCATAAAAAATAGGGAAAATCCCATAAATCACTTGGAACAGGGCCCTTTGTCACATGGGAGCTCTATCAGCACAGAGGAGTCACTCAACCCTCCCAGGTTATAGGGTTTTTCCTTCCTTAGGTTTGAGGAGGGATTATGGCCATAAAAAAATGGGAAAAAACCCCAGAACCACTTGGAACTGGGATAGAGGGTCAATCAAATCCCAATCAATATCCCAATAAATATCCCAATCAATATCCCAATCAATACCCCAATAAATATCCCAATAAATATCCTCAATCAATATCCTAATCAATACCCCAATCAATCTCCCAATAAATATCCTCAATCAATATCCCAATCAATATCCCAATCAAATCCCAATCAATACCCCAATAAATATCCCAATAAATACCCTCAATCAATACCCCAATCAAATCCCAATCAATACCCCAATAAATAGCCAATCAGTATCCCAATCAATACCCCAATCAATACCCCAATAAATATCCTCAATCAATACCCCAATCAAATCCCAATCAATACCCCAATAAATATCCTCAATCAATACCCCAATCAATACCCAATCAATACCCAATCAATGCCCCCGTCAATATTTCACGCGGCAGGTTCAGTTCCCATGAGAGCGCTGCCCACGCCATCGTCTCCGTCAACGGCACCACCATCGAGGGCCACGTGGTCAAGTGCTACTGGGGCAAGGAGACGCCCGACATGGCCGGCCCCGTCCAGCAGGTCTGGCGACCCCGGAGAGGCCTGGGCTGCTAATTAACCACCCTGTTAATTGGCTGGGAGCAGGGAGTGGCATGGAGGGGTGGTGATGGAGAGAGGGATGGATGGATGGATGGATGATGGATGGATGGATGGATGATGGATGGATGGATGGATGGATGGATGATGGATGGATGGATGGATGATGGATGGATGGATGGATGGATGGATGGATGGATGGATGATGGATGGATGGATGGATGGATGGATGGATGGATCCATGGATGATGGATGGATGGAGGGATGGATGGATGGATGATGGATGGATGGATGGATGGATGGATGATGGATGGATGGAGGGATGGATGGATGGATGGATGGATGGATGGATGGATGATGG